>NC_061509.1:159827453-159870922 GCF_022539505.1 Lolium rigidum | reverse complement strand
GGCGAGGATAGGTCTGCACTCTTCTATTTGCCACTTTCAAAACAAGCCTATGATGAGTACATTCAAATGCAACATTTTCTGGGAAAGATGAGTGGAAAACAATCTGGAAGCAAGGAGTTTTTTCAGCCCATCTATACTATCAACATTGCTTCACCCATATCTCCACTAGCAAACTTCATTCCTCGATCTAGAAAGGCAAGGTTGTCTTAAGAATAAAGGTTTTTGCTTGGTTATTAGTTAGTGACAGACTAAATACAAGAGATATGCTGAGAAGAAGGAATTTGAATGTGACTAATGTGTTCACATGTGTGTTATGCCCCACTCTTCAGAAAGAAGATTGGAACCATCTTTTTTTATTGCAATTTTAGCAGAAGAATTTAGGCCTATTAACAAGTGGATTGGACACAGGAGGATACAATTTAGGAAATGTTTACCAAAGCAAGGAAATCTTTCTCGAAACCTTTTTTCAGTGAGGTAGTTATTCTGGCTTCCTGGCATATATGGAAGCAGAGAAATGGGGCAGTTTTTGAGTACATCAAGCCATCCTTTGCTTCCTGGAAAGGTCATTTTGTTCATGAGCTCTCTTTGCATGTGCATAGAGTCAAGTATAAACATGCTGATATCTTTAAATCATTGAAAACTTGCTATAATTTTACTTTTTTCCTTTTGTAAATAACCTTATCTGTAGTTTGGAGAATTTCAATAAATTGTTGTGAAGGTTTTGCCCCACAGTTTCTGGTAAAAAAATCAAGCAATTTGGACGATCGACGACTGAAAGAGACTGGGTGGCGCGCCTACCCTTCCTGGGCGCGCCACCTGGTCTCTTTTGGGTCCCCAAGGCCCCAAGGTGAGGTCCAAGTGCTCCAGGTCATTCTTTCAGTGAAAAAATGATGTGCCCGAAATCCTAGCTCAATTTGACTCCGTATAGGCTACTGAAAGTGAAAATTACACAAAACTAGGTTTTCCTGTTCTACAGAGTTATAACCAAAATGAAGAAGATCATTAGTAAATCCTCATAAATCAATATAAAACATGGTATTATCATCATATATGTTGCAAATATGTGGGAATTCATGTTAATAAAGTACAAAGTTCATGTATGCATTTTACATGCATCAACATCCCCAAGCTTAACCTGTGGTCGTCCTCGAGCATAAAGGTGATAACACTAACATGAACTTTTGGAGTTTATTATATTTATTATATGTATTCATGCAAAGTGTTACAAGTTTCAGTCAATAAAGATGGACAATAAGAAATATGAAGTATAAGTGATATCTCTTACATTCTACAAAGCATACTTCACAATAAATAGCATTGTAAGAACATGAATGACAAGTATTATGAACCATAAAGCATGCTTTGGAAAATCCTATAGAATTTATTGGAAGACTCCTGTAACTCTTTTGGACTCTTTTGATACTTGACACAAGAAAGTAAGTAGGGAATATATTTGCTAGTCCTCCAACAAAACAAAAAGATAAAGAGAGCATAAAGTGAGATTTTGAGATATGCAATTCATGTCAATAGGGGTACCATGCATCTTTTTGTTACGTAAATATCTATGATTCATGTGTTTGACCTCTTATAAGTAAATATTGCCTCGCCCTCCTGGTGCTAAAAGTTACACCTCTTGCTAATCAAGTTTAGATTATCATAGACCTTTCACATATTGTTTTAAACAAGTATCACAATGGGGTACCTCCATGCCGCATGTACAAAGGACCCAACGAGATTAAAAATCTCAAATTATGTAGGCCATCCATACCGGGATAAAATGGACAACAGACAGTGAGCATCCTCTCTAAACTCTCTCTCTCTCACCTTTTTCTCTAACTCTTTTTCTTTCTTTTCTTTTTTCCACTCACTCTCTATTTTTTCTCCTTTTCTTTCTTTTACCTTTTCCCCACTCTCTTTCTTTTTTCACTCTACCTATTGAGGATTTTCTTTGATGAAACTTCCACCATGATTAGGCATGGCTTCATGTTAGCGGCCCATTGCTCTTCTCTGAAAAATATGCATGCTCTAGTCCTTAGTTTGACAACCCCCATTATTTCGCAAGAGATAACCATCATACAAACCCAAAAGAAATGATAATCAACTCAGGATGTAGTACCCCAATAGTGAAATGTTTAAAGACTCCCCTGTGACGTCATGGTTACAGTCTAGGTCATTACTCATAATTAGTCAAACCCACAACATGCATATATAGCGGTGTTTTCCTTCCATATCTTATTTTCTCACGACCTCTAAATTACACAAAAGGGATATTTTGAAAAGGTTGGAGGCACAACACACATATTATACTTGTAATATCAAGTGCTGTGTAGGTAGGTATTATAGAAATTTGGATTTGAGTTGAATTTGGAAACAAACCTATGCTTGTGTAAGAATTCATTTTTTTTTGGATAGCAAGAGATCAAGAAGCATGCAATAGTATCCATAGTGCTATTCATTCATAATCAAACAATTAGAGTTAATATTAAATATCTATGTAATACTAGTAAGAAGCTGCACTAATTAAAGCACATAGAAAATCATCACTCAATAAAGCATGTGAAACTAGAAATACCATGCACAAAATAAATTTCAGCTTTTAGATGGCATTCCTCTTTCTCTTTTCATAACATGCAACTTATTTTTCTTTAAAAATTTAGAGATATGCAATTTTAGTACAATAGATATCTCATAAGCATGATAAGTGTTCAATATGATGGTACTTTATATATTAGAACAAGACTAGACACAACAAAACAAAGACGCTCCAAGTTTTTGCGAAAATTCAATGTTGCTAAAAAAAGTTTAGAAGTGTGCAAACCGAGAGTTTTAAAAATGAGTCCATTGGGGTGCCTTGGAAATCCCAAATATTATGGTCTTCACCATTCTTGGATTTCTCTTGGTGTGGTCTTCCACCATTCTCTGTGAAAAACTTCAACACAAAACTTTCTTCCAATTCTTTTCTATGGGGTGATATTAGTGGTACAAGACTAATATGCTAGATGAAATTTTATTCAAAGATAAAATATATCTTTGATGTACCAGAAATCACATAAAGTTATACACATTCCAATCAATTCAAAATATTCAAGAAAAAAAAATTTAAACTCTAAAAGAAAGGTGCAAACAAAAGAATGCAGAATCTGGCAAGAAATTTTGCTGCAACAAAACTGATTTTTTTCGACCACTAATACATGTAAGAAATTTTAGACAATTTTTTGTGTATAAGAATGAAATTTTGCAGCTACTGAGAATTTATTAAGATTTTAGGAGTTACCAAAAAATAATAAAAATCGTGCCATAAAAAGTGCAGCGCAGGAATCAATAAGTCTTATTTTGTTTTGCAACTTTATAACATCTAAATGGATAAAAACTTGGTCCTTAACTTAAAAACCAGAGAGTAAACAAAAACAAAAACTTCTTGCCACTGCAGGAATGCAAAATAAAATCCAAATATAAAAACATCTCGGGTTACCTCCCGTAAAGCGCTTTCTTTATAGCCATATAGCTAAGCTTACTTACTTGGTTCAAGTTGTATGGAGATCACGTGGTAGCTTGAATCTTGGTGCTACCTCCTTCTTCCATGGAAAGTGCTCCATACACTTCTTATGTGGGAACGGGAATTTAAAATTCCCCTCCACTGAATCAATAATAGCTCCTGTGGTTCTCAAAAAATGGTCTTGCAAGAATTATAGGACTAGACGCATTGCTACCCATGTCCAGAACAATAAAATCCACAGGTACATATGTCATATGTAATTCAACCATAACATTATTAACTCTTCATGATGCTTTTTTATTTGAATCATCAGCAAGTAAAAGAGCTATAGACCATTTTCCATGTTTTTAAGATTAAGCAAATCATATAGCTCTTTAGATATAACTGAGACACTAGATCCTAAATCTAGAATAGCATAGTGTGTGTCTCTTTGTCTATAGCAATTAAAATCTCGGGGATCCAAGCATCCCCAAGCTTAGGTGGTATCATAGCTTCATTGTTATAACTTTGTATCTTTTCTTTAATAACATAATTAGCAATATAAGATCCAAAACCAGCTTGATGAACATTGATTGTAGGATCTTTAGAGAATTTTTCAATAATAGCAACTAATGCATGAAAGCTACATTTATCAAGATATAATCGTGGTTCTCTTACTTCACTAAGCATTTTTCACTTCTTCTTTTTTTAATCATTTGTAAGCATAAGAGTTTCTTCTTTTTTCCATAGCATTAAGACTCTCCCACGATTTATCTACTACTTATTGCACACATTTGATAGTTTTTCATGATTCTTTTGTTGTAGGAGATTCTTAAAATACAAAATTTCTTCAATTAAGAGATCTAGCTTCTAATTTAAATCATCTTGTCTTTCAAACTTTGCTATGAATTCTTTGTTCGATTCTTTTGTGTAGAAATAAAAGATCTAATGGTATTTTCCAATTCATTGGAGTTATTATTACCACTAGTATATTCATTTGGCACATAAGGTGGCCGACCATAGGTATTTTTATAGTTGTTTCCATACCCATTATTACCTAAGTTTCTTATATAGTTGAAATCTACATTTTCATTGGTGTTTCCAACTAACTCTTGTAGAGGAACATTATCATTATTTTGCTTTGTTATGTAAGATAATATGGCATCAATTTTACAGCATAAAGGATTTTCTTCTTCAATAGAGTGTACTTTCTTGGTGGAATTAGGTGCTCTTTCAGTGTGCCATTGACTATGATTATGCAACATGCTATCTAAGATGGCTTTAGCTTCAGGCACTGTTTTACTCATGAAAGCACCTCTCGTAGCAGAGTCTATCATGCTTCTTGATATTATATTTAACCCATTATAAAAAGAGTGTAGGATGGTCCATTTATTTACTCCATGTGATGGTCAAGTTCTAAGCACGTGGCTTTGATGAGATGTGGCTGAAATGGATTAAATGTCTTCTCTCCTCTGGTCATTCTTCCATCCTTCTAAATGGAGTACCTGGAAAATCTTTTCATTGCAAGAGAGGAGTGAGATAAGGTGACCCTCTGTCACCACTCCTCTTTGTAGCCGCTGCTGAATTATTACAAGTGATTATCAATAGAGAAATGATTCAAGGGAGACTACCTTTACCCATTCCTTGTGGAGACTACTTCCCTGTTATTCAGTACACAGATGATACTATATTGGTTATGCAAGCAAATGATCATGAGCTGGCCCATTTAAAGAATATTCTTCTTGACTATGCTACATCTACAGGGTTAAAAATCAACTTTCAAAAGTCAAGCCTTGTGCCGATTTATATCCTGCTCAGAGAGCACAAGACTTAGCAACTATTTTTGGTTGTACTGTAGCTGCTATGCCATTCACTTACTTAGGGCTACCAATGGGAACCACCAAACCCACAATAACTGATATGTTACCATTGGTGGACAGAATTGAAAGAAGGGTCTCCACTACAACTCTACTTATGTCACATGCAGGGAAACTTACATATGTAAATGCAATTCTAACCTCTATTGCCACATATGCAATGTGCACTATTGAGACCAATCCCAAAATCATGGGGCACATAGAAAAAATAAGAAGAAGGGTTGTATAGAGCAAAAAGACAGATGATGGAGAGAAATGTATTCTACTTGCTGCTTGGG
The DNA here is from genome assembly GCF_022539505.1 of Lolium rigidum. Taxonomy (NCBI): domain Eukaryota; kingdom Viridiplantae; phylum Streptophyta; class Magnoliopsida; order Poales; family Poaceae; genus Lolium; species Lolium rigidum. The sequence continues at coordinate 159,865,292 of NC_061509.1, read as the reverse complement.
ACGTGGTATGTAAGCCTAAAGAAAAAGGTGGTCTGGGTGTCCTCAATATGAAAACTCAGAATCAATCCCTTCTTTTGAAATTTCTGGATAAATTTTACAACAAAAAAGATATTCAATGGGTCAATTTGATTTGGGCTACTTATTATCAGAATACTGTCCCACATGCCACCAACATTTGTGGTTCATTTTGGTGGAAATCAGTAATGAAGCTTTCTCCTATTTTCAGAGGTATAGCAAATTGCAAAATTGGGCAAGGTGATACAGCTTTATTCTGGAAAGATGATTGGAATAATCAAATATTGCAAGACAAATACCCCTGCCTTTACTCTTACGTCCTAGATGAAGACATTTCTGTGAAACAGTATGGTTCTATGGATAATATTGCTGATATATTTCATTTGCCTTTATCTCCAGAAGCTTTTGAACAATACCAACAAATGCAGCAGGATGCTCAATTAATACAAATTGCTCAGTCTAACAATGATATTTGGTCTTAAAAATGGGGAGATAAATATTCTTCAAGAAAATACTATAAGTTTGTACACATACTGATATCTCCACCACTTCCTTTTTCATGGATTTGGAAGTCAAAGCTTTGGCCAAAGTTGAAGGTTTTTGCTTGGCTCCTGCTAGCCGATCGTCTGAATACTCGGAACATGCTGAAAAGAAGGCACTTTAATATTGGTACCAGTTTTGTTTGTCCTCTATGCACCACAGGCGATGAAGAAACACTGTAGCATCTCTTCTTCTCCTGCCCTTTTAGCGTCACATGTTGGGCAAAATTGAATACCACATGGAATATAAGTGCTGGCAGATTTGATATGATTACTCAAGCAAGATCAAATTTTCGGGAGGGGCATTTCTTTGAAATATTTATTATAGCCTCTTGGGGCATTTGGAAGGAAAGAAATGAACTAATTTTCAAAGGCAAAGCACCCTCAAGGGATTCCTGGAAAGCTAGAGTTATAGCTGATCTATCACTTCTTAGGTTCAGGGTTAGCCAAAACCTGGAAAACACTATTTCTCTTTTCATAGATAGACTTTGATCCCTTTTGTATCATGGGTGTATGCACCTAAAAATGATGTAAATATTGTGGCTGATTAATATAGTACCACAGTAGGAGCCTCTCCTACTGTTTTTGGTAAAAAAAAAGTTATAAGCATGTTTTTAATTCTTTCCCAAGCTGTTGCTACATGTTCATTATCATTTTATCTAAATGATAGGATTCTATTTCTATTCTGTGGGATCTTATCATGTGGGTAATACTTTTGATGAATGCTTCTTTAATATCATCCCATGAATTAATGCTAGCAGTAGGTAATGACAATATCCATTCTTTACCTTTTCCTCTAAGTGAAAATGGGAATAATTTAAGCTTGAGAATATTATTTTCCACATTTTTAAACTTTTGCATATCAGAAATTTCACAGAAATCATGCAAATGCGTAGAGGCATCTTCACTAGCACTACCACCAAATTATTCCCTAATTATTAGATTTAATAACCCAAGACTTACTTCAAAGCTATCAGAAGATATTTAAGGTGTTGTGATAGGCTTAGCAATACAGTGATCATTAGTAGTGTTTGTGTAGTCACACAATTTAGCATTTCTTTCCCCCATGTTTTTTGAAAGAAAGTTACTACTAATTTTTATGTAATTTATATTTTATGACAAAGAACCAGAAAATACTTTGAAAAATCTAAAAGAGAAAAGAGATCTCACAATTGTGCAACCTCCCCAATATTGGATGTTTGTACTAAGTTGAAGATGAATATGATGGTGCCAGAAAATAGTTCGGCAGTCGCCTTGAATTGTTGTGTTCCTAGCTTGATGAAGATGAAGTTGTGAGATGCTCTTCCAATTCCCCGACAACGACGCTAGAAAACACTCTTGATGGCGCTTGACCTTGATGGAATGTCTTGATTATCTTCCCGACAACAGTGCCAGCAAATAGTCTTTGTGACGTTGGGACTCCAAGTGCAGAGTGTTGTGTCAGCAGAGTATTTCCCCACAAGGGTGACTCGAGGGTTTATATCGAACTCTTGGGGAATGTGTAAAGATGTATCTCTCCCTCTCTTCTTCTAGCAATCCTGCAAAATAAAATAAAGCCTCATGTCCCCAACTTCATACGTGTGGTTGTCAAGCACAAGGTTTCATTTAAGTAAAAGTAAAATAAATTAAAGTAGCGACTAAAGTAAAGCAAACTAAACAAGTAAAGTAAACTCAGTAAAAGCGGTAAAGGTTTGTTTGTTTTGGGGTTTTGTGTGCTTAAGATAACTATATATTTTTGTATTTTAGGATTAAAATAGTGCTTCAAATAGAAAGTAAGATAAATGCAATGGAAAGGTGTTTCTTATGATTAAAATTGGACCGGGCTTCATGGGTTCACTTGAATATTCTCTCTTTGAAGTTGTAGTGGATAACAGAAATTCATCAATGCGATATAAAGAAAATAACTTAAATATGTGTAAGATATGCATTCATATGGGCATCACGTCCTACCATAGAGATGACACAACACATCTCTCTTATGCTCCACAAGAAATAGAAAACTCCATGCAATCTTGTATTAAGAGTTAACAGAGTATAGCCATAAGTACTTTGACATGATGTTTGAATATCAAATATGCTACCTTGAATAAACAAGATCATCACTTTTGTCACGTGACGAACGTAACCATGCATTCACTTTATTCCTAGTGAGATATCAAAAGAAAAGGCATATACATAATAGATCATGAATTTGTTGTCACTATCCAATCACTAAAACCATGCTATTCCATTTAACATACACATCACCCCACACACGTTCTTGCATACAAGTTGGATCAGAACCAGTACTTAAGAACGAGGTACATAATATGCATCTATCAATACATACACAAAGTAGAGTGAAATATCATAGCACAATATCGTAGAATAAAGATCCACCACATAGGTATTATATATATGACCATAATCATGTTGGGAAGCTCATATGGCACTAAGAACTATGAATAATATGAGAGAAAAGGATCGAGCTATTGCTACAAACCCATAGTCCAGAGGTGGAATACTCCCTCTTGATCATGGTGATGATGATGAAGATGTTGGAGAAGGTGGAGATCCCTCCGACGGCTGCTCCGGTGGAGTTTTCCCCTCCAATCTCCTCAGCTGTATCCTCCGTTTCATGTTTCTGTGGCGCTATCCTGCAGAGAACCCTCGGGGGTCATATATATAGTGGTTTTTAGGTCAAAATATGTCGGTTCACAAAAGAATCAAGTGATATGGACGATCGATGGCAGAAGTCTCTTTTGGGCCTCCAAGGTCCCCAGGTGAGGTCCAAGTTCTCCAGGTCCTTCTTTTGGTGAAAGAATGATGTCCCCGAAATCCTATCTCAATTTGACTCCGTATAGGTCTCTGAAAGTGAAAAATACACAAAATAGGGTTTTCCTGTTCTGCAGAGTTATAACCCAACTAAAGGGGATCATTGGCGTAACCCCAAAAATCAATATAAAACATGGTACTATTATCATATATGTTGCAAATACGTGGGAATTCATGTTAATAAAATACAAAGTTCATGTACACATTTTACATGCATCAACGAGGTCTGGAATCTGTCCTAGGACCGAGCCATGAGACCAAGAGGTTTTCCCTTGCTTGGTGCTGAATAGTGCATCCGATAACGAAGATCTGAAAGAGTTTAAGAAGAAGAAGCTTTGGGGAGTTTTATTAGGGGCTAGGCACAAGAAAATATCTGTGGGATTGTAGTTAAAATTGTGCAGGAAAAGAATCCCAACGAAATAAGGAAAAGAGTCAAAAAGGAAATTCTAGTGCACATGGCGACCATCGGTATGTGCGCATCCCGTACCGGCCGACCGTACCCGAAAACTTCATAAAATCTGAACTGGCGAAGTCCGTTTAAAACTTTCCAAAAACTTGGTATGTGCGGGTTTGCACCATACCGTGCGTTTGTCCCAGAGTTACCGACTCTAGGGGATCGTGTCTCTCTTTTAAAAAATACACAAATGGATGAAAACGAGACAAAGAGTACAAAGAGAATGACAACCATCCGTACGGGCGCATGCGATTGTACCGTCCTCCCGTACCGACGTCGAAAAACTGGTTGTAGACTCAGAAAAACACAAGGAACTCAAGAACAAGAACTAAAAATAGAAATCTAAAGATAAGAATTGGAAAAGGGAAGAAATACCTCTGTCTCATTTACCTTCAGTCTCGGTCAATTTTTGTCTTTTTAAACTTTTAGATTATTTTCATTTTTCCTTCGTATATGGTTGGTAGAAAATGTTTGCTCAAACCATCACAAAGAATAGTATAAAATCCTCTCTTTCTCGGCTGAGAGTACCCGGAGGCCACAAATTGTTGCCAGTTTTCCTTTGGCTTTTCTTCATCTGAGGGATTGATGGCGCGTGAGACACACGTCCGTTGGGAACCCCAAGAGGAAGGTGTGATGCGTACAGCAGCAAGTTTTCCCTCAGTAAGAAACCAAGGTTATCGAACCAGTAGGAGTCAAGGAACACGTGATGGTTGTTGGTGGCGGAGTGTAGTGCGGCGCAACACCAGGGATTCCGGTGCCAACGTGGAACCTGCACAACACAATCAAAGTAATTTGCCCCAACGTAACAGTGAGGTTGTCAATCTCACCGGCTTGCTGTAAACAAAGGATTAGATGTATAGTATGGATGATGATGTTTGTTTGCGAAGAACAAGAAAGAAACGGAGTTTGCAGTAGATTGTATTTCAGATGTAAAGAATGGACCGGGATCCACAGTTCACTAGTGGTGTCTCTCCCATAAGATAAATAGCATGTTGGGTGAAAAAATTACAGTTGGGCAATTGACAAATAAAGAAGGCATAACAATGCACATATATATATCATGATGAGTACTATGAGATTTAATCAGGGCATTACGACAAAGTACATAGACCGCTATCCAGCATGCATCTATGCCTAAAAAGTCCACCTTCAGGTTATCATCCGAACCCCTTCCAGTATTAAGTTGCAAACAACGGACAATTGCATTAAGTATGGTGCGTAATGTAATCAACACAAATATCCTTAGACAAAGCATCGATGTTTTATCCCTAGTGGAAATAGCACATCCACAACCTTAGAACTTTCTGTCACTGGTCCTGCATTCAATGGAGGCATGAACCCACTATCGAGCATAAATACTCCCTCTTGGAGTCACAAGTATCAACTTGGCCAGAGCCTCTACTAGCAACGGAGAGCATGCAAGAACATAAACAACATATATGATAGATTGGTAATCAACTTGACATAGTATTCAATATTCATCGGATCCCAACAAACACAACATGTAGCATTACAGATAGATGATCTTGATCGTGATAGGCAGCTCACAAGATCTAACACGATAGCACAATGAGGAGAAGACAACCATCTAGCTACTGTATGGACCCATAGTCCAGGGGTGAACTACTCACACATCGATCCGGAGGCGGTCATGGTGATGAAGAGACCTCCGGGAGATGATTCCCCTCTCCGGCAGGGTGCCGGAGGCGATCTCCTGAATCCCCCGAGATGGGATTGGCGGCGGCGTCTCTGGAAGGTTTCCCGTATCGTGGCTCTCGGTACTGGGGTTTTCGCGACGAAGGCTTTAAGTAGGCGGAAGGGCGGAGTCAGAGGCGTCACGAGGGGCACACACACTAGGGCGGCACGGGCCCCTCCTTCGCCGCGCCGCCTTGTGGTGTCGCCACCTCGTGGCCCCACTTCGTATCTCCCTCGGTCTTCTGGAAGCTTCGTGGAAAAATAAGACCCTGGGCGTTGATTTCGTCCAATTCCGAGAATATTTCCTTTGTAGGATTTCTGAAACCAAAAACAGAAGAAAACAAGCAATCGGCTCTTCGGCATCTCGTCAATAGGTTAGTGCCGGAAAATGCATAATAATGACATAAAGTGTGTATAAAACATGTGAGTATCATCATAAAAGTAGCATGGAACATAAGAAATTATAGATACGTTTGAGACGTATCAAGCATCCCCAAGCTTAGTTCCTACTCGCCATCGAGTAGGTAAACGATAACAAGGATAATTTCGAAGTGACATGCTATCATAATCTTGATCAATACTATTGTAAAGCATATGAGATGAATGCAGCGATTCGAAGCAATGGTGAAGACAATGAGTAAACAAATGAACCATATAGCAAAGACTTTTCATGAATAGTACTTTCAAGACAAGCATCAATAAGACTTGCATAAGAGTTACTCATAAAGCAATAAATTCTTAGTAGAAAGCTTTGAAGCAACACAAAGGAAGGTATAAGTTTCAGCAATTGCTTTCAACTTCAACATATTTATCTCATGGATAATTGTCAACACAAAGTAATATAACAAGTGCAATAGGTAAACATGTAAGAATCAATGCACACAGTTGATACAAGTGTTTGCTTCTGGGATAGAAAGAATAGGTAAACTGACTCAACATAAAGTAAAAGATAGGCCCTTCGCAGAGGGAAGCATGGATTACTATATTTGTGCTAGAGCTTTTCATTTTGAAAACATAGAAACAATTTTTTCAACGGTAGTAATAAATCATATGTGTTATGTATAAGATATCCTATAAGTTGCAAGCCTCATGCATAGTATACCAATAGTGCTCGCACCTTGTCCTAATTAGCTTGGATTAACATGGATTATCATTGCATAACATATGTTTCAACCAAGTGTCACAAAGGGGTACCTCTATGCCGCCTCGTACAAAGGTCTAAGGAGAAAGCTCGCATTGGATTTCTCGCTTTTGATTATTCTCAACTTAGACATCCATACCGGGACAACATAGACAACAGATAATGGACTCCTCTTTAATGCATAAGCATTCAACAACATATAATATTCTCATAAGAGATTGAGGATTGATTGTCCAAACTGAAACTTCCACCATGAATCATGGCTTTAGTTAGCGGCCCAATGTTCTTCTATAACAATATGCATACTCAAACCATTTGATCATGAAAATCGCCCTTACTTCAGACAAGACGAACATGCATAGCAACTCACATGATATTCAACAAAGGTAAAAGTTGATGGCGTCCCCGTAAACATGGTTACCGCTCAACAAGCAACTTATTAAGAAATAAGATACATAGCTACATATTCTTCACCACAATAGTTTTTAAGGCTATTTTCCCATGAGCTATATATTGCAAAGACAAAGGATAGAATTTTTAAAGGTAGCACTCAAGTAATTTAATTTGGAATGGCAGAGAAATACCATGTAGTAGGTAGGTATGGTGGACACAAATGGCATAGTTTTTGGCTCAAGGATTTGGATGCATGAGAAGAATTCCTCTCAATACAAGGCTAGGCTAGCAAGGTTGTTTGAAGCAAACTCAAGTATAAAACGGTGCAGAAAAGCTCACATATGAACATATTGTAAGCATTATAAGACTTTACATCGTCTTCCTTGTTGTTCAAACACCTTAACCAGAAAATATCTAGACTCTAGAGACCAATCATGCAAACCAAATTTTAACAAGCTCTATGTAGTTCTTCATTAATAGGTGCAAAGTACATGATGCAAGAGCTTAAACATGATCTATATGAGCACAACAATTGCCAAGTGTCAAATTATTCAAGACATTATACCATTTACGACATGCAGCATTTTCTGTTTCCAGCCATATAACAATAAACAAAGCAGTTTCACCTTCGCCATGAACATTAAGAATAAAGCTAAGAACATATGTGTTCATACGAAACAGCGGAGCGTGTCTCTATACCAAACAAAGAATGCTATGATCCAATTTTATTCAAACAAAAACAAAAACAAACAGACGCTCCAAGTAAAGCACATAAGATGTGATGGAATAAAAATATAGTTTCACTAGAGGTGACCTGATAAGTTGTCGATGATGAAGGGATGCCTTGGGCATCCCCAAGCTTAGATGCTTGAGTCTTCTTAAAATATGCAGGGATGAACCACGGGAGCATCCCCAAGCTTAGACTTTTCACTCTTTTTGATCATATTGTATCATCCTCCTCTCTTGACCCTTGAAAACTTCCTCCACACAAAACTCAAAACAAACTCATTAGAGGGTTAGTGCATAATTGAAAATTCATGTATTCAGAGGTGACATAATCATTATTAACACTTCTGAACATTGCACAAAGCTACTGAAAGTTAATGGAACAAAGAAATCCATCAAACATAGCAAAACAGGCAATGCGAAATAAAAGGCAAAATCTGTCAAAACAGAACAGTCCGTAAAGACGAATTTTTCAGGGGCACTTAACTTGCTCAGATGAAAATGCTCAAATTGAATGAAGTTGCGTACATATCTGAGGATCACGCACGTAAATTGACATATTTTTATAAATTTTCTACAGCAGGGGCGGCTCAATTTCGTGACAAAGAAGAAATCTGTTTCTGCGCAGTAATCAAAATCTAGTATTGACTTTACTATCAAAGACTTTACTTGGCACAACAATGCAATAAAATAAAGATAAGGAGAGGTTGCTACAGTAGTAACAACTTCCAAGACTCAAATATAAAACAAAAGTGCAGAAGTAAAATGATGGGTTGTCTCCCATAAGCGCTTTTCTTTAACGTCTTTCAGCTAGGCGCAGAAAGTGTGAGTCAAGTGTTATCAAAAGACGAAGCATCAACATCATAATTTGTTCTAATAATAGAATCATAAGGTAACTTCATTCTCTTTCTAGGGAAGTGTTCCATACCTTTCTTAAGAGGAAATTGATATTTAATATTACCTTCCTTCATATCAATGGTAGCACCAACAGTTCAAGAAAAGGTCTTCCCAATATAATGGGACAAGATGCATTGCATTCAATATCCAAGACAACAAAATCAACGGGGACAAGGTTATTGTTAACCATAATGCGAACATTATCAATCCTCCCCAAAGGTTTCTTTATAGCATTATCAGCAAGATTAACATCCAAATAACAATTTTTCAATGGTGGCAAGTCAAGCATATCATAAATTTTCTTAGGCATAACAGAAATACTTGCACCAACATCACATAAAGCATTACAATCAAAATCATTGACCCTCATCTTAATGATGGGCTCCCAACCATTTTCTAACTTCCTAGGAATAGAGGTTTCAAGTTTTAGTTTCTCTTCTCTAGCTTTTATGAGAGCTTTTGTAATATGTTTTGTAAAGGCCAAATTTATAGCACTAGCATTGGGACTTTTAGCAAGTTTTTGTAAGAACTTTATAACTTCAGAGATGTGACAATCATCAAAATCTAAACCATTATGATCTACAGAAATGGGATCATTGTCCCCAATATTTTGAAAAATTTCAGCAGTTTTATCACAAACAGTTTCAGCAGTTTTAGAAGTTTCAGGCAATTTTGCACGCTTTGCACTAGGAGTAGAAACATTGCCAACACCAATTATTTTACCACTAGTCGTCAACCCGTGCTTCCGCACGGCCTAAACTGTTTTATATAGAGATCTATCATTGGAACTTTTATTAATACTTATGATTACTTGATGAGAAATTAAAAATAATCATTATTTAAAGGTTACAACTAACTACATGCAAGCGTATTGGTCACTATATGGAAGCAAATTCACTACATGTTAATTCGTCATTTTTTAAAAGATTACACCAATATCTTCTTCATTTTTTATTCTAAAAAAGATTTTTGTTGAGGTTTTCTCTTAGAAATATCATTTCTCAATGTGGGTTATTTGATTCGTTAGATTGCATTTCATAGTATTTTTTATGGGTTCATTTTCACTGCATTTCGTATGAATTTTCCTACTTATGGAGCCTGTTGCATGTTTTTTTATCTTGTGCAAACAAACATATATTTTAGCCACATACTATTTTAATCTGACAAATAAAAGATTCCTTGGACTTTTTTACATTCAGTTTACTTAGTTTGATGTTTAAGGAGAGGGAGCTAGTGAGACGTGGTGTCCTAATTAATAGATAAACTCCTACGCTCATATATAACCCTAATTGTAAACTTATCATACTTCTCTATAACCGAGAAGAAGATGTAGATTACCATAACTACGATAACCGATAGAGAGCCTCCAGTGACTAAAAAAAATATACAAAATGATGGTTAATTAACTACTCCCAATCAAAGGAAGGGAATTGGACACTCTAATAAGAAAATTTATGCAGTACTACAAAATATATATGAGTGAAGAAAACATTCAGTTGAGATAGAGATTTATGAGGTATTGTATGCAAATGATTTTTTTAAAATATGAGAAAGGGAAATTTAGTTCGGCATCCGATTATCTAGCATTAAATCTGATAATGTAAAATGTATTGGGATATACATTTGATATAGTCAATAAAAGAAAATGCTTAAGTGCAGGTGCAAACTGGGAAGAAGCAACACTCTGAGAACTTCCTTTTGTGAGAAAAGATTGACCTGAAAAATGTAGGAATCAGTACATGTGTATGGTAAAGTAGCAACAAAGCCAACTTTGGCAAAATAAATGGCAACAAAACTGAATACATAATTCAGGAAATATTCAACTTACACATTAATGTGGATAGTAGTGAATAATTATCAATCCAGGTTGTTTGTGTGAGGAACGCAGGAAAACCCCAAAATGCAGAACGTTGTCCACGGCCCTGTATTAGAAAGGTGCATTCTTGTTGAAAACATCAACAAAAGAGAATTGATTAAATAAATGGGAAGCAACATTATTAGAGTGGGTATAGTTCACATAGGTGCACAGTCCAATCCGGATATTCTATCTGAGACCTAAATAATTCCAATTATAGTGTCAACTATTATTTTGAATCGTTTTTAATTGGAATGATATCTAAAGTTGAACAACAACATTTTATTTTTCACACTGCCACTGCTAATGAACCTACAACTAAATCACATTGTGTTGAATGAATGTCCTTCTCAGTATATAGTCATTATCCTTAGGAAAGAAAAGGAACACAAATTTCTGAAACACTTTACTTGCAAAGTTGGCCGTAGAAAAGAACTATATATCAGTCGTTACATGGAAACACACGATTAAGCTGGACATGACCTTGAATATAAACTTGAAAGTTGTTAATGTTATGCAGACACACATTTTGTTACCTGATCCCTTTCACTGGAAGCTCCACATGCTACAATACTTAGCATGTATATGTGCAGAGATAGAGCAAGTGCCCAGTTACAAAAATAATTTTATCCTGCATGAAAACATTGATCTAAAATATGATCCAGAAATTAGAGCACCGGACAAATTATTTTAACCAATTCATGCCTTCAAATCCTTTGTTTAAGCAATGAACCACATCAAGTAGCATGCGGAGATATATAAGACAAAGATCTGATGGATAATGCTTATCATTTGGAAATATTTTTAATTCATCACACGATCTTGGTACAAAAATTAGAGATAGACATGAGGCTTACAGGTAATAGTTTCATCCATAATCTGTTGATGAGCCATTAAAGCGAGTATATTGTAAGCCACATCAGATCATCATCAGATAACTCTGTCTTTGTCAGATAAATTTGTGGTGTTCATCGGTCCTGTTGTTGCTAATGTTCTTCGGAAACACGGAATCAGTTCTAACAGAAAATCATAGACAAAAAAAAGTGACAGAGATAAACTTCAGTATATTACATTGAAGCTTCAGAGCTGGTGACTAATGGTGTTTTCCTGCCGGCCGGACGATTCGTGCTGGTGGAGGCATCACTCATCATATTGATCTTGTTGACCTGCTGCTGAATACAACGTTAGATTTATGTTTCTCGAGATCGCCAAACTGGTTCATTGGCCTCGGCTGGACCATGAGGAAATAGATGAATTAACGTAGCCTGGAAAATAGACTGAATTCAGCTCGCCTAATTTTTTCACCGGGATACTACAGGACGTAGTCCATTCGTACAATGACATGTGCGGCTTGTCTCAGGTGGCTACTCTGTCGTCTCATTTGTCCAAAAAAATTGTAATCTATTCCCGCAGGAGTTGTCTCGGCAGACTGGGATGCAGCCGCACTGGCTTGTGGAGGCCGAGGTAGCGGCCACAACATAAGACGACGGGCAGTAAATATAACCCGTGAGAGGCTAGAGCAGAGAAGACGTGGGGAGGATGCACTTACCATTGCAGCGACTAAATTTGGCGGAGGTCGAGAGGACGCCGATGGTACCGGCGGTGCTGACCAAGATCGGAAAAGGATGAGCGCTGAGGAATAGATTGGTTGGGATCCGGCGGTTATTTAATTTGAGATTGCGGTGAGACGATTGGAGCAATCGTGGTTGTTTATTTTTTATCCGATGGTAAATAGTAGTTTAGACATGAGGATTAACGGAGAGGCTTGTAGGGAGTCTCCAATTAGTAAATATAAGATTGATAGTAGGGGGTGTAGCAACATGTGAAGCATTATCATTACTAGTGGTGGTAATAGTCCAAACTTTAGCTACATTATTCTCTTTGGCTAGTTTTTCGTTTTCTTCTCTTTCCCACCTAGCATGCAATTCAGCCATCAATCTAATATTTTCATTAATTCGAACTTGGATGGCGTTTGCTGTAGTAACAATTTTATTATCATTATCCTTATTAGGCATAACTTTCAATTTTAAAAGATCAACATTAGAGGCAAGTCTATCAACCTTAGAAGCAAGAATATCAATTTTATCAAGCTTTTCTTCAACAGATTTGTTAAAAGCAGTTTGTGCACTAATAAATTCTTTAAGCATGGCTTCAAGACCAGGGGGTACACTCCTATTATTGTTGTAATAATTCCCATAAGAATTACAATAACCATTACCATTAGCAGAAGGATATGGCCTATAGTTGTTACCAGAATTATTCCTATAAGCATTGTTGTTGAAATTATTACTTTTAATGAAGTTCACATCAACATGTTCTTCTTGGGCAACCAATGAAGCTAAAGGAACATTATTAGGATCAACATTAGATCTACCATTCACAAGTATAGACATAATAGCATCAATCTTATCACTCAAGGAGGAGGTTTCTTCAACATAATTTACCTTCTTACCTTGCGGAGCTCTTTCCGTGTGCCATTCAGAGTAATTTATCATCATATTATCAAGAAGCTTTCTTGCCGCCCCCAAAGTAATGGACATAAAGGTACCTCCAGCAGCTGAATCCAATAGGTTCCGCGAATTCAATCCTGCATAAAAGGTTTGGATGATCATCCAAGTAGTCAGTCCATGGGTAGGGCAATTCTTCACCAAAGATTTCATTCTCTCCCATGCTTGAGCAACATGTTCATTATCTAATTGCTTAAAATTCATTATGCTACTTCTCAAAGATATAATTTTAGCGGGAGGATAATATCTACAAATAAAAGCATCCTTACATTTAGTCCATGAATCAATACTATTTCTAGGCAAAGATAGCAACCAATCTTTAGCTCTTCCTCTTAAGGAGAAAGGAAAAATTTTAATTTTATAATGTATCTACATCCTTATAATTTTGCATTTCACAAAGTTCAATAAAATTATTAAGATGGGCAGCAGCATCATCAGAACTAACACCAGAAAATTGCTCTCTCATAACAAGATTTAGTAAAGCAGGTTTAATTTCAAAGAATTCTGCTGTAGTAGCAGGTGGAGCAATAGGTGTTCATAAGAAATCATTATTATTTGTGCTAGTGAAGTCACACAACTTAGTATTCTCAACAGTACCCATTTTAGCAGTAGTAAATAAAGCAAACTAAATAAAGTAAATGCAAGTAACTAATTTTTTTGTGTTTTCAATATTGAGAACAAGACAGTAAATAAAGTAAATCTAGCAACTAATTTTTTTGTGTTTTTGATATAAGAGCAAACAAAGCAGTAAAACAAAGCAAGACAAAAACAAAGTAAATAGATTAGATGTGGGAGACTCCCCTTGCAACGTGTCTTGATCTCCCCGGCAACGGCGCCAGAAAAAGAGCTTGATGGCGCGTGAGACACACGTCCGTTGGGAACCCCAAGAGGAAGGTGTGATGCGTACAACAACAAGTTTTCCCTCAGTAAGAAACCAAGGTTATCGAACCAGTAGGAGTCAAGGAACACGTGAAGGTTGTTGGTGGCGGAGTGTAGTGCGGCGCAACACCAGGGATTCCGGTGCCAACGTGGAACCTGCACAACACAATCAAAGTACTTTGCCCCAACGTAATAGTGAGGTTGTCAATCTCACCGGCTTGCTGTAAACAAAGGATTAGATGTATAGTATGGATGATGATGTTTGTTTTTCGAAGAATAGTAAAGAACAGAGTTTGCAGTAGATTGTATTTCAGATGTAAAGAATGGACCGGGATCCACAGTTCACTAGTGGTGTCTCTCCCATAAGATAAATAGCATGTTGGGTGAACAAATTACAGTTGGGCAATTGACAAATAAAGAAGGCATAACAATGCACATACATATATCATGATGAGTACTATGAGATTTAATCAGGGCATTACGACAAAGTACATAGACCGCTATCCAGCATGCATCTATGCCTAAAAAGTCCACCTTCAGGTTATCATCCGAACCCCTTCCAGTATTATGTTGCAAACAACATACAATTGCATTAAGTTTGGTGTGTAATGTAATCAACACAAATATCCTTAGACAAAGCATCGATGTTTTATCCCTAGTGGCAACAGCACATCCACAACCTAAGAACTTTCTGTCACTGTCCCAGATTCAATGGAGGCATGAACCTACTATCGAGCATAAATACTCCCTCTTGGAGTCACAAGTATCAACTTGGCCAGAGCCTCTACTAGCAACGGAGAGCATGCAAGAACATAAACAACATATATGATAGATTGATAATCAACTTGACATAGTATTCAATATTCATCGGATCCCAACAAACACAACATGTAGCATTACGGATAGATGATCTTGATCATGATAGGCAGCTCACAAGATCTAACATGATAGCACAATGAGGAGAAGACAACCATCTAGCTATTGCTATGGACCCATAGTCCAGGGGTGAACTACTCACACATCGATCCGGAGGCGATCATGGTGATGAAGAGACCTCCGGGAGATGATTCCCCTCTCCGGCAGGGTGCCGGAGGCGATCTCCTGAATCCCCCGAGATGGGATTGGCGGCGGCGGCGTCTCTGGAAGGTTTTCCGTATCGTGGCTCTCGGTGCTGGGGTTTTCGCGACGAAGGCTTTAAGTAGGCGGGAGGGCGGAGTCGGAGGCATCACGAGGGGCCCACACACTAGGGCGGCGCGGGCCCCTCCTTGGCCGCGCCGCCTTGTGGTGGCGCCACCTCGTGGCTCCACTTCGTATCTCCATCGGTCTTCTGGAAGCTTCGTGGAAACATAAGACCCTGGGCGTTGATTTCGTCCAATTCCGAGAATATTTCCTTTGTAGGATTTATGAAACCAAAAACAGCAGAAAACAACGAATCGGCTCTTCAACGATCTCGTCAATAGGTTAGTGCCGGAAAATGCATAATAATGACATAAAGTGTGTATAAAACATGTGAGTATCATCATAAAAGTATCATGGAACATAAGAAATTATAGATACGTTTGAGACGTATCAGGGATCTTGAGTCTCAAGTGGTTCTTCCTTCCTTTGCAAAATGTGTAGATCAAATTCTTGCAAAAGCAAAATCCAACGAATCATTCTATGCTTAACATCTGCCCTTCAAGGTTTTCTTTCAAGTCTTCATGATTAGTATGGACTCTAACTTTTGAGTCGATCAGTAAGATAAGATCTAAATTTTTCGCAGAAAAAACAACTACAAATAATTCCTTTTCATCCATTGGGTAGTTTATTTATGCATTGTTAAGAGTATGGCTAGCATGATGAATGATATTTAGATCATCACGACGACGCGTTCACAAAGCAACACCAACAGATTCATTACTTGCCTCACAAAGTAACTCAAAAGGCTTTCTCCAATCAGGTGGTTTTATCATTGGAGCTTTAAGAAGAGCTTGTTTAAGAATGTTGGAAGGAATAAGACATATTTCATCAAACATAAAATAAGCATTCTTTTGTAACAAATTAGTTAGAGGTCTTGCAATTTGGGAAAAGTTTCTAATAAACCTTCTGTAAAATCATGCATGACCAAGAAAGCTTCTTATACCTTTAACATCTCGTGGGGGTGGTATTTTTTCAGTGGCCTCAACTTTTGATTTCTCAACTTCTATTCCTTTGCTTGAGATCTCTTGACAAAGTACTATCCCCTCTTGAACCATGAAATGGCATTTTTTCCAATTCAAGATTATATTTGTGTCTTCAAATCTCTGCAAAATCTTATGCAAATTATGCAAATAATGGTTACATGAAGTTCCATAGGCGGACAAGTCGTCCATGAATACTTCCATTATGCTCAATATAATCAACAAATATGATAGTCATGCATCTATGAAAGGTAGCTGGTGCGTTGCATAAACTAAAAGGCATTCTGCGGTAAACATATAATCCAAAGGGACAAGTAAAAGTTGTTTTCAATTGATCTTCGGGATGAAAAAATATTTGAGAAAACCCAGAGTATCCATCCAGATAACAAAAGTAGGAATGTCAGACAAGCCTCGCTAATGTTTGATCTATAAATGGTAGTGGGTAATGATCCTTTCTAGTTTCTCTATTTAGCTTTCTAAAATCAATACACATCATATGTCATATGCTAGTTGGAGTAGGAACCATTTCATTGTGTTTATTTGGTACAACAATAAACCCTCCTTTCTTTGGGACACAATGAACATGGCTTACACAATCACTCTCTCCGAACTGGTAAATAATAATTGCATCAAGTAGGCGAATGCTTTTCTTTCTTACCACTTCCTTCATATCAGGTTTAAGTTTCCTTTGGAAATCTGCCAAAGGTTGAGCTCCTTCTTCCATGAATATTCTGTGGATGGCTATCGAAAGACTAATCCCTTTCAAGTTAGCCAATGAATAACCAAGGGCTTTACAGTGCATTTTCAATACCATCATTAGTTGTTCCTCCTCTTTATCTGTAGGGTTAGCACTTACAATAACAGGGTATTGATGCATGTAAAATGCATACATGAACTTTGTTATTTATCATATTGAATTCCCACATGTTTGCAACATATATGATGATAATGCCATTTTTTACATTGATTTATGGGGATTTACCAATGATCCCCTTTATTTGGTTTATAACCCTGCAGAACAGGAAAAACCTGTTTCGCGTATTTTTTCACTTTCAGAGACCTATACGGAGTCAAATTGATCTGGATTTTTGGAGCATCATTTTTTCATCGGGAGAAACAGCGTGGACCCTAGAAGCACACTTGGAGAGGCCCGAGGGCCAAATGAGCATAGGTGGCGCGTCCTAGAAGCCTGGCCGCGCCACCCAACCTCCGCTGATCGCCCTTTTGACCTGATTCTTTCACGAACCGACGTATTTTGCCCTAAAACCCCTATATATGGCCCCAAAGAGTTCTCGGAGGAGAGCTTCGCAGAAAGAAAAAAAACACCAAAACGGAGGCTGCTGCAGAGAAGATTGGAGGGGGAAACTCCGCTGGGATCACCGCCGGATGTATCTCCACCTTCTCCAACGTCTTCATCATCATCACCATGATCAAGAGGGAGTAGTCCACATCTGGACTACAGGTTTGTATCTGTAGCTTGATCTATTTCTCTCATGGTCTTCATAGTACTTAATGCCATATGAGTTGCCTATCATGATTATGGCCATATTTGTAATACCTATGTGGTGGATCCTCGTTCTATGATATTGTTTTATGAGAACTGATCTTATTATATTGTGAGATCTATTGATAGGTGCATATTATGTACCTTGTTCTTAAGTTTATGTTCTGATCCGACATCTATGCAAGAGCGTGTGTGGGGTGATGTGTTAGATGGAGTAGCAAGGTTTTAGTGATTGGATAGTGACAATATGTTCATGATGTATTATTGTTTTGCCTTGGTTTTGCTACCTCACTAGGATTAAGTGAATGCATGTGCTATGTTCATCACGTGACAGCAATGATGATCTTGTTTGTTCAAGGTAGCATATTTGATATTCAATCTTCATGTCAAAGCACTTATTGCTATGCTCTATTAATTCTTAATACAAGATTGATGAAGTTTATTTCTTGTGGAGCATAAGAGAGGTGTGTTGCATCATCTCTATGTTAGGACGTGATGCCCATATTAATTATGATCTTACATATACTATTATTTGTACCTTCATATCTCATTGATGAATTGCTTTTTTTCCACCACAACTTTACAAGAGAATAGTCAAGTGAACCCATGAACCCCGGTCCACTTTTTATCATAAGAAACACCTTTATATTGCTTTTATATTGTTTTCTATTTGCTGCACTATTTTAATGCGAAAATACAAAGATATTGACTTTTCTTATTTGCATCCAAAACACCAAAAACAATCAATCTCTTTACCAGTTTTTACTTAGTTACTTTATCTACTTTAGTTTTTTACTTACTTTATTACTACTTGTGTTATTTACTTGCGTGAAACCTTATGCTTGACAACCACACGGTGGGGTTGGGGACACAAGGCATTTATTTTACTTGCAGGATTGCTTGAAGAGGAGAGAAGAGAATACTCTTTGAGCGAGTTCCCCGAGAGTTCGATATAAACCCCCCGAGTCACCCTTGTGGGGAAGATACTCCGCTGACGCAACACTCTGCACTTGGAGTCCCAATGTGATCAAGTATTTATTTGTGTCATCTAGAAACCTATATTTCAAATCTGGTGGGAGATGCTTGAGTTCTGGAGGTGGCAAAGCTTCATCTCCCTTTCTTTCAGGTATTTCATAAATTTTGTTCATAAAGGTATCAACTACAGGAGAGTAGTCTATATACTCATCAATCTCCTATTTATCTATATCTCCTATAACATTATCATTCTCAACTAAACTTCTTTCCATTTCATCTTCAGGGGTATCATAAAGGACAACAACAAGAATAGTAAGATTACCTTCTTCCTCAAGTTCTTCTTCCTCGAAAATTTCGACTATTGGCTTGTGCTCAAATTTTGAGAAGAGGATCTGCATAACTTCCTCCTCAAACTTGAGGGAGATGGTTCTTTCCTACAATCAATGTTAGCCCCTGCAGTGTTTAAGAATGTTCTTAAAAAATGATTGGACAATCAGAGTAAAGTTCAACTACATTGCAATCTGCATACATAGCCAATATCTCCTCGTTAGTTACCTCCTTTTCTTCTTCCATAGCTTCATAAGTGGGTACCTCATTATTAACTTCTTCTTCGGGCTCTTTTAGCGTCTCCTTCCCCTTCTCCTTTTCTGTTTGCTCTACAAGTAGTTGAGCCCTAATATGCTTTGCCTCCGTCCTTGGAAAAGGGAGCGGCTCTTCATAAGGTTGTCTCTCAATCTCAACACTTCTTTAGGTGTATCAACAACCATTTGTACTGCTTCAACTGGTTGAGATGGTGGAGTATAATGGAGCCATTCCATTTTTGGTGCTCCAATGAATTCTATAAAATCCTGAAGAACATCTAATACCATAACATCATCAAGGTGAAGTTCATTAGCCATTTGTTTTACATTTCAAGGTTTCTTTGAGAATTTAGACAATCATATTATATTTCTATTTCACCTTCACTCCCAAGATCAAAACTCCAAGTTTCTCTATTTCTGTGAACTTTATCTAGGTGTATCAAAGCTTGTTCAGGAGTAAGGTCCATAAAAGATCCACCAGATAACAAATCGAATTCTCTTGTATTATCTTGCTGAAGTCGTCCATAAAAGATATGGAAAACATACCAAGGTGGTAAGTCATTATTGGGACAACTCTGAAGAATACCTTTGTATCTTAAGTAGGCTCTTACCATACTTTTGCCACGACGGTTCTTGAAATTAGTGATGACCGTTCTCGCCTCGGCAGATTTAACCTTGGGATAAAAACGAAATATAAACTCCTTTTTAAGATTCTCCCAAGTATTAATTTTTCTGCAGGACAAGTTCTATACCAAGACGGGGAAGTGTTAGTTAGAGATTGGCTGAGTAATTTAGGTTTCAGTTCATAACGAGAATAACATCTCAATTTAATAGTCCAACATAACTCGGTAAAGAAATTTAAGGTATTATATGGATCTTCATTAGGATCATCTCATGCAAAACTGTTCTCTTGCATAATAGCAATTAGATGTGGATGAATCACATATTGCACATCACTTCCATTCGGGAATTCCTTAACATACCCTCGATTGAACATCCAAAGGTATTTGGCTGTGTCAAGCTTATTCATAAGCCCAAGAGCAGCCATGCTGTTTACCTGAAACAAGTAAACAACTTTAGTAAAGAAATTAATAAATTAGCAACTAAGAACAAAGACCAAAAGTGCTGAGCTCCCCAGCTTCGGCGCCAGAAAAGAGCTTGATAACTGCAAGTACACAGTTCAATTGTAGCTAGTTTCAAAATAAGTGTATCGAACCATGAGGAGCTACTAGTTAAGGTATCAATGCCCCTTGCTACTATCTCACAAGGGCCACTTGTAAATCGCTCTTTAATCTCAAGTAGGAGTGTTTCGAAGAGAGTATTATTTGGTTGCAAGAAAGTAAACAAAGCAATAAAGTAAGAAGCGTAGTAAAAAATGTTGTAAAACTCATTAAGACAAAATGTTCTCGGGGGTTTGTTGGATCCACCTCTTGCATTAGGATTAATGTTAATCGAGATAAAATATGTTTTTAATCATGTTGTGTGTGAAGAGAGCTCCATAATAAGATGCACGCAGAAAACCATATGTCATCGCATGTCTAAATAACCGTTGCGGCTAGCCTTCTACAACGACATATTGACTATCACCATTAAGGGTTTCCACTTGGTTATCTATATGAGCTTAGTGAGTCTCTCTTTATCCCCTTCTTCCATATGATAGAGAAACACCACGGTAATGTCACTTCCCGCCGTACACTATATCATACTTCGAAGGGTAGTTCTCTCTCTAGTCCCTAAGGCAAATATTACATGGTGCACTTCACATAATATCTAGAGAGAGAACTAACACACAATCATATATTAAAATCATGGATCATCTTTGATTCATCTCATAGAGATGCTAGGGTTTCTCCATCTCCCCAAGTACAAATGGAATTACCCACACATGGAAGCAATCAAGAACATCATCATAATCTTGTGGATGGAATAAAGGTAATGGTATGAATTCAAATACAAATCCATAATAGCAATTGAGATAACAACTATGGTTGAGTAAGAAAGGTATTGGTGTTGGTGATGATGATGATGCAACGGTTGATGATGAGGGTATGATGGCTTGTCCTACAATGATCCGTGTATCAGCCGAGATTATGTCTTCTCCCAAGTTCCTCCTCCACATCTCTCTCAGAGGTGGTGTTTCGGTGTTTTCGGAGGCTGTGATCGAATGTTTGATCACTGATCCATCCGCGCGAGGTGAAAGTATTTGATGAGGCGGAGCTCCTGGCAGTGCGTACGGGCGGATGGTACGGGTAGGGTCCCCCCGTACTGATGCCTGCTAAACCCTCTGGAGTTCCTTCTCGCATCCTCCTTTGGCCCAAGTGCGTGGTCAAGTGCTCAGATGACTTTTATCATGTCAAAATACCATAAAGATGATAGTTTATATATATATATATATATATATATATATATATATATATATATATATATATATATATATATTTCATCATTGCATTAATATTTTGAGATCATGCTGAAACAATCATAAAAGGTGCGCGCAGTGAAATACCAAAATCCTATTGCTACACAAGGATATCTATGTAAAATAGGGATGAAAACACTCAAAAAGTACACTCATCACCCGATTAACCATAAATTCCAACATGGAGTAGCTGATAATTTCATGAAGAAAGGCCGTTCAAACCTCTTTTTTGCGTCTGCTACCACGACTATAGATCATCATGTACTGGGGTAATTCCATATACATTTACTAAAAATTACACTCAAAAAACAAATGATTCCGATCCCCATGAACTCTCAAAGGGAAAAGATCGCAATGTATATCATCCGAGACATTCCAATGTCTTCGTTGCAACAAATCCTTCGCATTCAGTGTATCAAACTATAAAAGGTAGACAAATACCTTCATTTTCATAACACAACTAGATTTCTGGAGCCACTTATAAACATCGGGCACTTTTATATGTTTATGTATATGACAACAAAACTATTCTCACACATACTTCTCTCCACAAAAATATATCCATGAGTAATAACGCTCTGAGAGAGGATTAGCTTGCATGACGTTCTGAAGATCATCTAGCTCTTGATAAGCTGCAGTGGACAATGGTAAATGAAAAAGACCGACCATATCGTCATGTTCCATCACCTCAGTGGCCAACATGTTCTCATTCAATACATAGGAGAATAGTATGATATATCTCAATTTCAGTGGCCTAATACTTCCATTAATTAACTCGGACAAAATAAGAAGGTGTCACCCTTGCCATGGTTAAAACCCCCATAAAATTGTCCACATGTTTTAACACATCCTTCCACCAAATACTTCCACACAAGTTTTTTGCACGAGGAACTTTACTAGAGTAGTAAGCATGACACACCTGTTGGACCCAAGGCACATCCATCTTATTATAAAAATTCTCAAGGAATTTAGTTAATAGTGCCACATCCCGCTTCTAAAAATTGACGATACAATTCCATCATTCTTTTTAGGTTTGCAAACTATTTCCCAGGCTTCCAAAGATTGCTTTAGCCCATCAAATGTTTATATCCACAAGCATTGTATGAGAATTCTACCAGGCTGATTGGTTAGGCCGTGAGGTAGCTGCGATAAACATAGGAAGTGCAAAAGCATGGAAGCAAGAGCAAAATCTTTAAGCTGAAGCCACACTAGTTGTGACAGGAAGCTAGAACTAGAAGTAAGCTTCCTTTCCAATCTAGAGACTAGAGGAGATAACTCATCAATAGTGAGTCTCGTAGTTCCTAGGGGCAATCCAAGGTAAGTAAAGGACATGCGACCCACTTGGCAATTGAACTCTTGTGCTAATTGATTAACTAAGTTAGTGTAAGTATTGTGAACCTTGTGTAAACCCACACAACCACCAATGAGACGAAGGTGTGTGACTGTGTTGATAAGATTAAAAAAAGTTTTCTCTATGTTGCAACAAATTGTCCATGCAAAACGAACTACTATTTTTTGAGTCGATTGAGCATCTCGATCAACTTTACAAATTTCCACATAAATAAAAACGTTTCACAATGTTTGAACAATTTGTTAATCTAGTGAAAAAGAGTACTCTTTGTTCACATAATTCAAAAATGATAAATCTTGCGTGGATCTCAACATTGGAATAATGGTTCACGGTATCATCTCAGAACTAATTACAAAATTCTCACTTGGGTGGCAATTAGTAAATCTGAATTTTAAAAACTGTTTCTCTATGTCAATGTCCGATTGCTTTACATATTTGTACCCAAAAAAAGATTATGGTGTTATTTGCATAGATTTTGGTAGTATGTCTAAAAATAGATTGGCGAAGTATATCCTTCGGCCATTACTTTGGGAAAGAATTTTTTAACAAAATATGATATTTTACCAACCGGAACTTGTGTTGGCAAATTGTTAGATAGGTTTTAGTTTAGCAATAATCTATTCATAATCTATCACAACCAGACATTAGCTGCGATCATTGTGTGTTGTAACAATTCCACATAACGTTTTGCGCACGTGTTGGAACAAACCCTCGCAAATATAATCAAATATGCTGCATTTTGTCAACTATGTACCAGATTATTCTTTGATGTAAGCATTTTAAAGATAAAATAGTTTAAACATTGATATCCAGCTTCTTGCACTCTATATACATATCCAAATTGACACCTTGTTCTTTGCTGAAAGCAACATGTCATAATGATGACATAGAATTCATGCATCAACTTCATGTTATCTTATCCCGAAGTCAACCAAGCATGTTACTTAATGAATTTGGCCTCAAAATAGTTAACCTTGTTCTTCAATTAATACAGTTCATGAATTATTTGTGTGATGTACAAACCAGCATTAAACTGCACATCCAAAGACCAAGTCACCAATATAGATGCATGAACCAATTATACTGCTTTCTCCCTCCAGAAATGCAATGAGTAGAGTAATTTTGTTTGCTTCCACAGGACTTCGACTAATAGTTGCTCCATTAGAATTTGATTGACGTGATAGAAAAATCACAATAAAAGTAAATACTTTTGAAAACAAGCCTATTGGCGTTAGTTATATGACATATATTAGACATTACTAAGGTAATTAGTAGTCAAATATGTGTCTAAATTAACCAAATAAAATGAAACGAAATTAAATAATTAAAATCTTTTTTCTTCAAAGTCCTTATTTAGGGACCAAGTGTATCCCGGAGCTACGTAGCTACTTCTTCCGTTCCATAACTCTTGTCGGTAATTTGGATATACTTAGACATATTTTGTGAGTAGATACATCTGAATATACGTGACAATGAACATGGAATGGAGCGTGGTACATCTCTATGATACGTTCTTTTAACAAACTTAACCTGCACAAACCGTACACACACACATACAATTATAGTTTTATGACATACACTTGATTCGTAACTGCGTACTTGTACGGATTTGGCTTAATCTGGCGTAAACTTGTATGAACTTCGATTTGTGATATGATTCGTTCCCAAGCAAGTGATTTCATGAAATCGTCTTAAATACGTTGTTTTAGGATACTCTGTATATAATCTCGTGGCATTGTGTAATTTAACCAATATTCATTGTGTTGTCAGTAAATTCATATCATCTGCCATATGTTGCTTTCGAAACATGCGGTGAATTACTCTGCGCCTAGTATGTTCAAAGTTCAGTTTTCAAGATTGCGGAAGTCAACGCCTGCCACCAACAAAAGATGATTATCCAAGCTGACAGAGCCCAAATGGAGGGTAAACAGATTCAGCTAACCATGAGAGTAATATATGCCATAGTATATCGTTTACAGTGGACGAATAGATAACAGCAACTTTAATTATCCAATGTCAAATGTAGAGGGAGAGGGACACGGCCAGTAGGCAAACAGCCGGCGAATCAAATGCCACGCCCCCGCGCGAGCGCGCGCGCTGCCACATCTTTAAATATACACACCAGCACACACCACGTTCGAAGGCCAAGCTCCAGTACCGCTCGATCGTAGCGGCCAACCCGCACATTGTTCCTTCGCTTGTTTTGCTTCGAACCGACGGCTGGCATGGGAGCGGATCCAGAGCATGCCGACCTCGCCGCCGTCGTCCTCGTGCCGTTCCCGGCGCAGGGCCACGTCACGCCGATGCTCCACCTGGCGCGCGCCCTCGCCGCGCGCGGCGTTGCGTCAACCGTCGCCGTACCCGACTTCGTCCACCGCCGCATGGGAAGCTGTGCCGACGTCGCCAGCGGCGGCGTGGGGCTTGCGTCGATCCCCAGCGGCATCTTTGACGACGGCGGCGAGCCCCCGGGCTTCGCCAGCATCGCGCACGCGATGGAGCACCACATGCCGGCGCACCTGGAGCGGATGCTGACGCGGGGGCACGCCGCGTGCGTCGTCGTTGACGTGCTCGCGTCGTGGGCCATCCCGGTCGCCTCCCGGTGCGGCGTGCCGGCCGTGGGTTTCTGGCCGGCGATGCTGGCGAGCTTTCGCGTCGTGGCTGCCATCCCGGAGCTTCTTCGACAGCGGTTCATCTCAGATTCAGGTATGCATCCAGGTCCCCCTTTTCTTGTTTCAACTTCCAAATATATAACGGCCGTTATTTTCGGAAGATCGGGTCAAGCTAACGCCCGGCAGCGTCACTGGCACTCACATGGCTCTGTATATGAGATCCAAATCCAATCCTATACAATGGTCCTATATCTGTACAACGGAAGGAAGGACCATATATCTTACTATCTCGCAAGAGAAAAATTATAAACGTACTAGTACTAAATTACTACGTACTCAATAGACGTACGTACTGCTCTTACTATATAGTGATATGAAGTATGTACTATCCTTACTTACTTTTGTATTATCCATAGTCATACATGCATTGTATTGTATCCTTAATGGGTTTGAGGTACCTGCTAGTACCCTAGAGCTGAAGTGCTCGCTGTGCGTCTTTCTTTATGTTACGGACTGCTAGGTTCCAATTGTAGCTTAGCTTGAGCTCTGGCATCTTTCTTACGGATAAAAAAAGACTTGCAAGGGGAGATTGGAACGTGCATGCTTAAATCCTGTCACGATTACAATTGGCGCCATTCTGCAAGGGCACAGAAACACACCTGAATTTAGCATGTCTTGTTGTGTGGCGTGGGTTGTTCTTTTTGCCCCGGCGCCCGCCCCAAACAGTTACACATCTAGACATGCTTCATTTTTTTTTTACTTTGGGATCCTTTGATTCATAGGAATTATGTAGAATTTAGATTCTATGTGATTTTTTCCTACACTAGTTTTTTGATTTATAAGAACATATCCTATTTAAAATAATTTTATAAAATAATCCTATAGTAATTGTGTAGTGCAAATCCTATAAAAAACATGAGCTCATATCTAAATTTCTTTGACACAATCAAATGAAACTCATCTTTTTATAGGATTCAACTAGGCATGATCCTATGAGGCTATGAATCAAAGGATCCCTTCAAATTTAGATCATTTGTAGCGCAGACCCGCTGTTTTGCATGCCTAGTCTGGTCCTGCACGAGCAGCAAAGTTCATTTTAGCCTCAGCTCATCACAGCCTAATACTTTAGTTGAATGTGACCTTTGTTATTTTAGATTGAATGTGACCTAAGTTAATTTCCTATGGCATCTCATTCACACAATTTCTTTTTTTCCTATGGCAGCTTCCACTGATTGGATAGCTAGTGCGCGCCTGCTCAAGAATTAAGTTTTCACCATTTTATTTGATTTAGTCTTTACTAGACAATTATTGCCTTATTGGTATACAGGCATTCCCATTTTGACAGATGGGTTCGACAAAGATCAAGAAAACGCAGACCTGCGGACGGCCAACAACCTGCACATATTACCCGAAGAATTGCAACTTGGCACCAAAGAGCTGCTGCCATGGCTCGTCGGCTGCACAGCATCGCAAGAAAAAAGATTTGCCTTCTGGCTCCAGATCTTACAGCGCACGAGGAGCCTCCGCTGCCTCCTCGTCAACTCCTTCCCCAGCGAAGCCGCCGACGAAGACTCCGACCAGCTCCACGCGTCACAGGGCCTGCAAATCCTCCATGTTGGGCCACTGTCTATACACGGATTACTTGAGAAAGTTGAGAATTCACCGAAGTTGCCAGGAAAGAACCCTAGCATGTGGCAGGCAGATGGATCTTGCATGGACTGGCTGGACCAGCAGCGTCCAGGATCGGTAATCTACGTTTCCTTTGGGAGTTGGGTCGCGCCGATCGGGTCGGACGAGATCAGCGAGCTCGCGCTTGGCCTCGAGGCAACTGGGCGGCCATTCCTGTGGGTTCTGAAGAACGACCCGTCGTGGCGAGCCGGCCTCCCCGCCGGGTACCTGGAGACGGTGACCGGCCGTGGGAAGGTCGTCGCCTGGGCGCCGCAGGGAGGCGTCCTCGCGCACGAGGCCGTCGGGTGCTACCTCACGCACTGCGGCTGGAACTCCACGCTCGAGGCCATACAGCACGGGGTGCGTCTCCTGTGCTACCCCGTGTCCGGCGACCAGTTCATCAACTCTGCCTTCATCGTTAAGATGTGGGAGACAGGGATCAGGTTGCGGAGCACTAGACGATGCGACGTGAAAGACGGCATCGGGAGAATCATGGAAGGAGATGATGGTAGACGACTGCAGCAGAAGATGTATGAGTTGAGGGAAAGGGTTATGGCGGGTGAGGCAAGGTTTGTAGCGAAGAGGAACCTCGAGGCCTTTGTGGACGGAATTAAGAGAGATGATCTTCCGTTTCATCAACTTGCCGCCAAGGTTTATACTCCTCCCTCCCAAATTGTAGTGCCGGCTTGACTTTTTTCTGGTCAACAATGTACATCTTTAATTGTGATTTTCAATTATAGCATGTATATGTGTATGTGTACAAAAGTAAAGATATATGAAATGCAAGTACTCCCTCTGTTTTTATGTATAAGGTCACAATCTCACATTTCAGATATGAAGAAAATACACTCAAGTAATAAAGAAGGCTCCCTCATTTTCCGTGGTGTTTCTTTGACTAAGAATTATTCCAAACATATAAATATTGTTGGTATAAAACGATTGCAGCAGAAGATGAATGAGCTGAGGGAAAGGATTATGGTGGGTGCTGCAAGGTTTGTAGCCAAGAGGAATCTCGAGGCCTTTGTCGACGGAATTAAGAGAGATGATCTTCCGTTTGAGCATCTAGCCGCCAACCTTTATACTCCTCCCTCCCAAGTTGTAGTGTCAGCTTGACTTTTTTTTGGTCAACAATGTACATCTTTAATTTTGATTTTCAATTATAGAATGTTTATGTGTAAGTATACAAAAGTAAAGATATATGAAACGCAAGTACTTCCTCTGTTTTTATATATAAGACCACAAACTCGTATTTCAGATACCAAGAAAACACAGTCAAGTAATAAACAACATAATTATTTATGTTGAAATACTCTCATAGTTTGGTCTAATTAAACATATTGCACGTGATGGCTCTTTCACTATGAAGGAATGCAACTTTTGCATTATTGAACACCATTCCTAGGAGGTAGAAATATACTCCCTCCATTCCAATAAGGGAAAATTTGCTGGAGGACACCATTATTTTTCGGCATTTGCCAAAACACACCGCTAAATTATGTCTTTACTCAGTACCATTATAATTTCGTGACATGTTTGCCAAAACACACTGTACCGCTTAAAACGAAAAGTTTGACATTTTTCTTCGAATGGCCGTCATACTTCCGATTTTGAATATTTTTCATTTTTATCCAATTCAAATTCAGCACAGGAGGCCCAACCGAACATCAATTCTATTAGCTGATCTACTTTCCCATCTTACGCAAATGAACGAGAACATGAATTAGAGAGTATACTACGGCCAGTTCACATCAACTGGGAAGAGATTTAGGGAGAAAAATACCCGCCGGGCACCTGGGCTATGTCGGTATCCATGGACACCTGCAGCGTCGTCAATGTCCAGCTCGAGCGTTGTTGCCCAGCAGGACTGCTCACATGGCAGGGCGGCAACACGAGACCCTGCGGCCGGTCAGCACACACTGGTCAACTAGCTGATGCAGGACGAGGGACTACACGGGCAGGGAAGCCGGCGGCAACGCGAGATGGAGGATGAGCACGACGACGCTCAACTGTTAGACGGAAGAATTGGGAAAAGTCTGATCTGATCATATTTGTGAAAAGGTAAAATGTTAATTTCAAGTGCCAAATATTAAACTTCGTGTTTTAAGCGATACAATGTGGTTTGGCAAATGTGTCACGAAATTATAATGGTACCGAGCAAAGGCATAATTTAGCGCTGTTTTTTGGTAAATGCCAGAAAATAACGGTGTCCTGTAGCAAATTTTCCCTTTCAATAAATAAGACACCCTTGTTTTTCATGGTTTTTCTTTGACTAAGAATTATTCCAAACATATAAATATTGTTGGAACAAAACGATTACAGCACAAGATGAATGAGCTGAGGGAAAGGGTTATGGTGGGTGATGCAAGGTTTGTAGCGAATAGGTACCTCAAGGTCTCAAAATCCGTTTGAGCACCTAGCCACCAAGGTTTATGATAGTATTCCTTGCTCCCAAAGTACAACGCTGGGTTGATTTTTTTTTTCGGTCAACAACATACATCTTTAACTGTGATTCGCAATTATAGCATGTATGCATGTATGCAAAATTAAAGATATATGAAATGAAAGTACTATTTCGCAAGATAGATGCAACAATAGCATTTCAACATTTTCATTACATATCCTTTGGTAATTATGATGGGTGAGACAATATCTATGCCGAAGAGGAACCTTGAGTTCTTTGTTGATGGAATTAAGAGAGATAGCCTTGAGTTTGGGCATCTGGCCACCTAGCTAGATTTAGGGTGTTTTTTTCTCAGCCAAGCCAATGGTTGCTAAACTTTACGTTTGGATAAGTTTGAAAATTAAATCTTCCAAATTTGATAAATTTGGGTTTAAATGAAATGTATTCGCAAACGATGCTTGCCTATGGCGAAACAATATTTTGGTGAAATCTTTAAGGTTGAGGGATCGAGAACGCTTGTTTAGGTCACTTTTGGTAGCTCGCATGCAGCCCAACCAGGACCACTAGGTGGGATAATCAAATGGTTGGTGAAAGTTCATGGGGCCTTTATGTGTGGTTTTGGTAATTTATGACAATATACATGGATAAATATTTGCATTAATTTATACTTGAAGATTTTTTACATAGGCAATGCTTAAACCATATGCTGGTTTCAAGGTTGAAAGAAAAAAAAAGCGAAGAAGATTAAATGATGACCAAGGTGTTATTCGAGGAGTGATCCGAAGATTAGTCATAAGAGAGTTGAGCCTATGAAAAGTATGGTTTGATGAAAAAGAAAATGATTGAGTGAGCTCTCATATGTACCTTCAAGACATCAAGATAGTAAGTAAAAAAGAAATCAAGTGCAAGTTCAAGATGAGCTATCTTGGAAATATCATATGCTTGAAGCTTGTTGTTCATGTGGTGATGATGGACATGTGAAGATATCCCTAAATGGGGTTTTCCTATAGTAGATAATGGAGGAGAAATTTTCAAAACTTCACCAAACAAGTGCAATCAAGAAAGGTGTTTCAACTTGAGGCGGGCATGATCATGATCATCATCTAGCTCAAGTGCAATATGCGCAAGGCAAAGGTATTACCTTGATATATTTTCTATTTTACCTACCTCATGATGTTAGCTCAGAGACATAGTTAGAAGATAAATAGTCATTCTATCAAGTGGGGAGGGGGTCTCGAGTGAGTAACTTGATCGCATCGTGCGTATAGAGGTCAAACATTTACATCACTTCCATAATATTTCTTGCTTGTTATTTGCGTTTTACTCATACGAGGTTAAGACAATCTCAAGTTTATCAAAACACATATTTCAGATAAAAACCTTTTGCTTGTTTTGGTGTTGCACATTTTGCCGATTCATATTTTTGGATAGGTCAAACCTTTCATATTTTGGATTTAACCTTCCTAATTGTTTTTTGTGTTTCTCTATATGACATTACAACCATGTTTGTTATCTCCAATGTGGTCCATCCAAGCCATACAGAGAGGAATTGGGCCTGATTGGTTGCCTGGTCGGGCTTTGCATGCATTGTGGTCAACATTAACCTTTAAGCACCTATGATCAAGGCCCGCTAGGTGATGCGTGCGGTTGACACACGTCCGTTGGGAACCCCAAGAGGAAGGTGTGATGCGTACAGCAGTAAGTTTTCCCTCAGTAAGAAACCAAGGTTTATCGAACAAGTAGGAGCCAAGAAGCACGTTGAAGGTTGATGGCGGCGGAGTGTAGTGCGGCGCAACACCAGGGATTCCGGCGCCAACGTGGAACATGCACAACACAATCAAAGTACTTTGCCCCAATGTAACAGTGAGGTTGTCAATCTCACCGGCTTGCTGTAAACAAAGGATTAGATGTATAGTGTGGATGATGATGATTGTTTGCGAAGAACAGTAAAGAACAATTGCAGTAGATTGTATTTCAGATGTAAAGAATAGGACCGGGGTCCACGGTTCACTAGTGGTGTCCCTCCCATAAGATAAACAGATGTTGGGTGAACAAATTAGAGTTGGGCAATTGACAAATAAAGAAGGCATAACAATGCACATACATATATCATGATGAGTACTATGAGATTTAATCAGGGCATTACGACAAAGTACATAGACCGCTATCCAGACATGCATCTATGCCTAAAAAGTCCACCTTCAGGTTATCATCCGAACCCCTTCCAGTATTAAGTTGCAAACAACAGACAATTGCATTAAGTATGGTGCGTAATGTAATCAACACAAATATCCTTAGACAAAGCATCGATGTTTTATCCCTAGTGGCAACAACACATCCACAACCTTAGAACTTTCTGTCACTGTCCAAGATTTAATGGAGACATGAACCCACTATCGAGCATAAATACTCCCTCTTGGAGTCACAAGTATCAACTTGGCCAGAGCCTCTACTACCAACGGAGAGCATGCAAGAACATAAATAACATATATGATAGATTGATAATCAACTTGACATAGTATTCAATATTCATCGGATCCCAACAAACACAACATGTAGCATTACAAATAGATGATCTTGATCATGATAGGCAGCTCACAAGATCTAACATGATAGCACAATGAGGAGAAGACAACCATCTAGCTACTGCTATGGACCCATAGTTCGGGGGTGGACTACTCACACATCGATCCGGAGGCGATCATGGCGATGAAGAGACCTCCGGGAGATGATTCCCCTCTCCGGCAGGGTGCCGGAGGCGATCTCCTGAATCCCCCGAGATGGGATTGGCGGCGGCGGCGTCTCTGTAAGGTTTTCCGTATCGTGGCTCTCGGTACTGGGGGTTTCGCTACGAAGGCTTTAAGTAGGCGGAAGGGCAGGTCAAGGGGCGTCACGAGGGACCCACACAACAGGGCCGCGCGGCCAGGGCCCAGGCCGCGCCGCCCTGGCGTGTCGTCGCCTCGTGGCCCCACTTCTTGATCCTTTCGGTCTTCTGGAAGCTTCGTGGAAAAATAGGACCCTGGGCGTTGATTTCGTCCAATTCCGAGAATATTTCCTTACTAGGATTTCGAAACCAAAAACAGCAGAAAACAAAGAATCGGCTCTTCGGCATCTCGTCAATAGGTTAGTGTCGAAAAATGCATAATAATGACATATAATGTGTATAAAACATGTGAGTATCATCATAAAAGTAGCATGGAACATAAGAAATTATAGATACGTTTGGGACGTATCAAGCATCCCCAAGCTTAGTTCCTACTCGCCCTCGAGTAGGTAAACGATAACAAAGATAATTTCTGAAGTGACATGCTATCATAATCTTGATCATACTATTGTAAGCATATGAGATGAATGCAGCGATTCGAAGCAATGATGAAGATAATGAGTAAACAAATGAATCATATAGAAAAGACTTTTCATGAATAATACTTTCAAGACAAGCATCAATAAGACTTGCATAAGAGTTACTCATAAAGCAATAAATTCAAAGTAAAGGCATTGAAGCAACACAAAGGAAGATATAAGTTTCAGCGGTTGCTTTCAACTTCAACATATATATCTCATGGATAATTGTCAACACAAAGCAATATAACAAGTGCAATAGGTAAACATGTAAGAATCAATGCACACAGTTGATACAAGTGTTTGCTTCTGGGATAGAAAGAATATGTAAACTGACTCAACAATAAAGTAAAAGATAGGCCCTTCGCAGAGGGAAGCATTGATTACTATATTTGTGCTAGAGCTTTTCATTTTGAAAACAAGAAACAATTTTGTCAACGGTAGTAATAAAGCATATGTGTTATGTATAAGATATCCTATAAGTTACAAGCCTCATGCATAGTATACCAATAGTGCTCGCACCTTGTCCTAATTAGTTTGGATTAACATGGATTATCATTGCATAGCATATGTTTCAACCAAGTGTCACAAAGGGGTACCTCTATGCCGCCTGTACAAAGGTCTAAGGAGAAAGTTCACATTGGATTTCTCGCTTTTGATTATTCTCAATTTAGACATCCATACCGGGACAACATAGACAACAGATAATGGACTCCTCTTTAATGCATAAGCATTCAACAACAGTTAATTTTCTCATAAGAGATTGAGGATTAATTGTCCAAACTGAAACTTCCACCATGAATCATGGCTTTAGTTAGCGGCCCAATGTTCTTCTCTAACAGTATGCATACTCAAACCATTTGATCATGAAAATCGCCCTTACTTATGACAAGACGAACATGCATAGCAACTCACATGATATTCAACAAAGGTAAAGGAATTGATGGCGTCCCCAGAAACATGGTTACCGCTCAACAAGCAACTTATTAAGAAATAAGACACATAAGTATATATTCTTCACCACAATAGTTTTTAAGGCTATTTTCCCATGAGCTATATATTGCAAAGACAAAGAATAGAATTTTAAAGGTAGCACTCAAGTAATGTACTTTGGAATGGCAGAGAAATACCATGTGGTAGGTAGGTATGGTGGACACAAATGACATAGTTATTGGCTCAAGGATTTGGATGCACGAGAAGAATTCCTCTCAATACAAGGCTAGGCTAGCAAGGTTGTTTGAAGCAAACTCAAGTGTAAAAGGTGCAGAAAAGCTCACATATGAACATATTGTAGGTATTATAAGACTTTATATTGTCTCCTTGTTTTTCAAACACCTTAACCAGAAAATATCTAGACTCTAGAGAAACCAATCATGCAAACCAAATTTTAACAAGCTCTATGTAGTTATTCATTAATGGGTACAAGGTACATGATGCAAGAGCTTAAACATGATCTATATGAGCACAACAATTGCCAAGTATCACATTATTCAAGACATTATACCATTTACCACATGCGGCATTTTCCGTTTCCAACCATATAGCAATGAATAAAGTAGTTCAAATTTCGCAATGAACATTAAAGATAAAGCTAAGAACACATGTGTTCATACGAAACATCGGAGCGTGTCTCTCTCCCAAACAAAGAATGCTAGGATCCGATTTTATTCAAACAAAAACAAAAACAAACAGACGCTCCAAGTAAAGCACATAAGATGTGACGGAAAACAAATATAGTTTCACTAGAGGTGACCTGATAAGTTGTCGATGAAGAAGGGATGCCTTGGGCATCCCCAAGCTTAGACGCTTGAGTCTTCTTAAAATATGCAGGGATGAACCACGGGGCATCCCCAAGCTTTGACTTTTCACTCTTCTTGATCATATTGTATCATCCTCCTCTCTTGACCCTTGAAAACCTCCTCCACGCCAAACTCAAAACAAACTCATTAGAGGGTTAGTGCATAATTCATATATTCAGAGGTGACATAATCATTCTTAACACTTCTGGACATTGCACAAAGCTACTGAAAGTTAATGGAACAAAGAAATCCATCAAACATAGCAAAACAGGCAATGCGAAATAAAAGGCAGAATCTGTCAAAACAGAACAGTCCGTAAAGACGAATTTTTAAGAGGCACCAGACTTGCTCAGATGAAAATGCCCAAATTGAATGAAAGTTGTGTACATATCTGAGGATCACGCACGTAAATTGGCAGGTTTTTATAAATTTTCTACATAAACTACTGCTCAAATTCGTGACAGCAAGAAATCTGTTCCTGCGCAGTAATCCAAATCTAGTATTGGCTTTACTAGCAAAGACTTTACTTGGCACAACAATACGATAAAATAAAGATAAGGAGAGGTTGCTACAGTAATAAAAACTTCCAAGACTCAAATATAAAATAAAGGTGCAGAAGTAAAATAATGGGTTGTCTCCCATAAACGCTTTTTTTTAACGCCTTTCAGCTAGGCGCAGAAAGTGTGTATCAAGTATTATCAAGAGACGAAGCATCAACACCATAACTTGTTCTAATAATAGAATCATAAGGTAACTTCATTCTCTTTCTAGGGAAGTGTTTCATACCTTTCTTGAGAGGAAATTGATATTTAATATTACCTTCCTTCATATCAATGGTAGCACCAACTGTTCGAAGAAAAGGTCTTCCCAATATAATGGGACAAGATGCATTGCATTCAATATCCAAGACAACAAAATCAACGGGGACAAGGTTATTGTTAACCATAATACGAACATTATCAATCCTCCCCAAAGGTTTCTTTATAGCATTATCAGCAAGATTAACATCCAAATAACAATTTTTCAATGGTGGCAAGTCAAGCATATCATAGATTTTCTTAGGCATAACAGAAATACTTGCACCAAGATCACATAAAGCATTACAATCAAAATCATTGACTCTCATCTGAATGATGGGCTCCCAACCATCTTCCAACTTCCTAGGAATAGAAGTCTCAAGTTTTAGTTTATCTTCTCTAGCTTTTATGAGAGCATTTGTAATATGTTTTGTAAAGGCCAAATTTATAGCACTAGCATTGGGAATTTTAGCAAGTTTTTGTAAGAACTTTATAACTTCAGAGATGTGACAATCATCAAAATCTAAATCATTATGACCTACAGCAATGGGATCATTGTCCCCAACATTTTGAAAAATTTCAGCAGTTTTATCACAAGCAGGTTCAGCAGTTTTAGCAGTTTCAGGTAATTTTGCACGCTTTGTACTAGGAGTAGAAACATTGCCAACACCAATTATTTTACCATTGATAGTAGGGGGTGTAGAAACATGTGAAGCATTAGCATTACTAGTGGTGGTAATAGTCCAAACTTTAGCTACATTATTCTCTTTAGCAAGTTTTTCATTTTCTTCGCTTTCCTACCTAGCATGCAATTCAGCCATCAATCTAATATTCTCATTAATTCGAACTTGGATGGCATTTGTTGTAGTAACAATTTTATTATCAATATCCTTATTAGGCATAACCTTCAATTTTAAAAGATCAACATCAGAGGCAAGTCTATCAACCTTAGAAGCTAGAATATCAATTTTATCAAGCTTTTCTTCAACAGATTTGTTAAAAGCAGTTTGTGTACTAATAAATTCTTTAAGCATGGCTTCAAGACCAGGGGGTACACTTCTATTATTGTTGTAAGAATTCCCATAAGAATTACCATAACCATTACCATTAGCAGAAGGATATGGCCTATATTTGTTACCACAATTATTCCTATAAGCATTGTTGTTGAAATTGTTACTTTTAATGAAATTCACATCAACATGTTCTTCTTGGGCAACCAATGAAGCTAAAGGAACATTATTAGGATCAACATTAGATCTACCATTCACAAGCATAGACATAATAGCATCAATCTTATCACTCAAGGAGGAGGTTTCTTCAACAGAATTTACCTTCTTACCTTGTGGAGCTCTTTCCGTGTGCCATTAAGAGTAATTTATCATCATATCATCAAGAAGCTTTGTTGCCGCCCCAAAGTGATGGACATAAAGGTACCTCCAGCAGCTGAATCCAATAGGTTCCGCGAAGACAAATTCAGTCCTGCATAAAAGGTTGGATGATCATCCAAGTAGTTAGTCCATGGGTAGGGCAATTCTTTACCAAAGATTTCATTCTCTCCCATGCTTGAGCAACATGTTCATTATCTAATTGCTTGAAATTCATTATGCTACTTCTCAAAGATATAATTTTAGCGGGAGGATAATATCTACCAATAAAAGCATCCTTACATTTAGTCCATGAATCAATACTATTTCTAGGCAGAGATAGCAACCAATCTTTAGCTCTTCCTCTTAAAGAGAAAGGAAACAATTTTAATTTTATAATGTCACCATCTACATCCTTATACTTTTGCATTTCACATAGTTCAACAAAATTATTAATATGGGCAGCAAGATCATCGGAACTAACACCAGAAAATTGCTCTCTCATAACAAGATTCAGTAAAGCAGGTTTAATTTCAAAGAATTCTGCTGTAGTAGCAGGTGGAGCAATAGGTGTGCATAAGAAATAATTATTATTTGTGCTAGTGAAGTCACACAACTTAGTATTCTCAACAGTACCCATTTTAGCAGTAGTAAATAAAGCAAACTAAATAAAGTAAATGCAAGTAACTAATTTTTTTTTGTGTTTTTGATATAGAAAACAAGACAGTAAATAAAGTAAAACTAGCAACTAATTTTTTTGTGTTTTTGATATAGAGAGCAAACAAAGCAGTAAATAAAACAAAGCAAGACAAAAACAAAGTAAAGAGATTGGATGTGGGAGACTCCCCTTGCAGCGTGTCTTGATCTCCCCGGCAACGGCGCCAGAAAATATACTTGATGCGTGCGGTTGACACACGTCCGTTGGGAACCACAAGAGGAAGGTGTGATGCGTACA
>NC_061509.1:159791260-159827353 GCF_022539505.1 Lolium rigidum | reverse complement strand
GAAGGTGATGGGGATGCCTCGCTTAGTTTCCTGCAGGGCATACATGTAAACGTTAAATACGAGCCTCGATCGGCTCTCAGGTTATCCCGTGAATCGGCTCAAAGAGCCGATCCACCCATGATTCGTACGGGGTGCACGAATACTTGGTGGTCCCGCTTGATCAAGATAAAGCTAATTAGATCTACGACGATTTAGGGTTTTCACCGCATAATCGGATCATCCTACTCCAAGTTGGGCCTCGCGGCCACGCACGGTGCTCGTAGCCGATCCTAAACAAGGCCTAAAAACCAACATGAAGTTGATCCTCGGAACATCCCGTTTTAGGACTTGCGAACGCCACCCTCGCGTGCCACCGGATCCTCCCCCTTTGTAAGGCCTAACTATTGCAGATATTAAACTAATCCTTGCAGAACAAGGAGCAATCGTAACGGATCAGATCTACTAAATAATGATCAAGTGGGTGCCGCCCCACACCCGAGATAGGTGTGAGGGCGGCTAGATATGCAAGGGTTGCACTACGTAAGCATGCTTAAACGAAGAACAAAGCTAACCCTAACACATCTAATGATAACTACGTTGCTCGCCATCAAAAGCGCTTCAAGCACGAGCAACGCATGAACAACGTGGCTTGTGCCGCCTAGATCGCAAGATGCGATCTAGGCAGCATGTCGCTTACTCCGATAGAAACCCTCGAGACGAAGGAGTTGGCGATGCGCCGAGATTGGTTTGTTTTGGGGTTGAACGTGAGTTGTTGTTTATTCCA
The DNA here is from genome assembly GCF_022539505.1 of Lolium rigidum. Taxonomy (NCBI): domain Eukaryota; kingdom Viridiplantae; phylum Streptophyta; class Magnoliopsida; order Poales; family Poaceae; genus Lolium; species Lolium rigidum. The sequence goes on along the minus strand of NC_061509.1, from coordinate 159,826,590 downwards.
TAAACCCTAGGTACATATTTATAGTCCAGCGGACTTTCTACCGTGGGAATATCCCCACCGCACACGAGACAAACTCTAAACTTTAATCCACAATGCAATCTACTATAAAAAGATACACGGGTAAACTAGCCCAAATTCTCCATATAAGGCCGCTTCAGAAATCTTCCACGTGTAATCTTCCAAGCCCATCTCTCTCGCGGCCCACCTCCTGATTTGACCAAAATCTGGTGATAACACACGCTCGACGTCTTTTCGGCAAGCTTCTTGTTTCTTGACAAACTCGCAAAGTTTGGGGGTGCTAGGGTTCGAGATAGTCTTCACAAATGTTGCCCACTTTGGATAGATACCGTCTGCAAGGTAGTATCCTTTTTTGTAGTGCCGACCATTGATCACATAGTCCACCGGGGGAGCATGACCCTCAACAAGCTTGGAAAAGACCGGGGAGCAGCTTTAGGACGTTGATGTCATTGTTGGATCCAGGCATACCAAAGAAAGAGTGCCAAATCCAGAGATCATGGGTAGCCACCGCTTCAAGTATCACAGAGGCAGCCTTTTTTGTGACCCTTGTACATTCCCTCGCCACGCAAACGGACAGCTTCTTCCATTGCCAATGCATGCGATCAATGCTTCCAAGCATCCCCGGAAAACCTATAGCTTCATTTGTTGCAAGGATTCTCCGAGTGTCTTCGACAAAGGGTGATCTCAAGTAATAGTCCCCGAACACCGCTATGACGGCCCTGCAGAACCGGTAGAAACAATCAAGGGCGGTGGACTCCGCCATCCGAAGATAGTCATCTGCAGTATCACCGGGAGCTCCATACGCCAAGCATCCTCATAGCCACCGTGCACTTCTGCAGTTGACGAAAATCCAACCAAACCAAGTGCAATCCGCCTTGCATCCGAAGTAGGGATCAAAGTCTCGGATGGCATACACAATTTCCCGTAAATAGCTTTCTGCTTCATCCCGAAACGACGCCGGAAAACATTCTCACCGTGCAATGGATTGTCGGCGAAGTAGTCGGCGTACAACATGCAGTAGCCCTCCATTCGCTGTCTCGGCTTGCACTTCCGGCGACCCGGTGCCGACCCACCACGTCGACCCGCCTGCCGGTCCGGCGTACATGCTTGCCAAGCAACCGAGGATCATCATGTGCTCGTCGTCTTGGGCGGCCGCTGCCATCTCTTCTTGCATAAGCTCGACGAACATCTGCTCCTCCTCTTCGTCCGAGTCCATGGCCGGCGAGGCAAATGGACGAACACCTGACGGGCGTGGTCGAGGCAACCCGAGCCGCGAGCGACGAGGAGCAGGCCAAAGTCGGAAATAGGCCGGCGGAAGAGCAGCCAGATAGGCCGTCGTCGAAAGACGGCGGAATATAGGCAGGTGGGGAAGGAGGAACGGCGGAATCTGGGCAACAAGCCGGCGGGGTGGTGCCGGCGGCGAGAGAGATACGAGGGGTGGAGGTGGGGTTCGTGTGTCGAGTCACCGACAGATCGGGCCCTTCCCCGCTTTTCACTCGTCTGGAGTCCCCGATAGGTCCCCGGGGGGCCGGGGATGGCGTGGGCTCGCCGGATGGATGAAGGGCCAAATCCGGACGAAAACGAGGAACCGGGGTCGCGACTGGGCCGAATTTTGCCGTCCGGATGGGAAAATCGTCGCTCGGGGGCCTCGTCGGGGGGACGAGTGGAGATGCTCTTAGAAATTCATCACAACAGCTGCTTCCGGGGGAAGATGGTAAGATAGATAATAAGCCACTATCAGTTCCAGAAACGAGATCATTACCAAGAAATTGCATTTTAAAATAAAACGGAGGCAAAAGCTTTGCTTCATTTAACTAATTAAGAAGATAATGCCCAGTTAATCAACGGGAAACTGAACGAAAACTGTTACAATAAATCCACAGACGAACTAGCCCCAAAACATGCAACTTCATAACCGCCTAGGCACACCAACCAACTCAGTCAACCCGCAACAACCACAAACTCACATATCAACCACCATATCATGGAGGAAACCTCACCAAAAACACGTGAAGAAGAAGAAGAAAACCATCCATCAAGCAGAAGCGGATGCCTTTCTTGTGGCGCCATTCTTCTTGCTTTTGCTCCTAAGATATTCCTTCACCTTCTTAACTTTGTTTCCCCTAGCCTTCTCCGATAGGAGGCAAGCAACCTCTTTGGCGGAGCCAGGGCTAGCCGCCTTCAAACTGACAAGCAAGTCACAAAACTCTTTTGCAAAGAGGGCATCAGAGACAAACAGTTGATTGGGCTCAACTGATGGCGTTGCAGAAGCCATCATCGAGGCTGCAAGCGAATCCACCTCCATATGCAGCTTCAGGCGCCAGAGAGACTGAATCCTCATCCAACCCGAAAGAAGATCTTTCGAAAGAAACCACCATGATGAAGTTCCCTGAATCTGTGGTGGGATGAACTCGTGATCTGAGTGATCACCAAACTTGAGCCGCCAGTGCCTTTCCAGGAGAAAAATCCAAACCAAGAGAGATCGCCACATGAACTGCCATGGAAAAAGGGCTGAGGGTGTAGGGTGGAGGAAGGTGGAGAAGATGGTCGGAGGGAGATGATTAGAAGAGGGTGTATGGGGCTAGATCACCGACGTCAAGGTGTCGCCAATGGTAGGGGTGGGTGGATGGGTGGGAGGAGAGCCACCCCTTATTTTAACTCTTCATCTGGTGTGTTGTAACCCCTTGCTCATAAAAGTAATCCCACTCCGATTCACTATATAGCCGGACCACACTCCCCAGTCCCCACTTCTCATGCGGCCGCACTACCCAGTCCCCACTAGTGACTCCCACTCTTAAACCTTAGATCTAACCCCTAAATAGCCTAACTCCATACTTGTTCACGCCCTCGAATTCTCAATCGGTATGCTTAATCAGTGGGTTTCTTCTTCCTCCTTTTGGGAAATCCAGCTTCATCTTGATTTTCAAAATCTCGTTTCGTCTTGATTTTTCAGATATGCAGTTTGTTGTCCCGCATAAACATTTCAAGCTAAACTAATTCCCTAAAAAGATAGTACACCTGACCTAACTAGTTTTGGCTGATTCACAATCACATCCAACCCAGAGTTACCAAACTGCTCTATATCCTTAATCGCATCCAACCCAGAGTTACTGAACCTACTCTCCAGCAATGAAACAAACAAAAATCTAGCGAGGGTAGAAAACCCAAGTAGGACTAGAGATGTAAATGATGCAGATAGTTTCCGCCCCGAATCAATTGAAGTCCTTCGAATACGTATGCGGGTATGGATTTGGGCTAGCCAGATATCTAACGGATAAGGTATTCCTATTATCCGACTGATGTGGATTATCCACTAGATTTTAGAATCATCTGAGTTTCGTAATTATGTTTATCCAATTAAATTAGCTATACTAGTCATTAACCCGTGCACCGCTCGGGCTAGAGCTCTGAAAACTCCAGAAACATTCAATCACATTTCATGTTCTCTTCATGGGTAAATTTGTAACTTTACATTCTGTTTTAAAATTATATCATTATCTTTTTGGAGAGGAAAGAAATCAATCACACATCAAGTTTCAATATCTGATCATATACATGAAGAAACACCTACCGAAGTATTCATTTCCTAACACTGTTACTTAATACTTCTGACACAAACAAATAATGATTTTCTTCCATCTAATGTTAAATTACAAACTTGGGTAACTTGATTATTTCTTGAGTAGCATTGGCGCATATCCTATTTAATTGAAATAGTAGACATTAATGGATGCTCGAATATTTGGCTGCAATCAAATATATCTCTTTTCGGTTTAATCATATTTTCCTTCATGTGCAAAATTCATCCTCTGTGTTATTTACCTTTAGGCATCTCATCACGTTCATGGCTTTATTGTCCACCGGTTTGTCTATATGATATTGAAAGGAGTCAAACTATTGTTGTATTCACTTGGTAATTACCTGGTTGTGGTAATGAAATTCTTATTCCTTTTTTTAAAAGGGGAGTAATCCGGCCTCGGCATCAATCGACACACACAACCTTTAATTTATTTCCTCAGTTGATCTGAAACAACTTGGCAAGCATATCCAAATAAGAGAGTGTAATAGATCTTTGATGTACTTCGAATGGCTGTGTAATAGATCTTTGTTGTACTTCGAATGGCTGCAGAAGAATGCAATCTGTTCACAATAATATTCATTTAACAAAGGAAAATACACGTGAGTTTCTATTCAGGTACAATCGATTTCATACCGCTTTTAAATTATAATTTAGATTATTAACTTGAATAAATTAATTTATCACAAACTTTTCATAATATAGTTCATGTTGGCAGGACAAACGAAGCAGCTCGTGCTTATCTCAGCCCAGTGGTTGTATAGTGGTTTACCCTGAACGGGCAATAATACACATGTCAAAGTTAAGCTAGCATAGACTATACTTGTTTTGCTAATGACCTTCTAATTTGACAAAGCATATTGCATTCATTTTCTATACCCAAGCATATGGCAAAAATTCAGTAACCTCAAAAGATATAGACCAAACTGACACTTGGAAGTCTTGAGGACACAGAAGAAGCCCGGCCGGCACTCTCTTCTTCATGACCACCATGGAAAGCAAGAACATATGTCACCGTTTCCATTGGCATATCAAATTGGGGAATATGACCAAAGAATATGCAGCTGGCATTCTTATTTCACTCTTTCTAGTAACATTGAACGTTCTATTATATTGTAAAAGTTATACATGAATTATAGAAATACTACTGCATAAGTAGTACAATGAAGAGACATATTTACCTGTAGACAGGAGGCACACATGAGGAGATAAATTAGGCAGAGACATTTTGACTTTCGGAGGTCAGGAAGATGGTTGTAGCTCTTGAAATCTGCATTATCAGAAGCTATTATTAGGCAGCCAAGCCGTGTCTAGAAATAAACATGTCTAACTTACTTATGTATATTTTGCTAATTACATTATCAGATAAAGTAACCCCATAAATTCCATTTTGCAATTGGATATTATATGGATTCTAGATTCCTGGAAGGATATAATAAGCCTCTAACTTGGCTGATATTATCATCGTTCCTTCATTAAACTCCCTTTTCAGTCTTGGAAAATTGACGGCTCTTGTTTCATATCAGACATGCAAAAGGATATTATAGATAGCCTCAGCCTTGACTGAATTCTCTATTGGTTCTGTTTTATGAAGTTTTAGACGGGAGGCTTGAAGTGAGCCCAGCTTTGAAGTTTTCTATTAGTTCTGTTTTATAAATTTTGGTTCTGGCAATTATAAAAGGTACTAACGTATTAGAGCAGAAGAGAGTTACAGAACTGTCACTTATAGCCCTTGATACTCTTAAAGCGAAATAGTAGATTCACACCATAGTCCACCCAAACACAGTTCTAAAAATACCGTAGTATTGGTATGACTCTGTCCTAGAAACTTATAAATGAAGAATCTACATGGGGTGGACACCGAATCGCTTTCAAACATTGGTCTTGAAATGATGAAGAATCTGTGGCAGGACCAATAAATCTTGTATTCCCTCCACCGGCTTAAGTTACACAAAATTAAATGAGTATGTAAATATGTCAATATGAAATATTACTCCGAATAAAGTAGTATTAAACATGAGCTACATTAGATGTCAATGACTGTACACAATTTGTATCAGATTCATCTTACTGTTCAAGTAATAAAAAATGATGGAAAAACATAAAATTAGTCAGGACCAATGTTCTTATAGACACAATGCACTCATGGACAGCGGCAGCCGGCGAATCAACAGCAAACTACTATCGTTATGCAGCCCACCTCCGTTGCAATAACCACCATGTGAGAGATTCTTCCCTTGAATTGCAGCGTTGTAAAAAACATGGAACTGGGGAGAATCAATAGTTTGATAGGAAAGAGATTATGGAGACCCGGGAAGCCTTGATCAGATTGTACCATTTATTGAAGCCGATGAAGGAAAGGAGATGATACACGGCGACTCGGCGAGACGTACGATGCAGACGGCGGTAGGGATCGCTCGACGGTACGGAGTAGATTGTGTTGGCATCTTGCGTGAGAGTTTTTTTCCTATTCTTTTGGAAGACGGCAGCTAGGAGGCGTATCCTGGATCCATGCATGGACAGCAGCTTGTTAGCAAAATATACCGTGAGGATGACAAAAGAATATTTAGATCTGACATGCAGCAGGATTATTTTACAGATACCATCAAGAAAAAATATTTTAGATTTGGCATACGATGGCAGCTGATTCAATACTAAATTGTTTACTGCTGTGTATAGATGATTGATACATGTAGAGAGAGTAAAAACGGGACAAATCTCGCAGGCATCATAATTGAGGTAGTTAGGTACCACCGTATCAGCAGCCTACAAAACATAAAGATCAACGCGGACTCGCGGGGGCGACATGGGCGATGAGCTTTTCAGGATGGTATCGCCCTCACCATTGAGTAGCACCGTGATTTTAGCTGATATTATGCATTCATAGCTTGATGCCTTGATAGGGGGCGTACGGGGCATGGAGTCCATGAAAATTACAACTGCACGGAACTATTCAAACGTGCAAACGATTGGATCGGCCCTACGGATAAAAAATCTGGCCACATGAGGTAAGGTCCTTAGGTAATTTGTGCGTACGGAGATAACGTGACTATGTAATTTCATATGGTACATTAAAAATCGCTATTTTCTCAACTAATCTAAACCATAAATTTTAGATCTAACTGTCTTAATTATTCTGATGATGTGGATTAACGTGGAGGCTTTTACGGTGCCTCCAATTAGTAAATATAAGATAGACCCGTCTAAATATCCAATTAATGCATTGAGCTAATGACCTGTATCTCTATATGTAATTAATTTTCTTGACATCTTTACCGTAAGGAAATCCTCTATGGTGCAAATTTTATATTAATATATATAGATAGTTACAGCCAGCCCCACTGCTGACGGATTACATCATGGCGGCAGAATGTATCTTATGAAGTATAAAAGGATTATACCAAAATAGAATGAAGACATTTTACAAGAGGTTGAACAAAACAAGGTTCATTCTTGTACTTGTGAAGAAGAACATTCGCTCTGGGAAACAAACTTTCCACCTAGTAAAGGGGACTAGCTTACTGTTGAAGATAAAATCATTCCTTACAAGCAAAAAAATCTCCATAAAATATGGTCTCCCAAACGCCGCTCGCATCCAAGTATAATTTTCCGAAAAATCCAACGAGAAGTCTCAGTGTATATTTAAAAACAACCAACATTTCCTTGAACAATCGCAATGGAAGGGAGATGGTTTCGTGTTTCAGTGTCTCCTCCAGTACATAGAACACACTCAGGACCAGAATCAAGATGCCAATGTATACGTAGCTGCGATTTTGAGGATACTTGAGCTTTAAGATGTAAACTTTTTCTTCCTCTAAAGATAGATTTTGAGAATCCGTCGGAGGATAAAAATCTACATCTAAAAATCACTCTATATAAGGTCCGAAGATGACAAAGCATGCAATTTCTCCATAAAGGATAATTATTTGTACCATCAAATATAAATATGCCATTGTGCACTATACTACTAGCCGACATATTTACTCTTAAGGCGGTGAAACCTAAAACAAGAAAAGATCTTGCTCTGATACCAATTGAAAGGACGAGATGTCGCCTAGAGGGGGATATGCATTTTAAAAATTATTACGAATTTGGCTTGAAAGAATGCAAAATTAAACTAACGTTTATTTTACAACCATAAAACCTAAATATGTTAGGCTCAACTAAGTGCAACCACAATAACTCAAGCTAAACAAGATAGACACAAGATATAAGCAACACAAGTGATAGCAAGATATAAGTACATCAAGCATGATGGCTATCAGAAGGAAAGTAAACTGGGGTATAGAGATAACCGAGGCAAACGGAGATGAAGATGTATTCACATGTCCCTCCACACAAGGTGAGTTACGTCACGTCGGATAGATGCGGGCTACCACGAAGGTCTCCCGAACACCACAAAGGCTCGCCATCTTCTCTATGCCAATACCACGAAGGACAAAGGTGCAATATCCCTGTTTTTATAAAACCTAATTAGGGTTGATTGTGCATCATTTGAATCATGATATTTTCCTAAGAAAAATGCATTGAAGAGAAATATTTGAAAACCCTAATGTTGGTTTAAATCTCTGATTTCCAAATGCTCAAATATTTTAAGAGTTCAAACTTAGCTTATGGACCTCTTGCATTATGTCAAGATGGTCATGCTTATTTTGAAAATATCACAAAATTTTGAATCTTCAAATGAGTTTCAAATCAGTAAACAGATTTTGAAAACAACTTTTAAAAAAAGAGGGAAGAAAACACCCTTACATGTTTGGGCGTAGCACAACTTTCTCCCTCTCTTACCTCTCTCACATAGCCCAGCTGGTGCAGCCCAAGCCCATCTGCAGCCCAACCCAACTCCCCTAGTCATCTTCAACCTCACGTTCGGCAAGCAGCTGCGTGTCGCTACGGACGTCGTCGCCGTGCGCCAAGATGCTCGCCGCCGCCCCTGCTGCCTACAAGTACCTCGACGCCACCGCAAGGAAGCCCTAGCACGCCACTCCTTCTCCTCCCTCGCTCTATGGCACAAACTTTGCCCGAAACCCTAACCCGAGCTCACAGCTGCCGCCGCGCCCTGCCGTTGCCGGCCACCTCGAGCTCCGGTGACCCATCCTCGAGCTCCGCCTCGCCGCCCTGGTTCTCCTAGCCAAAGGAATCGGCCGGCAATGCCCCCAATCGACAGGGACATCCCCTTCTTCTTCGTGTCCGGCCGCCGGCAACCAGCCCGATGCTGGTGCTGCAGGTCACCCCCACCCCCGATGTCGCCTCCATCAGCTCCAGGGTGAGCTCGCCATCCTCCCGGTGCCCTCCGTCCCCTTCCTCTCCCTCTGGTTCGCTACCTCACCGTGCGCCTCCGCCTGCCTCCGAAGCAGCTCGCCGTCGGCGTCGTTCCGGCCACCCCTAGCTAATGCCACCACCATCGTTCGGTTCGCCTCGGACCAGCGCATCCAAAGCGCCCCTCCTCGATCCCGCATGCGTGCCATAGCTCCGACACGGTGTGGTCACCGGCGCGCCGGCCACCGTGATCCACCGTGGTGGACTCCGGTAGGGCCCGCCCCCTTTTTCTCCTTTTATTTTCCATTTTTGTAAATTGATAAATATATGACATGTGGGGTCCGTCGTCAGAAATTTATCCATTTTCATAAATTTTTAATAAAAGAAAAAACCCTGACAGTGGGTCCAGCTCCCGGAGGTCGGGGCTAGACAAACCCAGATCTCCATCTGGCATAAGCCTAACCTAGATCTCTAGGGCCTACAGGGTGAGAATCGGTAACACAACAGTGACTCTACGACTCAAAGAGTAATACAAGCTCACAACTGAGTGAAAAACCAAAGTATTACAAGCAGAGGTCACTGACATGACAATTCATCAATCAATGGAAGCGAAGTTATGCTATTCTAAATAGCAAGATAGAAAAAGGCCTAAGAGGCCAGGAGCATAACGGCGACGTCCCAGCCCATAGATTCCAGGCTGCCACCTAGGAATCCCAAGCTACTCGTCGATGTCGACCTAGAAACCACCATTTGTTGGAGCGACTTCGTCTGAAACAAAGCATGCGAAGCTGAGTACAGGGAATCAGCAAGACTTAGTACAACCTGTTAGCAAAGCTAGTATGCTGGGATTTATGTAGAGCTTATTTTTCGGAAAGTCAGTTTTCCTTTATAAACAAGAGGGAGCAGAACCTCGTCTACTTAGATCATTTTAAAAGGGGATAAGAGAGCGATTTTTCTAGCTCTAGTGATCATCATATTGAATCCACTGAATCTTCATCATCAGATGAACCTATCAACTAGGATCACCCCCTCGATACCCTGAGAAGGGACCCTTATCACACATTGATTCCAAGTTTTACGATTAGGTTAAAGTTGTCTATGATCAACACGTCCATTCCCAAGTTTTCTGTAACCGTGGACACGGCTTTTCAAAAATATTTAACCCTGCAGGGGTGTACAACTTTACCCACACGCACCGACCGACTCTTAATGCCAGAACATTAGCACACTTCCTTGGTGTGCCGGAAGAGGGCGGTCGAGGCGGTGATTCCTTCACAAGGTTGGGGCGAGCTCCGCACCACAAGGAGGCTCCCAACAACCCATGGAGCTAGTACAACACCAAGCTAGCCTCCATGGATGCACTTCTTCCAAGATTCCACAATAGGAACTCTACCACCAAGATCCACTACGGAGTACCACGAATTGGTGAAATTTCTCTCGGTAGAACGATAGATCGGGGTCTCCTCCACCACTCCTCAAAGTATGGGAAAGATTGATTGGGTAGGGAGAGAGATCCACTAAGTTTGAGCTCAGCAACAATGGAGGAGAGAGAGAGAGAAGAGCTGAAACGAGCTGGGGAAGAAGGGGCCTTTATATAGGTCCCTCCAAAATCCAACCGTTATGTGTTGTTTTTGCCTAAGCGGTACTACCGCTTCCTGGAAGCGGTACTACCACTCTGAGTTCGAATCCCCACTGAACTTGTCCACGTGGACACGTTGCGGTACTACCGCTTGCGGTACCGCTCGAGGTACCGCAACAGGGTCCAGAGCTTACTGGACTCGAAGCGGTACCGAAGCGGTACCACATCGGTACGACCGTAACGTGTTACGGTACTTGAGCGGTACCGTGGGCGGTACTACCGCTCTCAAGCGGTACTACCGCTCATGGTACCGTAAAGGTACCGTAACGGTGTAATATTCCAGGTTTAGAGGCAATAAAATGAGAGAACACCAAAGTGTGCATTGCATTCATGCATAGAAAATCCGGGGAATTTTCGCGCTTTCAAATAAAACTTACCACGAGAATCGAAGTTTCACTTGACTTGCTCGGAATTGAAGTAGATCATCAAGTCAAGCGCTATAAACTTCACTCGTGATCTTTGCTAAACCTTGTTTTGGGTAGAGATGATTTGATCTATGGATTAGATCAAATGGAATTAGATTTACAACAACACATTCTTTAAGAATCAAACCCTAACTTATTAACACTTAAAAGTTAGCAACTACCTTTGTGTGTAAAGTAATTCACTTATAAATAAGTTAAACCACAGGGTCTAAAGTGCATAAAAGCCACACATTCTTGTTTAAATCATAACTTATTAAATACATGGAATATCATAAAACTAAATCCATTTACATTACGAATTATAGTTCAAACTATTTGAATCAAACTAACTATGAGTATTTTGAAACTCATATGACCATGCCTTGGTGAAATCAAACCCAACTATCCAAAATTGAGGAATAACCTTCAACTTTAACTTTTTACCAATATTATAATGTAAATCTAATCCAATATGATATAGTGAGTCATCAACAATAATAAAACCATCCACAAGATATTTAGTAACAAATGCCACTTGGCTATCTAAAAATAAATCATATGAGAGGATAATGATCATGCCACATGTGATGAAAATATCTACATGCCTTGCTTTCCAAGTTATGTCACCTCATGCTCAAAGGATTGCTATGGATGAGGGCATGACAACCAAGCACCTTACTCATCTAACCAACACAAGAGTCACCACCTATGTGTCATGATACTAGAGCTTGCCCAAGCCTATAAATAGAGCCACACCCTTCATCCATTTGCTCATCAAGTACCATGATACATGGGAACAAACACATAGAGCCACTCCATGTGAATTAGCTAGGATCAAGATGAAGAAGCTAGGAGGTGGAGGCATACCACAAGAAGAAGGTTTATCGGATTTCCGAAGAACAAGCTACAGAATATTGCAAGGTAGAATCCCTAGGCAAACCATATATTTAGAGGATGATATCATCATCTCTTGAGTAGGACCTTAGGAAACCAATTCCATAATCATCACAATTTGGTATTAATTAGAAACCTAAGAATCTAAGTGAGTGTGATGAGAGGAATGATAAAGAGTGATTAGTGAGGAATAAGTGGATATTGTCTAATGCATGATTATACCTTGTAGATATAGATGATCAGTTAAACCCATGTTATTAATAAATCTCATCTATCACATAAAATAATAAGTATATCACTAGTAGTTAATCCCAAACCAATCCTCATGCCTTGTGTAGAGGAGTAATCCTAGTCAATTAAACATAACCCAACTATTGCTCACATCCTAAACCTAGTGGTGTATCACATTGGTGATCACTACTAAAACCCTAGACCAAGTCTGAAATCCAACCCATGGATTACTTTGGATTATAAGTAGAACCCTGCCATGCATCATGCCTATTTCCTACTTCAAATAGTGAAGTATTCCCAAAACCATAAACCTTGTCATATAGAACCAATCTACATAAAATACTGTTTCCTAACTTGTGTATCATGTGCCACAAGTATAAACCAAGCCATATATACTTAAAGACTAATGCCATCTGGTGAGTAGAATGAAATCAATATTCCATTCTACTTTGCTATCCAAGTACCTTGTTTAGTGAACTAAATAAAATAGAATTCATAGAAGTAGTTGAGTTAACCATAATGAGATTAGGATCTATCTTAAATAATTCAAGTCAGTAGTTTGCTAAGCAAGATTATTTAACACAGAGTGAAGTTAACCATATTCTTAAACCTTTGGAAACAATTCTTCACATAAAATCATGAACCAATCCATTCCCATTGCCATTTATTTTAAACTCTAGCTATAATTATATTATGTGCACAATTCATATTATGATGTACAAGTCCAACTTAACAAAGTGTTCATCAAGCACATGTTACAATTTTCAACCATTCAAACAAAGTTGGTTCTTAAATAAAAAGGAATAGAGATAAACATTTAAACCATGACCATTTTCAATTTAAAATGCATTTCACAAGAACACCAAATTAATCAATTATGAAATGGTTGTTTATAAACAAAACAATACAACAAGTAGCATTATCAAATTGTTCTGCTATTAACATATTTTAGAACCTGTAAAACAAAACAGAAGTTCAAATTTGAAATCAAATAGAAAATTTAAATCAGTAAATAAAACACGAAAAATAAAAATTTGAAATGAGAAAGAGAGGGAAACCTTACCCGGCAGCCCAACAAGCAACCCAAGTACCAGCACCACCTCTACAACCCAAGACAGCGGCCCACGTCGAAGCCCGGGAGCAGTCCAGCCCACGTCCAAATACCGTTTCGCGTGCGTCAAGAATCGTGCGTGGAGAAATGTCTTCGTCGTCGTCGTCTCCGAGCTCGACAGCGGGGCGGAGCCAGTAGGCCACGATCTCGTCGTCGATAAGCTTGCCTCGGACGTCGCCAGACACTCAGAACCACGCCCAACCTCTCTCGCGTCCGAGCTTATCCGCGGAAGAAAAGATCTTCGCCAGCTAGAAGCTTCCAGAGACCGCCACCTCTCCGACCATGGCCGTCACCGTGTCGAGGCCACAGGGTTTCCCTTGGCCTATAAATAGGAGGAAGACATCGCCGTGCATTCCTTGTTCACCTCCACCACTCTATTGCTGCTCAGACACTCTCTCACACCCATCTGTTCTCTGTCGCCGGAGTTGAAGACGAAGCCGACGGAGGAGGCCACCCCAGCCTCCGGCGTGTGGTCCAGGAGAAGCGCCGGGACTCAAGGAGCACCCTGGAGGAGCAGAGCATCAAGGGGAGCAAGGAAGCGGCTCAATTTCGGCGTTCCCTTCTGCAGCACATCGCCGGGAAATCGCCAATCGCCGTCGTCTCCGTCGACCATCGCCGGAGCCGTCCACACCTTGAGCTTCGTGGTGAGCATACGCATCCGTAGATCTAGATCTTGCATCCTAGAACCTCCCGTAGCCTCCGATTCGATCCTCGCCGGAGTAGCACCGCCGCCGCAGCTCGTCGTCGGCGACGCTCCGATGATCCCCTCGTGAAACCACCACCACCATTCGATTCGCCTTGCAGTACTCGTTCGGAAAATCCTATTCGCGCGTCCTGGGAGGCCCTGTAGCGTAGCGCCGCCGTGAATTGGTCGCCGGCGTTTAGCCGCCGGCAACGCCAACGTGTCGTGTGGGGCCATTGGTCGCGGTTGACTGGTCTTTGCCCGCGTGGCAATGGACCCAGTCAACGGCCCCACTCGTCAGTCGCAGTGGCTAGATGTGAACCGGTATCTTTAGCATTTACGCTTTATTTCAAATTCCAGAAAATAGCTGAAACTTTACAGAAATAGATTAAATTCATTTCAACTCAGAAAAATATGAATAATATATCAAAATGCTCACAAAAATAAACTCTATTCAAATAAAATATAAAACAAAAATGTGTGACAAAATAAAAATTCACTTATTTTTAACCTTATTAATTATGCCTTTTCATTTATTTAAAAAGCAAATTGAACTCAATAAATAATTAAGTTCCAAAATTAAATTTTAACTCTTCAGTAACTAAGTAAAATGTTAAGATTAATTTATTTACCATATTTGCATTAACTTAATTATTAGTGGTAATTCATAAACCCTAATTGCAATTTACTATTTTCTATTTTCTTTAAATAGTAATAATCAAGAAAATATTATAAGCCAATATTATTTTGGTAAATCAAAACTTATTTACTTAAACATCTTTAGTTAACAAGTTAATTATTTCAAACCCTGATAACAATTATTAAACCCTGATTCTAAATTAAACCTAAATAAGAATTACCTAATTATTAATTCTTGTGGAAAATTAATAAAATGTGAAACCATTACTAATTTTGATTCAAAGTAATTAGTAACCACAACTCTATTTATCAATTATAATTTTAGAAGTTGTACCATAGTTAGAAACCCTAGTTTCAATTTAGTAAGACTTGGATCCCAGTATTTCATGTGATCATCCTAAATTAGTGCAACCCTAAAACCAAGGGGTTTAACCCATATGATTAAATCCACTTCACCTTTAGGTGTAGACACTTAATAAACAACCAATGAATGCATGATTATGATCCACTAGCATAAAACCAAGTCCCATAAGATTATCATTTCATGTCCCTATTCTTAATTAAAACCTATATGATCCACTAGTGTCACCTAGGTATAAACCCTAACTTGTTAATTGAATTAGTACCATTGATCAACCCTCCTATATACCATACCATTAAGATCAACCTCAATCATTAAACCCTAGTAGAACCATAATGATAAACCCTAGTATCAACTTTGTGTAGCAAATCACATCACATGCTCCTAATCAACTAAACCCTACTTAGGAAATGATAAGTCACTTAGATTAGAAGCGAGTTAAAGATTACTTAGTGAAGCAATTGTGAAACCATAGTAAACCCTAATAACTAATTTATAGAACCATCTTGACCATCATCCTTTGATATGATACCATAATCAACCATAGTAATAAACCTGTCAATACTTGTTGTATATAGAACCAACCCAAGTTAAGAACCAACTAGTTCCCATTAGTAAAACTAAATGAATCCAATAGTAAACCCTAGAAGCCATAGCACCTATATATAATAGTTCATATTCTTATTTAACCTCGTTCTTCAAAAGTTATTCTTTTGGAGTACAAATGTCAATCAAACCTTAGAAGCCCTATCCTTCTTTGAAATACTCATTACTTCTTAATTAACATGTTCTTCAAAAGTTATTCTTTTGAAGTATAGTATAAGTAATCATCCACCATGTTCTGTAGAACTTAAAATTAACAACTGTTCTTTACCTATTATTCCACCATTATTGTTTATGTGTATGATTGTTATGATGTCTTATATCACTTGGATATGATGCTAATATAACCAAACCCTAATAAGAACCTTGTTTGAGAACCATTCTAAAAGTGCAACCAACCCTAAAGAAATCTTTACAACTCATCCATCCTAAATCATCGAGATTAGGTTACGCTCGGGACGATTGCATCTCATACTATGCATTGTAGCATTATTGCCAGTTCTTTAAACATTGTCCTTACCGGACGATGATGGTATTTCAGCATTTGGAGTTCTCACGTATCGAAGCTTTTGCCTGCATAATCTTGCAGTCAAGAAAGGCAAGTTCATCGCTTGCTCATGTCATTTGATTATTTTTATCAAACTATATGCAAAGTACTATACTTATCACTCATGCATTGAAAAGCAAATATTATTTTACAATTATGAATATGACTATGTGGTGGGCAATGGAACCATGGTATGTGTTGATATGGTGGAGGTTCCATTGCATGGGTTATATCACCCTAGGATTAATTACCAATGCCGTCCAGATGATTCTAGCGCCGTACATATCGCGTTGACCATAAGATCTATAATGGCTCGGGGAAGTCAGTCAGTATCTTTTCCCTTCGCACGCCAACGGATCGGAGAGACGGTGGGGTGCTGGAGGCACCGCCGCAATAGGTTGGGAAATCCTTTTAAATCCCCATCCAAGAGTGATGTTAATCTCTTCGATCTATGAGGGATTGTCCGGAGTACACCATGAGTAAAGCCGTATTATCTGGGGAAGTCTACTCGGAGGTGTACGGCTCGGACAAAAGGGTGGGTTTGCGGTGGTCGCGGAGAAGGCAGATGATTGGCTTGGATCTTACACCTGGCCCCACACCAAGGAAGTGTGGACGGGAAAGTACACCCGGTTGGTATCAAGGATAAGTTCTCTTATGGGAAAAGTAACGCACCTCCTCGCAGAGGATACCGAATTGTGACTGTCACTCCTCGTTCCGGGAAGGGAACCGCGAACGCGGCAGAAAGGAACTCCACGAAGTTCTGTTCAACTCCGTGAAGACCGACGGGCATAGTTTTCAGAATAAAATAAACCTTTTGAAGAAATGTTTATGAAAACTTGCATTGGCCTATGACTTTCTGGTCTATGGCTGTAGCTAGTGCATGATACACATATTTCCTAATATGAACTTGCTGAGTACGCTCGTACTCATTCTATCTCGTTTGAACCCCCTTCTTAGAGCAAGGCACCGAAGGAGAAACTACCGTGGAACTCGAAGACAAAGGAGTCAACTGCAACGAGATGAAGAATCCAATCAAAGAAGTCAAGGGAGTCAACTTCTGCATCAGCTATAATGGAAACCTAGACTAGTAATAGAAGGGAACCTTTCCCTAATCATAGCACCTAAGTAGCTAGATTTCTATAGAAAGCCAAGTAGCTCTTGAACTTGAGTTAGCAATAAGATAGATTACGAGTCGTTCTTCTGGAGCTTTATTTGAAGTTTTACCTCACTGTAAAGTACGAGGTTGTGTGGATCTTATGTAAACTGTTCGTGTGTACTTCTATAGACATACCTTGGACTCGCATATGTTTCTGTTGTACCACTCGAGAGATGTAATATGGGTGGAACGGTGTTTCACTTGTGTTATGTCAACGACTTGTGTACTACACCATGCAAGTGGTACGCTGGGTCATCACAAACTGGTATCGTAGCAAATGCTTTGACCCTAGGATTAAAACCCTTTAAAGGAGACCTATAGGTTTGGTAGTGTCTATAGGAAGAATCTTAGTTAAGCCAACTATGCTAAACCAACTATTCTTTTGACTTGAGATGGGTATTCACTTGAGAATAATCCTGACACACTTGAGTCAATCTTTCTTATCTATTTTCTTAAGTAAAGTTAATTAGTTATCTTGCTTCATTCCAAATAACTAGAACACCATTGGAGCTTAAGATAATTGGTGGTATTAGACCACAGTTGGTATACAACACATGGTAGTCCAAAGAGAGGATACAACCATAAGGAAGATATCCTATTGGAAGATGTATACCAAGTCATGTTATGGTTAAGTAAGAGTCATTTAAAATGTCAAATGACCGATGTTAAGTAATGTAGATAAGTTATATAAGGTAGTATATGTCTATGATGAGTCAATCATAGGAGGTAAGGAAGAGTGATAGGAGTTACATGAGTCTACTTTCAATAATAAACTAGGAACTCATATATGATTCACTTGGGAATCATGGTATGATGGAGTAGAACATCATAAGTACGATAACAAAAGGATGATAAGGAGTAGGATTTAGGGAATAGTTCGAAAGCTTAGGCCTTAAAATCCTAATAACTGTACCAAGTATGTTAAAACCATAGTCCTTAATTTAAAGAAGGCTTATTTAGAGCATATCACATAGAGAAATCCTAGAGTTATAGGTGGTATATTCTAAACAATCATGTGTTTAGAGTAGACATGTTAGAACTAATTGTATTATAGGAAGTAGTCCTCAATAGCACATATATATGGTATACTATTTTTAGTACTTCCAAAGAAAATAGGTTAACTTCAACTATCCTAGGCCATTTTGTTTCAAGTTGTCTCATTACAAATGTGCAATTGAGATAAATTTTGAGACAAATAGTAGAAATTCACGTATTCGTGCTAAGTATCACGACCTAAACCTATCTTATGTGGTGTTATATACTACACATCTGATCCTGATGTTTAGGGATGTCTTACCCAACTATTATATTCAGGCATATAAGGATGTGTATTATAAGCACAAAGCTGAATCTTCTTGGATTTTATTGGATTTTCATTGATTGACTAGATCCATACATGAAGTTTGACTTTGATATGCAAATGCATGTTGCAATATCAAGCTCTTACTTGATGTTATAGGTCTAGAGGGTAAAGGTATTCGTGTGAGGAAGTGACGAATCTCGAAGATTTTGGAAGACAAGATGAAGGTTCACTTGTAGAAGCAAGTAAAATTGTGGGAAGTAACCACAACAATCTGATGGAAGGACCAATCAAACTCACTTTTATCCTTAACCAAGGAGTACTTCAACATGAAGTACCATGAAAGTGAGAAAAATAGTGAATATGGAGTAGTAGAAGTAGAGCCATATTCATTATGGAAGAAGGGAATGCAAGTGAAGTCACTTACAATACTAGTTTCATAGTGTCAACAAGTGGTTATCTTGCAAAAAAAACCCTGGAAGAAGGAAAATAGACAAGTGATGTCGTAGCTAGTATAATAAGACCGCAGCTGATATAGGATAACCATGAAGAGAAAGAATGTTAAGTAAGGTATATCTTAACTAAAGCTATGTAAGTAGCCACAACTCGGTAGGTAGATATTGACAACCACAACATAGCCACAACCGGTATCCAATAAGCTACATCCGGTACTAGGTAGTCTCGAACTGGTACCGTATAGCCACAGACTCGAACATTTCTTTACCTAAAAGAAAGGGGGATTCCACAGCTAGTATTTCACAGTCGGTATCTCGTAGCTGGTAAATTTTTTTTTAATTGGAGGATTCATAATGGATACCCACAACTGAGTGGATACACCACAAAGAATTCTTCGTGAGACTTTAGAAATGTACAAACTATAAGCCAGACCAAGACTAATCTTCTAACCTTGGAATTTAATGGTTAGAAGAAAGGAAGTTTGAAGATCATTAGTAAACTCCAAGGGGGAGAGGAAGGCTGAAGGAGAAGTATTAAGATATTATTTGGAGTATGAAAGACGAAGAAAAAGGTCTGAACTGAGAGGAAGTCCGATCTTATTTTTATAAGATTGTTGGGAAGTACCCATATAAAAGTACTCTCGTGAGGATGTCGGACCGTAAGCCGAGGTTCATATCTCGAGGAAGTAAGGGTTAGACCCTCACTTGAGTGGGTAATTACTAATTACTCGAAGTAAAAGAGCTCAAGTAAGTCTAAGCTAATGAAGTTGGAGGAAGAAGATATCGGAGGACAATCAAAGCCTAAGAAAACAAAAGATCGAAGGGTTTGACTATACCAAAACTAATGATTATTAGAAAGATTCCTTTCATGGAACCTAAAGAAACCAAAAGGAAGATAACTAGCCTAAAACTAGAAGCCATGATTGGATGGACTAAATGAGTCAAATCCATTCGTAGGACTAAACAACCAGGACCATGCCTATCATAATACCTTACCAAGTACCATTACTTTCGTTATGGTAGTAAGGGAAAACAATACTCTACCTTAAATAAATCTTTTAAAATTAAGGTTTGAGTATCGCAATCGGTAAATCGTAGTGCCATATTACACCGCAGCTGGATTACCGCAGCTGGTAGAACCAAGCTTTGAGTACCCAAATAGGAAGATGTCACCACAACCATTAGTAAAGTCCATTAACACAATAAGATGTCCTAATCCAAGAATCTTTGGAGAGTAAGCCTATAAGCTTGGAGTGTTGGAAGAAATCATAGAATTGAAGAAAGTATCAGTGCCATATATCGAAGAATCCGGAAGGATCTGGACAAGGGATATATTTCACTATATCTAGTGTGATCACCATGGAGTTGAAGGATGGTGATCCGTTCAAGTCAGTTCCACGTTCCGAAACATGAGAGCGTTCGAACTTCGGGACGAAGTTCAGTTTAAGGGGGAGAGGCTGTAATATTCCAGGTTTAGAGGCAATAAAATGAGAGAACACCAAAGTGTGCATTGCATTCATGCATAGAAAATCCGGGGAATTTTCGCGCTTTCAAATAAAACTTACCACAGTAACTGAAGTTTCACTTGACTTGCTCGGAATTGAAGTAGATCATCAAGTCAAGCGCTATAAACTTCACTGTGATCTTTGCTAAACCTTGTTTTGGGTAGAGATGATTTGATCTATGGATTAGATCAAATGGAATTAGATTTACAACAACACATTCTTTAAGAATCAAACCCTAACTTATTAACACTTAAAAGTTAGCAACTACCTTTGTGTGTAAAGTAATTCACTTATAAATAAGTTAAACCACAGTGGTCTAAAGTGCATAAAAGCCACACATTCTTGTTTAAATCATAACTTATTAAATACATGGAATATCATAAAACTAAATCCATTTACATTACGAATTATAGTTCAAACTATTTGAACCAAACTAACTATGAGTATTTTGAAACTCATATGACCATGCCTTGGTGAAATCAAACCCAACTATCCAAAATTGAGGAATAACCTTCAACTTTAACTTTTTACCAATATTATAATGTAAATCTAATCCAATATGATATAGTGAGCCATCAACAATAATAAAACCATCCACAAGATATTTAGTAACAAATGCCACTTGGCTATCTAAAAATAAATCATATGAGAGGATAATGATCATGCCACATGTGATGAAAATATCTACATGACTTGCTTTCCAAGTTATGTCACCTCATGCTCAAAGGATTGCTATGGATGAGGGCATGACAACCAAGCACCTTACTCATCTAACCAACACAAGAGTCACCACCTATGTGTCATGATACTAGAGCTTGCCCAAGCCTATAAATAGAGCCACACCCTTCATCCATTTGCTCATCAAGTACCATGATACATGGGAACAAACACATAGAGCCACTCCATGTGAATTAGCTAGGATCAAGATGAAGAAGCTAGGAGGTGGAGGCATACCACAAGAAGAAGGTTTATCAGATTTCCTGAAGAACAAGCTACAGAATATTGCAAGGTAGAATCCCTAGGCAAACCATATATTTAGAGGATGATATCATCATCTCTTGAGTAGGACCTTAGGAAACCAATTCCATAATCATCACAATTTGGTATTAATTAGAAACCTAAGAATCTAAGTGAGTGTGATGAGAGGAATGATAAAGAGTGATTAGTGAGGAATAAGTGGATATTGTCTAATGCATGATTATACCTTGTAGATATAGATGATCAGTTAAACCCATGTTATTAATAAATCTCATCTATCACATAAAATAATAAGTATATCACTAGTAGTTAATCCCAAACCAATCCTCATGCCTTGTGTAGAGGAGTAATCATAGTCAATTAAACATAACCCAACTATTGCTCACATCCTAAACCTAGTGGTGTATCACATTGGTGATCACTACTAAAACCCTAGACCAAGTCTGAAATCCAACCCATGGATTACTTTGGATTATAAGTAGAACCCCGCCATGCATCATGCCTATTTCCTACTTCAAATAGTGAAGTATTCCCAAAACCATAAACCTTGTCATATAGAACCAATCTACATAAAATACTGTTTCCTAACTTGTGTATCATGTGCCACAAGTATAAACCAAGCCATATATACTTAAAGACTAATGCCATCTGGTGAGTAGAATGAAATCAATATTCCATTCTACTT
This sequence comes from Lolium rigidum, assembly GCF_022539505.1. NCBI lineage: Eukaryota > Viridiplantae > Streptophyta > Magnoliopsida > Poales > Poaceae > Lolium > Lolium rigidum. Next base: position 159,804,546 of record NC_061509.1, on the reverse strand, counting down.
TGCTATCCAAGTACCTTGTTTAGTGAACTAAATAAAATAGAATTCATAGAAGTAGTTGAGTTAACCATAATGAGATTAGGATCTATCTTAAATAATTCAAGTCAGTAGTTTGCTAAGCAAGATTATTTAACACAGAGTGAAGTTAACCATATTCTTAAACCTTTGGAAACAATTCTTCACATAAAATCATGAACCAATCCATTCCCATTGCCATTTATTTTAAACTCTAGCTATAATTATATTATGTGCACAATTCATATTATGATGTACAAGTCTAACTTAACAAAGTGTTCATCAAGCACATGTTACAATTTTCAACCATTCAAACAAAGTTGGTTCTTAAATAAAAAGGAATAGAGATAAACATTTAAACCATGACCATTTTCAATTTAAAATGCATTTCACAAGAACACCAAATTAATCAATTATGAAATGGTTGTTTATAAACAAAACAATACAACAAGTAGCATTATCAAATTGTTCTGCTATTAACATATTTTAGAACCTGTAAAACAAAACAGAGTTCAAATTTGAAATCAAATAGAAAATTTAAATCAGTAAATAAAAACAGAAAATAAAAATTTGAAATGAGAAAGAGAGGGAAACCTTACCTGGCAGCCCAACAGCAACCCAGTACCAGCACCACCTCTACAACCCAGCAGCAGCCCACGTCGAAGCCCAGGAGCAGTCCAGCCCACGTCCAAATACCGTTTCGCGTGCGTCAAGAATCGTGCGTGGAGAAATGTCTTCGTCGTCGTCGTCTCCGAGCTCGACAGCGGGGCGGAGCCAGTAGGCCACGATCTCGTCGTCGATAAGCTTGCCTCGGACGTCGCCAGACACTCAGAACCACGCCCAACCTCTCTCGCGTCCGAGCTTATCCGCGGAAGAAAAGATCTTCGCCAGCTAGAAGCTTCCAGAGACCACCACCTCTCCGACCATGGCCGTCACCGTGTCGAGGCCACAGGGTTTCCCTTGGCCTATAAATAGGAGGAAGACATCGCCGTGCATTCCTTGTTCACCTCCACCACTCTATTGCTGCTCAGACACTCTCTATCTCTCACACCCATCTGTTCTCTGTCGCCGGAGTTGAAGACGAAGCCGACGGAGGAGGCCACCCCAGCCTCCGGCGTGTGGTCCAGGAGAAGCGCCGGGACTCAAGGAGCACCCTGGAGGAGCAGAGCATCAAGGGGAGCAAGGAAGCGGCTCAATTTTGGCGTTCCCTTCTGCAGCACATCGCCGGGAAATCACCAATCGCCGTCGTCTCCGTCGACCATCGCCGGAGCCGTCCACACCTTGAGCTTCAGGGTGAGCATACGCATCTGTAGATCTAGATCTTGCATCCTAGAACCTCCTGTAGCCTCTGATTCGATCCTCGCCGGAGTAGCACCGCCGCAGAGCTCGTCGTCGGCGACGCTCCGATGATCCCCTCGTGAAACCACCACCACCATTCGATTCGCCTTGCAGTACTCGTTCGGAAAATCCTATTCGCGCGTCCTGGGAGGCCCTGTAGCGTAGCGCCGCCGTGAATTGGTCGCCGGCGTTTAGCCGCCGGCAACGCCAACGTGTCGTGTGGGGCCATTGGTCGCGGTTGACTGGTCTTTGCCCGCGTGGCAATGGACCCAGTCAACGGCCCCACTCGTCAGTCGCAGTGGCTAGATGTGAACCGGTATCTTTAGCATTTACGCTTTATTTCAAATTCCGTAAAAATAGCTGAAACTTTACAGAAATAGATTAAATTCATTTCAACTCAGAAAAATATGAATAATATATCAAAATGCTCACAAAAATAAACTCTATTCAAATAAAATATAAAAAAAAAATGTGTGACAAAATAAAAATTCACTTATTTTTAACCTTATTAATTATGCCTTTTCATTTATTTAAAAAGCAAATTGAACTCAATAAATAATTAAGTTACAAAATTAAATTTTAACTCTTCAGTAACTAAGTAAAATGTTAAGATTAATTTATTTACCATATTTGCATTAACTTAATTATTAGTGGTAATTCATAAACCCTAATTGCAATTTACTATTTTCTATTTTCTTTAAATAGTAATAATCAAGAAAATATTATAAGCCAATATTATTTTGGTAAATCAAAACTTATTTACTTAAACATCTTTAGTTAACAAGTTAATTATTTCAAACCCTGATAACAATTATTAAACCCCGATTCTAAATTAAACCTAAATAAGAATTACCTAATTATTAATTCTTGTGGAAAATTAATAAAATGTGAAACCATTACTAATTTTGATTCAAAGTAATTAGTAACCACAACTCTATTTATCAATTATAATTTTAGAAGTTGTACCATAGTTAGAAACCCTAGTTTCAATTTAGTAAGACTTGGATCCCGATATTTCATGTGATCATCCTAAATTAGTGCAACCCTAAAACCAAGGGGTTTAACCCATATGATTAAATCCACTTCACCTTTAGGTGTAGACACTTAATAAACAACCAATGAATGCATGATTATGATCCACTAGCATAAAACCAAGTCCCATAAGATTATCATTTCATGTCCCTATTCTTAATTAAAACCTATATGATCCACTAGTGTCACCTAGGTATAAACCCTAACTTGTTAATTGAATTAGTACCATTGATCAACACTCCTATATACCATACCATTAAGATCAACCTCAATCATTAAACCCTAGTAGAACCATAATGATAAACCCTAGTATCAACTTTGTGTAGCAAATCACATCACATGCTCCTAATCAACTAAACCCTACTTAGGAAATGATAAGTCACTTAGATTAGAAGCAGTTAAAGATTACTTAGTGAAGCAATTGTGAAACCATAGTAAACCCTAATAACTAATTTATAGAACCATCTTGACCATCATCCTTTGATATGATACCATAATCAACCATAGTAATAAACCTGTCAATACTTGTTGTATATAGAACCAACCCAAGTTAAGAACCAACTAGTTCCCATTAGTAAAACTAAATGAATCCAATAGTAAACCCTAGAAGCCATAGCACCTATATATAATAGTTCATATTCTTATTTAACCTGTTCTTCAAAAGTTATTCTTTTGGAGTACAAATGTCAATCAAACCTTAGAAGCCCTATCCTTCTTTGAAATACTCATTACTTCTTAATTAACATGTTCTTCAAAAGTTATTCTTTTGAAGTATAGTATAAGTAATCATCCACCATGTTCTGTAGAACTTAAAATTAACAACTGTTCTTTACCTATTATTCCACCATTATTGTTTATGTGTATGATTGTTATGATGTCTTATATCACTTGGATATGATGCTAATATAACCAAACCCTAATAAGAACCTTGTTTGAGAACCATTCTAAAAGTGCAACCAACCCTAAAGAAATCTTTACAACTCATCCATCCTAAATCATCGAGATTAGGTTACGCTCGGGACGATTGCATCTCATACTATGCATTGTAGCATTATTGCCAGCTTCTTTAAACATTGTCCTTACCGGACGATGATGGTATTTCAGCATTTGGAGTTCTCACGTATCGAAGCTTTTGCCCGCATAATCTTGCAGTCAAGAAAGGCAAGTTCATCGCTTGCTCATGTCATTTGATTATTTTTATCAAACTATATGCAAAGTACTATACTTATCACTCATGCATTGAAAAGCAAATATTATTTTACAATTATGAATATGACTATGTGGTGGGCAATGGAACCATGGTATGTGTTGATATGGTGGAGGTTCCATTGCATGGGTTATATCACCCTAGGATTAATTACCAATGCCGTCCAGTTGATTCTAGCGCCGTACATATCGCGTTGACCATAAGATCTATAATGGCTCTGGGAAGTCAGCCGTATCTTTTCCCTTCGCACGCCAACGGATCGGAGAGACGGTGGGGTGCCGGAGGCACCGCCGCAATAGGTTGGGAAATCCTTTTAAATCCCCATCCAGAGAGTGATGTTAATCTCTTCGATCTATGAGGGATTGTCCGGAGTACACCATGAGTAAAGCCGTATTATCGGGGGAAGTCTACCGGAGGTGTACGGTCGGACAAAAGGGTGGGTTTGCGGTGGTCGCGGAGAAGGCAGTGATTGGCTTGGATCTTACACCCGGCCCCACACCAAGGAAGTGTGGACGGGAAAGTACACCCGGTTGGTATCAAGGATAAGTTCTCTTATGGGAAAAGTAACGCACCCTCTGCAGAGGATACTGAATCGTGATCGTCACTCCCTGTTCCGGAAGGGAACTGCGAACGCGGCAGAAAGGAACTCCACGAAGTTCTGTTCAACCCGTGAAGACCGACGGGCATAGTTTTCGAATAAAATAAACCTTTTGAAGAAATGTTTATGAAAACTTGCATTGGCCTATGACTTTCCGGTCTATGGCTGTAGCTAGTGCATGATACACATATTTCCTAATATGAACTTGCTGAGTACGCTCGTACTCATTCTATCTCGTTTGAACCCCCTTCTTAGAGCAAGGCACCGAAGGAGAAACTACCGTGGAACTCGAAGACAAAGGAGTCAACTCGCAACGAGATGAAGAATCCAATCAAAGAAGTCAAGGGAGTCAACTTCTGCATCAGCTATAATGGAAACCTAGACTAGTAATAGAAGGGAACCTTTCCCTAATCATAGCACCTAAGTAGCTAGATTTCTATAGCAAGCCAAGTAGCTCTTGAACTTGAGTTAGCAATAAGATAGATTACGAGTCGTTCTTCCGGAGCTTTATTTGAAGTTTTACCTCACCGTAAAGTAGGAGGTTGTGTGGATCTTATGTAAACTGTTCGTGTGTACTTCTATAGACATACCTTGGACTCGCATATGTTTCTGTTGTACCACTCTGAGAGATGTAATATGGGTGGAACGGTGTTTCACTTGTGTTATGTCAACGACTTGTGTACTACACCATGCAGTGGTACGCTGGGTCATCACAAACGGGTTCTGTGGGACATTTCCATATGCAAACCTCAGAGCGGTATCTCGGGCGGTACCAGTAGGGTAGCGGTACTACCGCTGCTGGTACCGGTAGTACCGCTATGGCTAAAACAGCTTTTTCCTCTTTTCCTCTCCTACCATGTTACCTCACGACACACACACAAAACCATAAAACCTAAGATCTACGCTTCAGTCTTCCGATCATAGTGTGTTCAGCGAGGGCACCGTACACCTACAAATCCATCAAAGATAATCTTTGTGCACGGTTAGAATTGTTCGAGTGTTGTTATCAAACACACAAAACAAGGGTCATAGATCTTGCTCTTACAATCTCCCCTTTTTGGTGTTTGATGACAACACACGAATTTGCAATAATTCATAGGATATTATGATAAGGTATATGATTTGTAAGAGTAGACGAAGCTCCCCCTAGATGTGTGCATATTTTGAATATGCATTTGTATACAAATGCACACATCCTAGAGAGAAACTCCCCCTAGATTCTACAAACCAAGCATAAGTGCTAAGAAGAACATATGAGAAGATCATATAGCACAAGCACACTATGGAGGCAAGTATAAGTGCATATAGGAGAGTTTGGGTGAAACTTTTCATACCTTTGCCTTGAGAGAAAACCCAAACTCATAATAATAAAAGCCTCCATAGAATTGATGTAGCCAATCAAGGATAAATAGTGAAGACCATTAAGCTACGAACGATTAAGTCTTAATACAAACCGGGGGATCGGGAGATCCACAAATAGAGTAGCAAGCACACATATGAATAAAGTTCCAAATAACTAGGGGAAGATTTGATGCCAAGGCCGAAAGAACCAAAACGAAGCACCAAGCCCTTGGCATCCCCATGCAAATTCCCGTTCCTAATAGATCAACTTCTCCCCCTTTGGCATCGAGGCACCAAAAGGGAGAAGGAGCATACTAACGTCCCAAGGGGATCACTCGTCATCATCATCCTCGTCGTCTTCATCTTCATCCTCATCACCCATGTCCTCAACATCTTCCTCCTCTTCATCTTCGTCTTCATCATCATCGTCTCCATCTTGAGCAAGACCCTTGCCATGAGGTGGTGGAGATGGACGAACAATGTGCTCGGGGATGGAGTCCTCGGAACTTGACCAAGTAAGCTTGGACTTTGAATGTACTAGGACGTAGCCTAGAAGGGGGGGTGAATAGGCGGTGTATAAAAACTTCTACTTGAGAGCTAAACTAGGCGGAATAAAACTACACATGTGTTTACTAGTTTAGCTCAAAGCCTATCAACAAGGGGTTTGCCTAAGAGCACCAACAACCTATGCTAGCATGATGAGCAACAAGGGATAACAAGCTAGGTATAGCACATCAAGCAAGATAGATATCACAATGTAAAGCGCATAGGTAAAGGAGCTCGGGTTGAGAAGTAACCGGTGCACGAGGAGACGACGATATATCCCGAAGTTCACACCCAAGGGTGCTACGTCTCCGTTGGAGCGGTGTGGAGGCACGAGGCACTCCAAGAAGCCAACTAGGGCCACTGTATTCTCCTCGAGCCTTTCCACCAAAGGAAAGCCTCGATCCACTAAGGGACCTTGAGGGTGGTCACCGAACCCGTACAAGCTTGGGCAAACACCCAAGTATCACACTTGAGGCAACTCCACAACGAGGAGGCTCTCGAGTACACGGCCACAAGAGGCAACATACACCACCAAGGAAACACACTCCACCTAGGATGCTAATGCGCCACAAGAGGCTAACACACTCCACCAAGGAAACCAACTCCACCAAGGATGCTAATGCGCCACAAGAGGCTAACACACTCCACCAAGGAAACGATGCGCCACAAGAGGCTAACACACTCCACAAAGGAAACACTACCACTAAGGCAAGAACACCACTAAGGTAACATGCCCTCTACGAGATCGAAACCCCGGAGAGAACCCAAACCAATGCACCTAATGCAATGGCTAAGAACACCACTAAGATGCCCAAGTTCTTCTCTCCCAAATTCCAACAAAGCTACACAAGCTATTGGGGGAATAAGGGAGGAAGAACAAAGAGTGGAGAAACACCAAGAAACTCCAAGATCTAGATCTAGCAAGATCCCCTCACTTGGAGAGGGATTCAATTGGTGAAGCTCTAGATCTAGATCTCCTCTATCCTTTCCCCCAAAAATATGCAAGAAATAGTGGGGGGATCAATAGGAAGAAGAAAGAACTCAAGGTCAACAATGGAGGAGAGAGAATGGAGTGGAAGAAGTATTTGGGCTGGAGGTGGAAGAGAGGTATAAATAGGGGGCCCAAAATATAGCTGTTGGGGCTGAGAAAACGGTCAGATTCGTGCCGAGCGGTACTACCGCTTTGGTAAGCGGTACTACCGCTCTGGATTCGAAATCCCCACAGAACTTGTCCATGTGGACACAAAGCGGTACTACCGCTCGCGGTACCGCTCGAGGTACCGCAGTGGGCTCCAAACCTTACTGGATCCCAAGCAGTACCGCAGCGGTACCGAAGCGGTACTACCGTAAAGGTACCGTAACTTGTTCTGTGGGACTTTTTCAGTTGTAACACTAGATATGGTACTTAAGCGGTACCATAGGCGGTACTACCGCTCACAAGCGGTACTACCGCTCAAGGTACCGCAAAGGTACCGTAACTTGTTCCGTGGGACTTTTTCAGTGCAAAGTAAAATCCATAACTTGATCTAGGAAACTCGGAATGACATGAAACCAATTTTGCCGGAAAGAGGACGACGAGAGCTATCACTACAAAAAGTGAAAATATGGAAAAGAGTGAGTGATGATTTTCCATGGTCATAGAGGTGTAACCTCTCAATATGGTATATCGGGAAAATCATCACCCTCGCACATGCAACATGCGATGCATCCGGAATCCGTTTCCGATGAGCTAGAGCTTGTCATGGAGATGAACACAAGCTCTAACTCATCTCATGGATAAGAACCAAGAACAACCAAGAAACACGATGCAATGCATGCAAGGTTTGAGCTCTCTCCGATGATGCGATCCACTATCCTATCGAGCACAAACCTAAACCTTGCGCGTTCCTCTCGAGTCGGCAAGCTCCGTCTTCATCCTCTTCATCATTGTTCATGCCACCATCTTCTTCGATCTTGTACGCACGCCACCGTCTTCATCCATCTTCATCTTCAACATGATCCTCGTCTCTCTTCGACACCGTCTTCGTCATTGTACTCCGTCTTCTCCATCTTGAAACCTTGAGACCAACACATGGCTATGGACCTAAGATAGATACTCAATGCAACCGTTAGTCCATAGGGATTGTCATCAATTACCAAAACCACACATGGGCAATGGACATGTTCTTTCAGACTTCCACTCACCGGGAGGAGTGATGTTGTCCTCGGAGCCCTCAGAGACAGGAAGCTGCATATGCCTCATCATCGCCTTTTGGCGTTGACGGATCTTCTTGTTGTCATGGTGAGCTTGATACATCCTATGTTCAAGGTCCCTCTTGAAGCAAAAGGACTTCTTGAGGCGAGCGGTGAGCTTGGCAAAGAGGCCCTTGGTCTTGACGGAGTTGGGCACATAGTCGGAATCATCACTATCGGCTTCGTCTTCGTCCTTGTCCTTGGGAGCATTCTTACCATACCTTGGAGGGTCATGCTTCTTGACAAGGGGGCTCTTCTCCTTATGGATAGTGATGTTGGGGCGGCATTGTTCAAGAAGATCTCCACGGCCCGCTTGATCCCACTTGAGGCAAATGAGTCTCATAATGTAGGGGGCATACTGAGGGAGCTTGCGAAGAAATGCACAATCACGCATCTCATGCCAAATGTAATCCATGACATCCAATTGCTTGTCGCGGCCCCTCATCTCATGAGTACGCACAAGAAGGTTCACAAGAAACCCATGCACTTCATCATGGTTGGTGTGCTTTGGATTGATGGTGCTGCGATAGATCCGATTCATGATGTCGTAGACGGGGAGGAGGTTGTAAGCACTTCCACACAACATCCTTCCGGGAATGTAGAGGTCGGCCATCTTCTCTTTGGCCATTGGCTTGGGCTGAAGGTGAATCTTGAAGATGTTGGTGTCATAGTCATGAAGCTCATATCCAATACCTCTAGCAAACTCCTCCCACGTAGCCTCCATCACATGCTCCCTAGTCATCCATTTCAACGAGCGAAAACCTCCTTCATCCTCAAGGAAGACAGCTGTGGCGTAGAATTGGCATATCACTTCCTTCGAGTAGTTGTGAGAGAAGGTCATCAGAGGTATCAGTCCTTAATCTTCACAAATCTCAAGAGCTTCTCCGAAATACTCGAGGTTGGAGTTGAGCTTATCCATGCTGATGGAGTATTGGGGACAGCAGTTGAATTCCTTAGCCCCATAGACCTCGTTGTAGATCCTTTCCTGATTGACATGATAGAAGAGGGGATTGGGGCATTGACGGGCATTCCTTGGTAATAAATACGGATTGGCCCCTCGTATTTCCAAGAATTGGGCTTTCTTGACCTCAATCATGGACTTCTGAGGACCTTGGGCGGTTCTAGCTGCTGCCTCTCTCTGACGCTTGGTGGTTCTTGCCGGTACAATCTCCTCTTTCTCGTCTTCCTCTCGATGACGACGAGAGGATGGCTTGACCTTGCCACCACGGGTCCTAGGAGCTCCTGTGAATAGCAAAGGTTTGGGAGGGAATAGGGGATAAGTGCACAAGCCGAGAAATTAAGGAACAAAGAGGACACTAACAAGCAACATTGGTGACTTTAGACAGAGCGGTAGTACCGCAATTCAATCCGGTAGTGCCGCTTTGACCGGTAGTACCGCCCGAGGATGAGCGGTACTACCGCTTAAGCTCTGCACAACCAAATCAAGATCGGGTTCATGGTAAAAATCGATCTAGAGTCACACATTGTTGCTAGCTAGTATCCCTGGACATGAATAGCTTCCAAGAATGCTTCTCCACCACAAAACTCCAACAAACCCTAGCATATGCATCTAGGGAGTTCAACACACTGATACGTCCAAAACGTATCTACTTTCCCGAACACTTTTGCTGTTGTTTTGCCTCTAATTTGTGTATTTTGGATGCAACTAACACGGACTAACGCTGTTTTCAGCAGAACTGTTCTGGTGTCTCGTTTTTGTGCAGAAATCCAACTTTCAGGAAAAACCTCGGAATTTATACAGAAGGCCCTATTTTCCCAGAATACTTACGGAGCCAGAAGGGCAAGTCAGGGGGAGGCCCGAGGGCCCCACACCCTAGGGCGGCGCGGCCCAGGAGGGGGGCGCGCGGCCCTAGCGTGTGGCCCCCTCGGCCGGTCTCTGACGCCCTCCTTCGGACTACTTATCGCCCTCGACCTAAAAACGCACGGGGAGAAGTCGAAGTCGCCGTAAACCCTCCGTAACGCCGCCACATCGCGAAACTCCGTCTCGGGAGCCGAAGTCTCCGTTCCGGCACTCCGCCGGACGGGGAATTGGAGGAGATCATCGCCATCATCACCACCGACGCCTCTCCATCGACCAGCCATGTTTCCCCCATCCATGTGTGAGTAATTCCCCCGCTGTAGGCTGAAGGGGATGGTAGGGATTGGATGAGATTGGTCATGTAATAGTGTAAGATTGTTAGGGCATAGTGCCTAGTGTCCGTAATTGGTACTTTGATGATATTGTTGCAACTTGTTATGCTTAATGCTTGTCACTAGGGCCCGAGTGCCATGATCTCAGATCTGAACATGTTATTATTTCATCATGATATTCATTGTTTATGGTCTTACCTGCAAGTTGTATACACATGTCGCTGTCCGTAAACCAATGGCCCCGAAGTGACAGAAATCGGGACAACCGGAGGGGATGGTAGTGATGTGAGGATCACATGTGTTCATGGAGTGTTAATGCTTTGCTCCGGTGCTCTATTAAAAGGAGTGCCTTAATATCCAGTAGATTCCCTTGAGGCCCGGCTGCCACCGGCTGGTAGGACAAAAGATGTTGTGCAAGTTTCTCATTGCGAGCACGTATGACTATAATTGGAACACATGCCTATTGATTGCTTTGTACTTAGACACCGTTTTATTATTATCTGCAAATGCCCTCGCTTGATTGTTACATGAGTTTCTCTCATCCATGCAACGCCCGTTATCCGTCCCCATGCCTACGCGTATTTTAATCCTGCCGTTTACTATAATCACTACCGCCGTTTCGTTACTCTGCGGTGTTATTTCACTACCGCTATCGCTATAAAACTCGTTACCATCGATAAACTCTTGCGAGCAAGTCTCGTTTCCGAGTGCAGCTGAATTGACAACTCGCTCGTTAAGGCTTTCAAGTATTCTTTGTCTCCCCTTGTGTCGAATCAATAAATTGGGTTTTACTACCCGCGAAGACTGCTGCGATCCCCTATACTTGTGGGTTATCAAGACCGTTTTCTGGCGCCGTTGCCGGGGAGCATAGCTTTATTTGGAAGTTCACTTGGATTGATATTGTTCGCTGCAAATTCTCCATCATGGGTAAAACTCGCGATCCTAAAGTCGCCATATTACCATCCACTACAAGAAAAGGTACAACTCGAGTACCTCTGTCGCTCTTGATTCACCATCTCGTGATTGATAAACTTGTTTCACCGCCACAAGCTTCACTTGCTGGTACTTCGCTGAATCTGAAAACTCTTATGATATTGATAATGTTTCTGCTGTGCTTGATGATAGTGGTTCATTGGGATCCTTTCTAGATGCTACAATTGCTAGGTCTAGACAAATTGAAAATACCGAAACTCCCGATGCTACTACACCTCGTTAATTCACCTCGAACTTGATTATTCTAGTGATGATCCCGATGAAGATTATGTGGAGCTTAATGATGATTTAATTAATAGATGCAATGCTACTGCTGATGCAAGTAAAATTAAAAAGTTTCTCACACAATATACTCGTTAGACATAAGTTATCTCCTCGATCCTAAATTTGCCACATCTCCTATATGCATTAAGGATAAAGATTATGATTTTTCTCTTGATCTATCTCATATAGCTATTGTAGAGAAAGCACCCTTTTGTGGTACTGAAAAAGAAAGTGATGTAGAACACATGATTGAACTTTCTTCTATGAGTAGTTTGTTTTCTGATGATATCAAGATGCGTACTTATTTTGTCGCTAAAATTTTTCCTTTCTCATTAAAGGATGATGCTAAAACTTGGTATAATAATTTGCCTCCTGGTTCTATTAAAAGTCCAACTGATTTGCGTGATGTTTTCTTTCGAAAATACTTTCCTGCTAGTGCTCAACATGTTGCTTTACAGAAAATTTATAGATTTGACCAGGGAGATGAAGAGAAATTGCCTGAGGCTTGGGCAAGATTTTGTTCTCTTATCAGAGCTCGACCTCGACCTCGACATGATTTAGAAAAGAATGATCTACTTGATATATTTTATAGTGGACTAACCATTGAGTCTAGGGCATACCTGGATAGTTGTGCTGGTTGTGTTTTCAGGAAAAGAACTCCAGATGAAGCTGAAGAATTATTGGCTAAAATAGGCAGGAATCATGATGATTGGACTACACCTGAACCAACTCCAACGCCAATATTGAAGAAGAGGGGTTTAATTAAATTGAATGATGAAGATATGAGGGAAGCCAAGAAGTCTCTCAAGGAGAAAGGTATTAAATCCGAAGATGTGAAGAATCTACCTCCCATAGAAGATATATGTGAGATAATTCCCCCTTCATCCATGATTGAGGTAAACTCCCTTCGCCGCTTTACTAGAGAAGATATTCCGTATTCAAAACCTCTCGCGCAATGCTTAGATGAGTTTGATAATTATATTGTTAAGCAAGAAAATTTTAATATGAGAGTAGAGAATCATCTAATGGAAAATTCTCAAGCTATTAGCAATTTGCATGATATTGTGGAGAGAACCTCCAATGATGTTAAGATGCTTGTTAAACATTTTCAAATGGTTCAAACTCAAATTGATCAACTCACTAAAGTGCAAAATGACTTATTACAAAATAATTCTAAAAAGAAACATGCTTATGAAGTAACAACTAGAGGTGGTGTCTCTACCCAGGATCCTCTATATCCCGAAGGGCATCCCAAAAGAATTGAACAAGATTCTCAACGCATTGAACCTAGTGCTCCTTCTAAGAAAAAGAAGAAGAAACATAAAAATGTTGTAGAATCCTCTGACCCTGTTAATGATCCTAATAGTATTTCTATTTCTGATGCTGAAACTGAAAGTGGTAATGAACATGATAATAATAATGGTAATGATAAGAATGATGTTTCTGATAAAGAAGAAGTTGAAGATGAACCTGAAAAGCAAGATAAAAATAAAAAGTATACTAAAGAAGATTTTATTGCTAAGAAACATGGTAATGAAAGGGAACCTTGGGTGCAAAAGCAAATGCCTTTTC
>NC_061509.1:159778258-159791160 GCF_022539505.1 Lolium rigidum | reverse complement strand
GCGATCCCCTATACTTGTGGGTTATCACACACCCTAGAGAGAGAATTTAGGGTTCATACCGGAGGACATAGCGGAGAAGGGGTTGGGGAAGCTTCTCCACGGAGGAGATTTGGCCGGCGGCGGCTGGAAAAGGAGATCGAGGCCGATCTCCTCGAGGTCTTGAGCTTGGAGGAGCTTTTGACTTGAGGTGGAAGAGAAGTTGTGGTGATTTGGGGTAAACCCGACCCCAACTGGTACCTCTTGTCAAAAGATGCAAGCGGTAGTACCGCTCCTAAAAGCGGTAGTACCGCTTACCGTACTTGGCCCGTACTTAGAGCGGTAGTACCGTTCGGGGATAATTGTTCAGTTTCGTCAGAGAACTGCCCCAGAGCGGTAGTACCGGTCCAAGAAGCGGTAGTACCGTCCTCCAAATTCAAAAACCTCAGATTTTGGTGTAGACTTGTGCTTTTAGACTGAGTTGGCTTAAGAGGTAGACGATGGCTTGGGATTATATTACGGAACTGTTAAGGTACTACCCAACCAAGCTTGCAAGAATCAAAGCAAGAAAAGCCAAGCTTGGGTGAATCTCCCGTGAAGAAACAAAGATAAAAGAAGAAACGAAAAACAAAAACAAGAAAAGCAAACAAAAGAAACAAAAACTCCTTGAGGAGGAGGTTTGGTGGATGAAACCACCGTGTAAGAGTTTAGTAGTGTGAGATCGCGTAGATATATCTAGGATTCACGGCTACAACTCAACATGAAGCTCATTAGTCACTTAGTTGACGAATAGCATATGTTTTGGTTTTCTTTATGTATTATGGGGGGAGGGATAGCTCAATAAGTTTAAACCGCACTCCCCTATATTCGTGTGTGCTTTACATCTAGACATGTAGTACAAAAGTGATATCATCCACTCTTGACACGATGTCCGGATGAGAAGCACAAGAGTAAAGAAGCAAACCTTGGCCGGTAGAGATTGAGTCCATTGCTTTGTTGGGCTCATTAAGGAAGTATTGATGCTCTAGGTGCTTGGGGTTGCTATACCGTTGGACCCCTTCATATCTTGCTCTTGAGTAAGCCTTGTGCTTTGATTGAGTCATGAATGAGTCTTGACGCTTTAGCATCCCGGCGAGAATGGACCAATAGGATAGATTCTTGTGTGATCCCTTAATCTTCATCATGGTTTAGGTCCTCGCCTTGACCCTCATCGTTGTTGATGCCAAACTTTAGGTTGTGGAAGAGGTGATATAGCACTTAGTTGTCCAAAGGAAGAGACTTGGCCTTGTGGTGTAGATGGCTCCACATAGGTGGAACTTCGTCCTTCCCCGGTACTCATAGAAGGTAGCTTTTGAGATTGGCGTGTGCCAACACTCATCCTTCCTATGCTAATCGGGGGAATTGCATCTCCTTTCTCACAAGAAGCACTTCGCCTCCTCCAAAGAACTATCATATCCATTGAGATGTCTCATCACTCAATACCACAAACCTCACAATAGACTCATACTCCATCATCATGCTTGAGTGTCTTCATAAGTTTGTTTCTCACTTCCGGCAACCCTAAGAGGTTAGGGTAAGAGAATGGCTAGGAGCAAAAGGTTGATTCCTTCTTTGCCAAGGAAGATATCCAAGATCTTGAGCACAAACTCTGTTCCATTATTGCTTCTTCTTGCAAGGATTATGGCATAGAACTTGTATTGAAATTGTTTGAGAAGCTTCATCATGGTTCATTTCCTTCAACACAATTCCTACAAAACACAATCTCTACACAAAGAAGCAAATTCCATTAGTCCTAGGCCATGGCCTCTTGAAGAGACTAGCTCCACAAGAGAACCACTACATGTTCATAATAGTAGGTACAAAGACCCAAGAGTGTAATGCAATGAACAAAGAACAACATACATAGGAGTCTTGACAAGGTAGGGCATGATCACCACACCCTATCAAGACTCTGATACATTTAAGCTTGCTTGTATTGCCGTCATGAGAATGGTAGGGATAAGTGGCTTGATGACGACAACAAATTCCTTGCTCCCGGTCAAAAGACTTGTGGCTCAAAAAGAACCACACCATACGTACCACCGAGAGCAAGGTTCTTCATGGATCAAGATTTGGAAATAGGAGCCCATTTTACAATGGGCCCTATCTTGACGCTCCTCTTTATCTTGATCCTTCTTCTCTTCCCCTTTGGCTTTTTAGCCGTTCCTCCTTCATCGCGAGAGATATCATTGGCCTTATCTCTATTCTCAATGACTCCTTCCAAGTATTGCGCTTGAATTTGGAGCCTTTCAATTTTGGACTTCAAACGGTTGAATTCATAAACATGATCCGGATGGGAATGAGTGTTATCGAATTCTTGAGCCTCTTTCTACTTGTTCACTCAGAAATGTTCCAACAAAGCTTCTTCTTGAAGAGAATTCATGGTCAAAAGTGAGCGCTTTTGTCTTTCCAAGGTGGCAATATCGTCTTCATGATTTCGACAAATATAGTCTTTGCTAGCCCGTTTATATTCCATCAAGGCTTCCTCATACATGGTCTTGATCACCATGAGCTTGTCATTTCTTCTCTTGAGGGTAGCAATTTCGTTCTCATGGTCACAACAAGTTTCCTTCCCTTTACTCAACCGAAAGTACTCCATCAAGGACTCATTTTGCCTATCATTTATTTCAACTAGCTTGACCTTGTGTCTTTTTAGAGCGGCAATCTCTTCTATATGGTCGCAACATGACACCTTCTCTTTGCTCAAACGAAAGTACTCATCCAAAGCTTCCTCTTGGTGAGAGATGATATCCAAGAGTCTTGCATTATGTCTTCTCAACCAACCTAGAGCATAATCTTGATCCTTGATGAGTTGGGAGACGAAGTAATTGTTTGAATTTTCAAGAACCATGGCACTAGTTTCAAGTGACATGCGCATGCACCATTCTTCCTCATATGCTTGAGTGAGAGAGATAATTTCCAACCCCGCTTCAACACGATCTTGAGCCACTTCAAGTTGAGTTACAAGTTCTTCATCATGAGTCTCCGAAGATACCTTTGCCATGAGACAATGGAAGTTGTTGACGATGAGGTTCTCGTTTGGAGAGTCGAGGAGGGAGGTGAAGGAAGTGGAGATGGCAATGGCGGCCACTTCCCTTTCCTCCTTGTTTTTGTGCTCTTCACCTTCATCGGAGGAATATTCCTCACGAACAATGAAAGCTCTAGTCTTCTTGGTGAAGGAGGCCTTGGAGTCACCGGAGTTGGAGGAGAACTTGGAGAAACCTTTTGAGGGAGATTTGAACTTGTCCTTCCGTACAAGCTTTCCACCATTTTCTTCCCTTCTCTCAAAGATACAATCGGCAACAAAGTGGCTTGTGTCGCCACAATTGTAACAAGCTTTCCCTCTTGGACTTGTGGAGGAGTACCTTGAGGAGTCATGAGGTGAGTATCTTCTTAACCTTGAGCCCCGTGTCTTGTTTCCACTCCAAAAGTTCTTGGCGGCAAGAGCCATGTGTTCATGATAGTTGGCCTTTAGATCATCCGGACCCCACTCGATGGGATCCTCATCACTCTCACTAGCTTCATGTTCCTTCATCTTCAATGCAAGGTTGGGCTTGCGTGTGTTGTGGGCGCGAGCAACAAGATCCTCCGCATTCTTCTTGGAGATGTCCAAAGCGATGACTTCGCTAAGAACTTCATCGGATGTCATAGCACGGAAGGAGGCGTTTGGCGGATGGCCGTCAACTTCACTTCCTCATAAGGGAGGAGAGCGTTGTAGAACTTGCGCTTGATCCAATGGTCATCCACGAACGTTGCTCCAAGATCTTGCATTTGTACGACGAGAACGATGAGGCGCCGGTACATTTCTTCGGGGGTCTCTCCTTCAATCATGACGAAATTGTCGGCCATATTGTTCACTTCATCGAAGCGAGAGCTTTGGATGCTCTCATTACCGAGGAAGAGCTTGTCAAGTTTATTCCATGCTTCCTTGGCGGTCTTTAGCGAGCGAATATGAGCGCGGTCCTTGGGTGTGACGGCCAAGTGAATCATGTTGATGGCGGTGGCGTTGAGTTGATCATCCACGACCTCTCTTCTTGTCAAGTTCTTTGGGTCTCTTGGTGAATATCCTTCCTCAATGATGCGCCAAAGCTCGGTAGATGCACTGCGCACATGAGATTTCATCAAGAATTGCCAATTTTCAAAGTTATTGGATTCAAGAAGCGGTGGTGAGCCACGAGTCAAGATGCGAGGCATGGGTATTGGGACATTTAGGGAGTAATCACTTGGTGGGGGCACCGCATGATAACCTCCTAATTTTCCCTCAACTGGTGATTCATCCTTCCCTTTTGATGAAGTGCCAATGTCCTCAAGTTCCCTTTCTCGAGGTGGTTTTGTCGATTGCGCGACAAAATCAACAAGCTAGAGGAAGAGTGTTGACTTGTGATGGAGGAACATCGACACTTGCCTTGGGGGTTGATTTGGGAGCAATCAACTCCATCATCATAGCCTTCAATTGAGATACAATGGATGACTCTGATACGTCTCCGACGTATCGATAATTTCTTATGTTCCATGCCACATTATTGATGATATCTACATGTTTTATGCATACTTTATGTCATATTTATGCGTTTTCCGGAACTAACCTATTGACGAGATGCCGAAGGGCCGATTCTCTGTTTTCGCTGTTTTTGGTTTCAGAAATCCTAGTAAGGAAATATTCTCGGAATCGGACGAAATCAACGCCCGAGCATCTTAGGATTGCATGAAGCTTCCGGAACACCCGAGAGCCGCGGAGGGGGCCACGAGGCCCACCAAATAGTAGGCCGGCGCGGCCAAGGGGGCCCGCGCCCCCTGTTGTGTCGTCGCCTCGTTGACCTTTCCGACGCCGCCTCTTCGCCTATATAAAGGTCCCGACCTAAAACATGATACGAAAAGCCACGGTACGAGAAACCTTCCGGAGCCGCCGCCATCGCGAAGCCAAGATCCGGGGACAGGAGTCTCGTTCCGGCACGCCGCCGGGATGGGGAAGTGCCCCGGAAGGCTCCTCCATCGACACCACCGCCATCTCCATCAACGCTGCTTGTCTCCCATGAGGAGGGAGTAGTTCTCCATCGAGGCTCGGGGCTGTACTCGGTAGCTATGTGGTTAATCTCTCTCCTATGTGCTTCAATACAATAATCTCATGAGCTGCCTTACATGATTGAGATTCATATGATGATGCTTGTAATCTAGATGTCATTATGCTAGTCAAGTGGATTTTACTTATGTGATCTCCGGAGACTCCTTGTCCCACGTGTGTAAAGGTGACGAGTGTGTGCACCGTGTGGGTCTCTTAGGCTATATTTCACGAGAATACTTATTCATCGTTATGAATGGCATAGTGAAGTGCTTATTTATATCTCTTTATGATTGCAATGTGTTTTGTATCACAATTTATCGTGTGCTACTCTAGTGATGTTATTAAAGTAGTTTATTCCTCCCGCACGGTGTAATGGTGACGGTGTGTGCATCGTGTAGTACTTGGCGTAGGCTATGATTGTGATCTCTTGTAGATAATGAAGTTAACTATTGCTATGATAGTATTGATGTGATCTATTCCTCCTTTCGTAGTGTGAAGGTGACGAGTGTGCATGCTATGTTAGTACTTGGTTTGGTTATGTTGATCTGTTATGCACTCTAAGGTTATTTAAATATGAACATTGAATATTGTGGAGCTTGTTAACTCCAAGCATTGAGGGTTCGTGTAATCCTACACGGTTAGTGGTGTTCATCATCCAACAAGAGGGTGTAGAGTCTAGCATCTATCTATTTATTACTGTTATGTGATCAATGTTGAGAGTGTCCACTAGTGAAAGTATGATCCCTAGGCCTTGTTCCTAAATATCGCTATCGCTGCTTGTTTACTTGTTTTATCGCATCTTTACTTCCTGCAATATTACTACCATCAACCGCACGCTGATAAGCACTTTTTCGGCGCCGTTACTACCGCTCATATTCATTCATACCACTTGTATTTCACTATCTCTTCGCCGAACTAGTGCACCTATTAGGTGTGTTGGGGACACAAGAGACTTCTTGCTTTGTGGTTGCAGGGTTGCATGAGAGGGATATCTTTGACCTCTTCCTCCCTGAGTTCGATAAACCTTGGGTGATCCACTTAAGGGAAACTTGTTGCTGTTCTACAAACCTCTGCTCTTGGAGGCCCAGTACTGTCTACAAGAATAGAAGCACCCGTACACATCACTCACTTTTCTGGCGTCGTTGCCGGGGAGGAAAGGTAAAAGGCACTCATACTCCGGTCCCAGGTAAAGTACTTTTCTGACGCCATTGTGTGTATGCTCGAAGCTATTTCCTTTAGATCCTGCAATTGCATCTTTTTGTTTCTTGTTTACACTAGTTTGGCATAATGGACAACAATGAGCTTCTTATTCTATTTCCTGATTTAAGACATGGATGGTTTGATGCGAAAATTAAAAAACCTTTGGAACCTTATTTGCATCTTGGTAGTAATATTAGTATGAACGCTTTGAACACCATTGTTGATAATGATATAGAAAGTTCTAAGCTTGGGGAAGCTGGTTTTCATGATCTTTTTAGTCCCCCAAGCATTGAGGAGAAAATTTACTTTGACGATACTTTGCCTCCTATTTATGATGATTATAATGATATTGGTCTTTTAGTACCGTCTGTTATGGAGGATAAATTTGATTATGATTACAATATGCCTCCTATATTTGATGATGAGAATAATAATGATAGCTACTTTGTTGAATTTGCTCCCACTACAACTAATAAAATTGATTATGCTTATGTGGAGAGTAATAATTTTATGCATGAGACTCATGATAAGAATGCTTTATGTGATAGTTATATTGTTGAGTTTGCTCATGATGCCACTGGATATTATTATGAGAGAGGAAAATATGGTTGTAGAAATTTTCATGTTACTAAAATGCCTCTCTACATGCTGAAATTTTTGAAGCTACACTTGTTCTATCTTCCTATGCTTGTTACTTTGCTCTTCATGAACTTGTTTATTTACAAGATTCCTTTTCATAGGAAGCATATTAGGCTTAAATTTGTTTTGAATTTGCTTTTTGATGCTCTCTTTTGCTTCAACTACTATTTCTTGGGAGTGCATCATTAAAACTGCTGAGCCCATCTTAATGGCTATAAAGAAAAAACTTCTTGGGAGATAACCCATGTGTTTATTTTACCACAGTACTTTTATTTTATATTTGAGTCTTGGAAGTTGTTACTACTGTAGCAACCTCTCCTTATCTTAGTTTTTTTGCATTGTTGTGCCAAGTAAAGTCTTTGATAGTAAGGTTCATACTAGATTTGGATTATCTGCAGCGAAACAGATTTCTTGCCTGTCACGAATCTGGGCCTAATTCTCCGTAGGTAACTCAGAAAATTATGCCAATTTACGTGAGTGATCCTCGAGATATGTACGCAACTTTCATTCAATTTGAGCATTTTCATCTGAGTAAGTCTGGTGCCTCAATAAAATTCGTCTTTACGGACTGTTCTGTTTTGACAGATTCTGCCTTTTATTTCGCATTGCCTCTTTCGCTGTGTTGGATGGATTTCTTTGTTCCATTAACATCCAGTAACTTTGTGCAATGTCCAGAAGTGTTAAGAATGATTGTGTCACCTCTGAACATGTGAATTTTTGATTATGCACTAACCCTCTAATGAGTTGTTTCGAGTTTGGTGTGGAGGAAGTTTTCAAGGGTCAAGAGAGGAGGATGATATACTACGATCAAGGAGAGTGAAAGCTCTAAGCTTGGGGATGCCCGGTGGTTCACCCCTGCATATTTTAAGAAGACTCAAGCGTCTAAGCTTGGGGATGCCCAAGGCATCCCCTTCTTCATCGACAACATTATCAGGGTTCCTCCCCGAAACTATATTTTTATTCCATCACATCTTATGTACTTTACTTGGAGCGTCTCGTTTGTTTTTGTTTTTGTTTTTGTTTGAATAAATGCTTGTGTGGGAGAGAGACACGCTCCGCTGGTTCATATGAACACATGTGTTCTTAGCTTTTAATGTTCATGGCGAAGGTTGAAACTGCTTCGTTAATTGTTATATGGTTGGAAACGGAAACGCTACATGTAGTAATTGATAAAATGTCTTGGATAATTTGATACTTGGCAATTGTTGTGCTCATGTTTAAGCTCTTGCATCATATACTTTGCACCCATTAATGAAGAAATACATAGATCTTGCTAAAATTTGGTTTGCATAATTGGTCTCTCTAAAGTCTAGATAATTTCTAGTATTGAGTTTGAACAACAAGGAAGACGGTGTAGAGTCTTATAATGTTTACAATATGTCTTTTATGTGAGTTTTGCTGCACTCGGTTCATCCTTGTGTTTGTTTCAAATAACCTTGCTAGCCTAAACCTTGTATCGAGAGGGAATACTTCTCATGCATCCAAAATCCTTGAGCCAACCACTATGCCATTTGTGTCCACCATACCTACCTACTACATGGTATTTCTCCGCCATTCCAAAGTAAATTGCTTGAGTGCTACCTTTAAAATTTCCATTCTTTACCTGTGCAATATATAGCTCATGGGACAAATAGCTTAAAAACTATTGTGGTATTGAATATGTACTTATGCACTTTATCTCTTATTAAGTTGTTTGTTGTGCGATAACCATGTTTCGGGGACGCCATCAACTCTTTGTTGAATATCATGTGAGTTGCTATGCATGTCCGTCTTGTCTGAAGTAAGGGAGATTTACCACTCATTTAATGGTTAGAGCATGCATAATGTTAGAGAAGAACATTGGGCCGCTAACTAAAGCCATGATCCATGGTGGAAGTTTCAGTTTTGGACATATATCCTCAATCTCATATGAGAACATTAATTGTTGCTAAATGCTTATGCATTAAAGAGGAGTCCATTATCTGTTGTCTATGTTGTCCCGGTATGGATGTCTAAGTTGAGAATAATCAAAAGCGAGAAATCCAAATGCGAGCTTTCTCCTTAGACCTTTGTACAGGCGGCATAGAGGTACCCCTTTGTGACACTTGGTTAAAACATGTGTATTGCGATGATAATCCCGGTGATCCAAGCTAATTAGGACAAGGTGCGGGCACTATTAGTATACTATGCATGAGGCTTGCAACTTGTAAGATATAATTTACATGATGCATGTGCTTTATTACTACCGTTGACAAAATTGTTTCTTGTTTTCAAAATCAAAGCTCTAGCACAAATATAGCAATCAATGCTTCCCTCTGCGAAGGGCCATTCTTTTACCTTTTATGTTGAGTCAGTTCACCTATCTCTCTCCACCTCAAGAAGCAAACACTTGTGTGAATTGTGCATTGATTCTTACATACTTGCATATTGCATTTGTTATATTACTCTATGTTGACAATTATCCATGAGATATACATGTTACAAGTTGAAAGCAACCGCTGAAACTTAATCTTCCTTTATGTTGCTTCAATACCTTTACTATGAATTTATTGCTTTATGAGTTAACTCTTATGCAAGACTTATTGATGCTTGTCTTAAAAGTACTATTCATGAAAAGTCTTTGCTTTATGATTCATTTGTTTAACTCATGTCATTACCATTGTTTTGATCGCTGCATTCATTACATATGCTTACAATAGTATGATCAAGGTTATGATGGCATGTCACTCTGATACGTCTCCGACGTATCGATAATTTCTTATGTTCCATGCTACATTATTGATGATATCTACATGTTTTATGCACACTTTATGTCATATTCGTGCATTTTCTGGAACTAACCTATTAACAAGATGCCGAAGTACCGGTTCACTGTTTTCTCGTTGTTTTTGGTTCCGGAAATCCTAGTAAGGAAATATTCTCGGAATCGGACGAAATCAAGACCCGAGCATCCTATTTTTCCACGAAGCTTCCAGAACACCCGAGAGTCGCCGCGGAGGGGCCACAGGGGCCCCAGATGATAGGCCGGCGCGGCCCAGGCCCTGGCCGCGCCGCCTTATGGTGTCGTCGCCTCGTTGACCCTCCGACTCCGCCTCTTCGCCTATAAAAAGGTCCCTGACCTAAAACCACGAGACGAAAAAAGCCACGGTACGAGAAACCTTCCAGAGCCGCCGCCATCGCGAAGCCAAGATCTGGGGGACAGGAGTCTCTGTTCCGGCACGCCGCCGGGGCGGGGAAGTGCCCCGGAAGGCTCCTCCATCGACACCACCGCCATCTCCATCAACGCTGCTGTCTCCCATGAGGACGGAGTAGTTCTCCATCGAGGCTCGGGGCTGTACCGGTAGCTATGTGGTTCATCTCTCTCCTATGTGCTTCAATACAATAATCTCATGAGCTGCCTTACATGATTGAGATTCATATGATGATGCTTGTAATCTAGATGTCATTGTGCTAGTCAAGTGGGTTTTACTTATGTGATCTCCAGGAGACTCCTTGTCCCACGTGTGTAAAGGTGACAGTGTGTGCACCGTGTGGGTCTCTTAGGCTATATTTCACAGAATACTTATTCACTGTTATGAATGGCATAGTGAAGTGCTTATTTATATCTCTTTATGATTCCAATGTGGTTTGTATCACAATTTATCTATGTGCTACTCTAGTGATGTTATTAAAGTAGTTTTATTCCTCCTGCACGGTGTAATGGTGACAGTGTGTGCATCCGTGTTAGTACTTGGTGTATGCTATGATTATGATCTCTTGTAGATTATGAAGTTAACTATTGCTATGATGGTATTAATATGATCTATTCCTCCTACATAGTGTGAAGGTGACAGTGTGCATACTATGTTAGTACTTGGTTTAGTCTTATTGATCTTTCATGCACTCTAAGGTTATTTAAATATGAACATTGAATTGTGGAGCTTGTTAACTCCGGCATTGAGGGTTCGTGTAATCCTATGCAATGATGTTCATTATCCAACAAGAGTGTAGAGTAAGCATTTATCTATTACGTTATGTGATCAAAGTTGAGAGTGTCCACTAGTGAAAGTCTAATCCCTAGGCCTTGTTCCTAAATACGCTATCGCTGCTTGTTTCTTGTTTTTCTTGCGTTACTACTTGCTACCATATTACCACCATCAACTACATGCCTGACAAGCTATTTTACGGCGCCGTTACTTCTTGCTCATATTCATTCATACCACCTGTATTTCACTATCTCTTCGCCGAACTAGTGCACCTATTAGGTGTGTTGGGGACACAAGAGACTTCTTGCTTTGTGGTTGCGGGGTTGCATGAGAGGGATATCTTTGACCTCTTCCTCCCCGAGTTCGATAAACCTTGGGTGATCCACTTAAGGGAAACTTCGTTGCTGTTCTACAAACCTGCGCTCTTGGAGGCCCAACATCGTCTACAAGAATAGAAGCTCCCGTAGACATCAAGCAATTTTCTGGCGCCGTTGTCGGGGAGGAAAGGTAAAAGGTACTCACACTCCGGATCTCGGCTACTAAGCTATTTTCGCCGTTGTAAGTACTCGAAGCTATTTCCTTTAGATCCTGCAATTGCATCTTTTTGTTTCTTGTTTACACTAGTTTGGCATAACGGACAAGAATGAGCTTCTTATTCTATTTCCTGATTTAAAACATGGATTGTTTGATGCGAAAATTAAAAAACCTATGGAATCTTATTTGCATGCTTGGTAGTAATATTAGTATGAACGCTTTGAACACCATTGTTGATAATGATATGGAAAATTCTAAGCTTGGGGAAGCTGGTTTTCATGATCTTTTAGTCCCCCAAGCATTGAGGAGAAAATTTTCTTTGATGATACTTTGCCTCCTATTTATGATGATTATAATGATAGTGGTCTTTTGGTGCCACCTACTATGGAGAGTAAATTTTGTTGTGATTATACTATGCCTCCTACACTTGATGAGAATAATAATGATAGCTACTTTGTTGAATTTGCTCCCACTATAACTAATAAAATTGATTATGCTTATGTGGAGAGTAATAATTTTATGCCTAAGACTCATGATAAGAATGCTTTATGTGATAGTTATATTGTTGAGTTTGCTCATGATGCTACTGAAAGTTATTATGAGAGAGGAAAATATGGTTGTAGAAATTTTCATGTTACTAAAATGCCTCTCTATGTGCTGAAATTTTTGAAGCTACACTTGTTTTATCTTCCTATGCTTGTCACTTTGCTCTTCATGAACTTGTTTATTTACAAGATTCCTATGCATAGGAAACATGTTAGACTTAAATGTGTTTTGAATTTGCCTCTTGATGCTCTCTTTTGCTTCAACTACTATTTCTTGCGAGTGCATCATTAAAACTCGTTGAACCCATCTTAATGGCTATAAAGAAAGAACTTCTTGGGAGATAACCCATGTGTTTATTTTGCTACAGTATTTTTGTTTTATATTTGAGTCTTGGAAGTTGTTTACTACTGTAGCAATCTCTTCTTATCTTATTTTATTGCATTGTTGTGCCAAGTAAAGTCTTTGATAGTAAAGTGAATACTAGATTTGGATTACTGCACTGAAACATGATTTCTTTCTTTGTCACGAATCTGGGTCTAATTCTCTGTAGGTAACTCAGAAAATTATGCCAATTTACGTGAGTGATCCTCAGATATGTACGCAACTTTCATTCAATTTGAGCATTTTCATTTGAGCAAGTCTGGTGCCCTTTTAAAATTCGTCTTTACGGACTGTTCTGTTTTGACAGATTCTGCCTTTTATTTCGCATTGCTTCTTTCGCTGTGTTGGGTGGATTTCTTTGTTCCATTACCTTCCAGTAGCTTTGAGCAATGTCCAGAAGTGTTAAGAATGATTGTGTCACCTCTGAACATGTGAATTTTTAATTGTCCACTAACCCTCTAATGAGTTGTTTCGAGTTTGGTGTGGAGGAAGTTTTCAAGGATCAAGAGAGGAGTATGATACAATATGATCAAGGAGAGTGAAAGCTCTAAGCTTGGGGATGCCCCGGTGGTTCACCCCTG
>NC_061509.1:159723104-159778158 GCF_022539505.1 Lolium rigidum | reverse complement strand
AAACCTTCCGGAGCCGCCGCCATCGCGAAGCCAAGATCCGGGGGACAGGAGTCTCCGTTCCGGCACGCCGCCGGGGCGGGGAAGTGCCCCGGAAGGCTCCTCCATCGACACCACCGCCATCTCCATCAACGCTGCTGTCTCCCATGAGGAGGGAGTAGTTCTCCATCGAGGCTCGGGGCTGTACCGGTAGCTATGTGGTTCATCTCTCTCCTATGTGCTTCAATACAATAATCTCATGAGCTGCCTTACATGATTGAGATTCATATGATGATGCTTGTAATCTAGATGTCATTGTGCTAGTCAAGTGGGTTTTACTTATGTGATCTCCGGAGACTCCTTGTCCCACGTGTGTAAAGGTGACGAGTGTGTGCACCGTGTGGGTCTCTTAGGCTATATTTCACGGAATACTTATTCATCGTTATGAATGGCATAGTGAAGTGCTTATTTATATCTCTTTATGATTCCAATGTGGTTTGTATCACAATTTATCTATGTGCTACTCTAGTGATGTTATTAAAGTAGTTTTATTCCTCCCGCACGGTGTAATGGTGACGAGTGTGTGCATCCGTGTTAGTACTTGGTGTATGCTATGATTATGATCTCTTGTAGATTATGAAGTTAACTATTGCTATGATGGTATTAATATGATCTATTCCTCCTACATAGTGTGAAGGTGACGAGTGTGCATACTATGTTAGTACTTGGTTTAGTCTTATTGATCTTTCATGCACTCTAAGGTTATTTAAATATGAACATTGAATTGTGGAGCTTGTTAACTCCGGCATTGAGGGTTCGTGTAATCCTATGCAATGATGTTCATTATCCAACAAGAGTGTAGAGTAAGCATTTATCTATTCTGTTATGTGATCAAAGTTGAGAGTGTCCACTAGTGAAAGTCTAATCCCTAGGCCTTGTTCCTAAATACTGCTATCGCTGCTTGTTTCTTGTTTCATTGCGTTACTATCTGCTACCATATTACCACCATCAACTACATGCCGACAAGCTATTTTACGGCGCCGTTACTCTTGCTCATATTCATTCATACCACCTGTATTTCACTATCTCTTCGCCGAACTAGTGCACCTATTAGGTGTGTTGGGGACACAAGAGACTTCTTGCTTTGTGGTTGCGGGGTTGCATGAGAGGGATATCTTTGACCTCTTCCTCCCCGAGTTCGATAAACCTTGGGTGATCCACTTAAGGGAAACTTGCTCGCTGTTCTACAAACCTCTCGCTCTTGGAGGCCCAACACCGTCTACAAGAATAGAAGCTCCCGTAGACATCAAGCAATTTTCCGGCGCCGTTGCCGGGGAGGAAAGGTAAAAGGTACTCACACTCCGGATCTCGGCTACTAAGCTATTTTCGCCGTTGTAAGTACTCGAAGCTATTTCCTTTAGATCCTGCAATTGCATCTTTTTGTTTCTTGTTTACACTAGTTTGGCATAACGGACAAGAATGAGCTTCTTATTCTATTTCCTGATTTAAAACATGGATTGTTTGATGCGAAAATTAAAAAACCTATGGAATCTTATTTGCATGCTTGGTAGTAATATTAGTATGAACGCTTTGAACACCATTGTTGATAATGATATGGAAAATTCTAAGCTTGGGGAAGCTGGTTTTCATGATCTTTTTAGTCCCCCAAGCATTGAGGAGAAAATTTTCTTTGATGATACTTTGCCTCCTATTTATGATGATTATAATGATAGTGGTCTTTTGGTGCCACCTACTATGGAGAGTAAATTTTGTTGTGATTATACTATGCCTCCTACACTTGATGAGAATAATAATGATAGCTACTTTGTTGAATTTGCTCCCACTATAACTAATAAAATTGATTATGCTTATGTGGAGAGTAATAATTTTATGCCTAAGACTCATGATAAGAATGCTTTATGTGATAGTTATATTGTTGAGTTTGCTCATGATGCTACTGAAAGTTATTATGAGAGAGGAAAATATGGTTGTAGAAATTTTCATGTTACTAAAATGCCTCTCTATGTGCTGAAATTTTTGAAGCTACACTTGTTTTATCTTCCTATGCTTGTCACTTTGCTCTTCATGAACTTGTTTATTTACAAGATTCCTATGCATAGGAAACATGTTAGACTTAAATGTGTTTTGAATTTGCCTCTTGATGCTCTCTTTTGCTTCAACTACTATTTCTTGCGAGTGCATCATTAAAACTGCTGAACCCATCTTAATGGCTATAAAGAAAGAACTTCTTGGGAGATAACCCATGTGTTTATTTTGCTACAGTATTTTTGTTTTATATTTGAGTCTTGGAAGTTGTTTACTACTGTAGCAATCTCTTCTTATCTTATTTTATTGCATTGTTGTGCCAAGTAAAGTCTTTGATAGTAAAGTGAATACTAGATTTGGATTACTGCACAGAAACAGATTTCTTTGCTGTCACGAATCTGGGTCTAATTCTCTGTAGGTAACTCAGAAAATTATGCCAATTTACGTGAGTGATCCTCAGATATGTACGCAACTTTCATTCAATTTGAGCATTTTCATTTGAGCAAGTCTGGTGCCCTTTTAAAATTCGTCTTTACGGACTTGTTCTGTTTTGACAGATTCTGCCTTTTATTTCGCATTGCTTCTTTCGCTGTGTTGGGTGGATTTCTTTGTTCCATTACCTTCCGAGTAGCTTTGAGCAATGTCCAGAAGTGTTAAGAATGATTGTGTCACCTCTGAACATGTGAATTTTTAATTGTCCACTAACCCTCTAATGAGTTGTTTCGAGTTTGGTGTGGAGGAAGTTTTCAAGGATCAAGAGAGGAGTATGATACAATATGATCAAGGAGAGTGAAAGCTCTAAGCTTGGGGATGCCCCGGTGGTTCACCCTGCATATTTTAAGAATACTCAAGCGTCTAAGCTTGGGGATGCCCAAGGCATCCCCTTCTTCATCGACAACATTATCAGGTTCCTCCCCTGAAACTATATTTTTATCCCGTCACATCTTATGTACTTTGCTTGGAGCGTCTGTTTGTTTTTGTTTTTGTTTTTGTTTGAATAAATGCTTGTGTGGGAGAGATACATGCTCCGCTGGTTCATATGAACACATGTGTTCTTAGCTTTTAATGTTCATGGCGAAGGTTGAAACTGCTTCGTTAATTGTTATATGGTTGGAAACGGAAAATGCTACATGTAGTAATTGGTATGATGTCTTGAATAATTTGATACTTGGCAATTGTTGTGCTCATGTTTAAGCTTTTGCATCATATACTTTGCACCCATTAATGAAGAAATACATAGAGCTTGCTGAAATTTGGTTTGCATAATTGGTCTCTCTAAAAGTCTAGATAATTTCTAGTATTGAGTTTGAACAACAAGGAAGACGGTGTAGAGTCTTATAATGTTTTCAATATGTTGTGTTTGTTTCAAATAGCCTTGCTAGCCTAAACCTTGTATCGAGAGGGATTACTTCTCATGCATCCAAATACTTGAGCCAACCACTATGACATTTGTGTCCACCATACCTACCTACTACATGGTATTTCTCCGCCATTCCAAAGTAAATTGCTTGAGTGCTACCTTTAAATTTCCATTCTTCACCTTTACAATATATAGCTCGTGGGACAAATAGCTTAAAAACTATTGTGTATTGAATATGTACTTATGCACTTTATCTCTTATTAAGTTGCTTGCTGTGCGATAACCATGTTTCTGGGGACGCCATCAACTATTCTTTGTTGAATATCATGTGAGTTGCTATGCATGTCCGTCTTGCCTGAAG
This sequence comes from Lolium rigidum, assembly GCF_022539505.1. Classification (NCBI taxonomy): domain Eukaryota; kingdom Viridiplantae; phylum Streptophyta; class Magnoliopsida; order Poales; family Poaceae; genus Lolium; species Lolium rigidum. The sequence continues at coordinate 159,774,415 of NC_061509.1, read as the reverse complement.
TAAGAGAGATCTACCACCTTAATGGTTGGAGCATGCATATTGTTAGAGAAGAACATTGGGCCGCTAACTAAAGCCATGATTCATGGTGGAAGTTTCAGTTTTGGACATATATCCTCAATCTCATATGAGAATAATAATTGTTGCCACATGCTTATGCATTAAAGAGGAGTCCATTATCTGTTGTCCATGTTGTCCCGGTATGGATGTCTAAGTTGAGAATAATCAAAAGCGAGAAATCCAAAATGCGAGCTTTCTCCTTAGACCTTTGTACAGGCGGCATGGAGGTACCCCATTGTGACACTTGGTTAAAACATGTGTATTGCGATGATCCGGTAGTCCAAGCTAATTAGGACAAGGTGTGGGCACTATTAGTATACTATGCATGAGGCTTGCAACTTGTAAGATATAATTTACATAACTCATATGCTTTATTACTACCGTTGACAAAATTGTTTCATGTTTTCAAAACCAAAGCTCTAGCACAAATATAGCAATCGATGCTTTCCTCTTTGAAGGACCATTCTTTTACTTTTATGTTGAGTCAGTTCACTTATTTCTCTCCATCCCAAGAAGCAAACACTTGTGTGAACTGTGCATTGATTCTTACATACTTGCATATTGCACTTGTTATATTACTTTGCATTGACAATTATCCATGAGATATACATGTTACAAGTTGAAAGCAACCGCTGAAACTTAATCTTCCTTTATGTTGCTTCAATGTCTTTACTTTAAATTATTGCTTTATGAGTTAACTCTTATGCAAGACTTATTGATGCCTGTCTTGAAAGTGCTATTCATGAAAAGTCATTGCTTTATGATTCAGTTGTTTACTCATGTCATTACCATTGTTTTGATCGCTGCATTCATTACATATGTTTACAATATGATCAAGTTTATGATGGCATGTCACTCCAGAAATTATCTTTGTTTATCGTTTACCTGCTCGGGACGAGCAGAAACTAAGCTTGGGGATGCTGATACGTCTCCGACGTATCGATAATGTCTTATGTTCCATGCTACATTATTGATGATATCTACATGTTTTATGCACACTTTATGTCATATTCGTGCATTTTACGGAACTAACCTATTAACAAGATGCCAAAGTGCCGGTTCTCGTTTTACTGCTGTTTTTGGTTCCAGAAATCCTAGTAAGGAAATATTCTCGGAATCGGACGAAATCAAGACCCAGCATCTTATTTTTCCACGAAGCTTCCAGAACACCCAAGAGTCGCCAGAGGGGTGCCACAGGGGCCCCAGATGATAGGCCGGCGCGGCCCAGGCCCTGGCCGCGCCGCCTTATGGTGTCGTCGCCTCGTTGACCCTCCGACTCCGCCTCTTCGCCTATAAAAAGGTCCCTGACCTAAAACCACGAGACGAAAAAAGCCACGGTACGAGAAACCTTCCAGAGCCGCCGCCATCGCGAAGCCAAGATCTGGGGGATAGGAGTCTCTGTTCCGGCACGCCGCCGGGGCGGGGAAGTGCCCCCGGAAGGCTCCTCCATCGACACCACCGCCATCTCCATCAACGCTGTTGTCTCCCATGAGGAGGGAGTAGTTCTCCATCGAGGCTCGGGGCTGTACCGGTAGTTATGTGGTTCATCTCTCTCCTATGTGCTTCAATACAATAATCTCATGAGCTGCCTTACATGATTGAGATTCATATGATGATGCTTGTAATCTAGATGTCATTGTGCTAGTCAAGTGGGTTTTACTTATGTGATCTCCAGGAGACTCCTTGTCCCACGTGTGTAAAGGTGACAGTGTGTGCACCGTGTGGGTCTCTTAGGCTATATTTCACAGAATACTTATTCACTGTTATGAATGGCATAGTGAGGTGCTTATTTATATCTCTTTATGATTGCAATGTGGTTTGTATCACAATTTATCTATGTGCTACTCTAGTGATGTTATTAAAGTAGTTTTATTCCTCCTGCACGGTGTAATGGTGACAGTGTGTGCATCCGTGTTAGTACTTGGTGTATGCTATGATTATGATCTCTTGTAGATTATGAAGTTAACTATTGCTATGATGGTATTAATGTGATCTATTCCTCCTACATAGTGTGAAGGTGACAGTGTGCATACTATGTTAGTACTTGGTTTAGTCTTATTGATCTTTCATGCACTCTAAGGTTATTTAAATATGAACATTGAATTGTGGAGCTTGTTAACTCCGGCATTGAGGGTTCGTGTAATCCTACGCAATGATGTTCATCATCCAACAAGAGTGTAGAGTATGCATTTATCTATTCTGTTATGTGATCAAAGTTGAGAGTGTCCACTAGTGAAAGTCTAATCCCTAGGCCTTGTTCCTAAATATCGCTATCGCTGCTTGTTTACTCGTTTTATTGCGTTACTATCTGCTACCATATTACCACCATCAACTACACGCCAGCAAGCTATTTTCCGGCGCAGATTACTACTCGCTCATATTCATTCATACCACCTGTATTTCACTATCTCTTCGCCGAACTAGTGCACCTATTAGGTGTGTTGGGGACACAAGAGACTTCTTGCTTTGTGGTTGCGGGGTTGCATGAGAGGGATATCTTTGACCTCTTCCTCCCTGAGTTCGATAAACCTTGGGTGATCCACTTAAGGGAAACTTGCTGCTGTTCTACAAACCTCTGCTCTTGGAGGCCCAACACTGTCTACAAGAATAGAAGCTCCCGTAGACATCACACTCCAGAAATTATCTTTGTTATCGTTTACCTGCTCGGGACGAGCAGAAACTAAGCTTGGGGATGCTGATACGTCTCCGACGTATCGATAATTTCTTATGTTCCATGCCACATTATTGATGATATCTACATGTTTTATGCATACTTTATGTCATATTTATGCGTTTTCCGGAACTAACCTATTGACGAGATGCCGAAGGGCCGGTTCTTGTTTTCTCGCTGTTTTTGGTTTCAGAAATCCTAGTAAGGAAATATTCTCGGAATCGGACGAAATCAACGCCCGGCATCTTAGGATTGCATGAAGCTTCCGGAACACCCGAGAGCCGCCGGAGGGGGCCACGGGCCCACCAAACGGTAGGGCCGGTGCGGCCAAGGGGGCCGCGCCCCCTGTTGTGTCGTCGCCTCGTTGACCTTCCGACGCCGCCTCTTCGCCTATATAAAGGTCCCCGACCTAAAACACGATACGAAAAAGCCACGGTACGAGAAACCTTCCGGAGCCGCCGCCATCGCGAAGCCAAGATCCGGGGGACAGGAGTCTCGTTCCGGCACGCCGCGGGACGGGGAAGTGCCCCCGGAAGGCTCCTCCATCGACACCACCGCCATCTCCATCAACGCTGCTGTCTCCCATGAGGAGGGTGTAGTTCTCCATCGAGGCTCGGGGCTGTACCGGTAGCTATGTGGTTAATCTCTCTCCTATGTGCTTCAATACAATAATCTCATGAGCTGCCTTACATGATTGAGATTCATATGATGATGCTTGTAATCTAGATGTCATTATGCTAGTCAAGTGGATTTTACTTATGTGATCTCCGGAGACTCCTTGTCCCACGTGTGTAAAGGTGACGAGTGTGTGCACCGTGTGGGTCTCTTAGGCTATATTTCACAGAATACTTATTCATCGTTATGAATGGCATAGTGAAGTGCTTATTTATATCTCTTTATGATTGCAATGTGTTTTGTATCACAATTTATCTGTGTGCTACTCTAGTGATGTTATTAAAGTAGTTTATTCCTCCCGCACGGTGTAATGGTGATAGTGTGTGCATCGTGTAGTACTTGGCGTAGGCTATGATTGTGATCTCTTGTAGATTATGAAGTTAACTATTGCTATGATAGTATTGATGTGATCTATTCCTCCTTTCGTAGTGTGAAGGTGACGGTGTGCATGCTATGTTAGTACTTGGTTTGGTTATGTTGATCTCGTTATGCACTCTAAGGTTATTTAAATATGAACATTGAATATTGTGGAGCTTGTTAACTCCGGCATTGAGGGTTCGTGTAATCCTACACAGTTAGTGGTGTTCATCATCCAACAAGAGGGTGTAGAGTCTAGCATCTATCTATTTATTCTGTTATGTGATCAATGTTGAGAGTGTCCACTAGTGAAAGTATGATCCCTAGGCATTGTTCCTAAATACTGCTATCGCTGCTTGTTTACTGTTTTACTGCATCTTTACTTCCTGCAATATTACTACCATCAACCACGCCGGCAAGCACTTTTACGGCGCCGTTACTACTGCTCATATTCATTCATACCACTTGTATTTCACTATCTCTTCGCCGAACTAGTGCACCTATTAGGTGTGTTGGGGACACAAGAGACTTCTTGCTTTGTGGTTGCAGGGTTGCATGAGAGGGATATCTTTGACCTCTTCCTCCCTGAGTTCGATAAACCTTGGGTGATCCACTTAAGGGAAACTTGTTGCTGTTCTACAAACCTCTGCTCTTGGAGGCCCAACACTGTCTACAAGAATAGAAGCACCCTGTTATCACCAGAATTTGACCGAGTCAGAGGTGGGCCGCGATCAAGATGGACGTGAAGAAATATATATATAGAAGGGATACGTGAATCGGCCTTTTATACCAAGTTGGGCTTAATTGCCCGTGTATCTGTAACATATTAGATCGCATCTTGGTTTAGGAGTTAGAGTTTATCTCGTGCACGGTTTGGTGCACGCCCACATTAGAAAGTCCCCTGGACTATAAATATGTATCTAGGGTTTATGGAATAAACAACAACCAACGTTCAACCACAAACAAATCTCGGCGCATCGCCAACTCCTTCGTCTCGAGGGTTTCTACCGGTAAGCGTCATGCTGCCTAGATCGCATCTTGCGATCTAGGCAGCACAAGCCTGCCTACGTTGTTCATGCGTTGCTCGTATCGAAGCCTTTTTGATGGCGAGCAACGTAGTTATCTTAGACATGTTAGGGTTAGCATTGTTCTTCATATTACATGCTTTCGTAGTGCAACCCTTGCATGTCTAGCCGCCCTTACACCTATCTTAGGTGTAGGGGCGGCACCCGCTTGATCATAGTTTAGTAGATCTGATCCGTTACGATTGCTCCTTGTTCTTCAAGGATTAGTTTAATATCCGCAATAGTTAGGCCTTACAAAGGGGGAGGATCCAGCGGCACGTAGGGTGTCGTTCGTTTGCCCTAAGCGAGGATGTTCCGAGGATCAACCTCGTGTTGGTTTTTAGGCCTTGTTTAGGATCGGCTTACGATCACCGTGCGTGGCCGCGAGGCCCAACCTGGAGTAGGATGATCCTATTATGCGGTGAAAACCCCACATCGTCGTAGATCTCATTAGCTTTACCTTGATCAAGCAGGACCACCATATATTCGGACACCTCGTCGAATCATGGGTGGATCGGCTCTTTGAGCCGATTCACGGGATAACTCGAGAGCCGATCGAGGCTCGTATTTAACGTTTACGTGTGTGCCCTGCAGGAAACTAAGCGAGGCATCATCCACACCTTCTCGGCCAGGTATAGGTCAGGTGGCACGCCCTTGTGATAAACATCGGTGCGTGCGACCAGGAGGCTTTGCGGGCCGTCGCTCAGAGGGACTAGGGCCAGCCGCAGCCCTAGTTGTTCCCGGCTATACGGTGTTGCCCGTCTCTGCCCGCCAGTGGGTTTCTGACGTCAACACATTCTGGCACGCCCGGTGGGACACCCTCAACATCCACCACGTCGCCATCTACATCCGAGATGGCGGAAAGCACTCCGGTCAAGTACGAGGATCTGCCTGATGAGCTCAAGAAGAAGCATGACGAAATCAAGGCGGTCCTCGAAGCCGAACTCATCGGCTCCTTCCACCGAACCCGCTCCCATGGCGTCAGGTGGAAGGGCTCCACACCTGAAGGCGCATTCGATGGAGTGGACCCCTCCGCCCCGTCAGAAGGACGCACCAGGTCGCTGAAGTACGAGGATTTGCCCGAGGACCTCAAAAGGAAACATGACGAGATCAAGGCAACCCTCGAAGCCGAATTCATCGGCTCCTCTGAGAAGACCCGGCCGCACGACATCAAGCTCGATAGAGACTCAGGTCCGTCGCATGGCGTCAACATGGTGGATCTCAGCCACTCCATAGGCCAGCCAAAGTTCTCCTTTGGTGTCAACATGGCAGGGCTTGCAAGCCGCCATGACAAAGATGAAGCAGAAAGCAGCCACTCCCGTGGCAACGATGAAGAGGAGGCCGATCCACGCGACCGGCCCCAAGATGATGACGGGCAGTACCTGACAGGGGAGGGAATAAGACGCGTGCGGTATCAGCGTCCACTCTCCGAGCACCTCCTCCACAAATATGAGCAGCAGCACGACCGACGTCGGCACGGCGACGTAGATGATGAAAGGAATTGTCGGTCTAATGCAGAGGTCAGGAGGTACCGTCAGCATGGTAGGAGCGACGACGGATACAATCGCCGCGCTGAAGGAAGGTCAAGGGGGCAGGATAACATGGATAGGCACTGGGACTGTCCGTTCTTCAAACATTGCTGGGACTCAGGAATGAGCCGATTGCCAACGATCGAGAACTGCCCAGAGTGCAAACAAAGGAAGAAGGATGCTACCATCGTGTCCGTGTTCTAGCGTCTGGGGCCTCTCCCACCTCAGAGCAAACGAGCTGAGTCCCCTCGGTTGGAAGATCTCGAAGATTCAGAAGACGAGGGAGAAGAAGAAGACAGGTACCACCGGCCAAGGTGGTGCCCTGACGGACTCAGCCGTTCCCAGAAACGCAGGGTTCAACGATTGCGCGGCCTGGAAGAAGCCGAGAGGTTATACTTGCATACATGGAGAAAAGCAAGGCCTGATCTGGCTGCAAAAGTTCAGCGAACCCTGGATGAAGAGGGTCGTCCACGGAAAATGGAGTGGCGCCCCAAGCAAAGGAAAGCCGATGATGAAACATCGGCTGGCACAAACATGGTGCTCGTTCTTCCGACGACACTTAGCGCTCCACGATCACACGATGCACTCAAGGTGGGCGACGGCAAGAGCGCTAACATGATGAAGTCGAGAGATTGGGTTGGTTTTATCTACCGGCCTGAACGAGTAGCAAGAGCACATCAATGAGCAAACGTGGCGAGGCTGATCCTTGTGATCGGCCCCAAAAATTTATGAAGGGACATTACAAAACCTTCATCGAACAAGCAACGTGGAGGCCGATTCCAGCAATCGGCCAAAATTATCCTCACCATCCATTACTGCACTGGGTTCGACATGTTATCCAACAGAGCCGATATCATCAATTCTCTTGACAGAATCGGCTCGGGGGGGCACCCAGGTGGATAGAACACGAGGATATGCAATGGAAGCGTCTCATCCTTTGGTGATGGGTATTGGAATATGGGGGGGCCGATGCACTAGTCGGCCGTGAAATCTGAAAATTCGAAAAAATCTGAAAATTCGAAAATTTTCGAGCACAGCCGATGCAGCAGGCATCGACTTAAGGATATAAAAGCCGATGCATGGCCATCGACTCAAGAGGAATAACTGTTACGATCAGAGGGTCGATGGAGCACTAATGGAAGAACTCCTCAATGGAGTAGTGTAAAAGCTCGGATCCTCTCTTCAAGGGCAAAGGCCAAGAGCAGCCTGGACGTACAGATCAGGTCAAGGATGGAGCCGATCTGGCCGGCAAGAACTGAAGAAGCTCGGGGGGCAGCTCACCTTGAAGGCTCTCTGCTTTGAGAAGCCGATTTATGTTCAAATCGGCTGGCTCTGCATAAGGAACTTCCCCACACACGATCAAGCCCAGGTCCATACAACTAAATTGCGTATCCTTGTCTCTGTTTTGCCTTGGCTGAGACTCGGGGGGCAACAGGCCTGGTAGATGCTCTATTGAGGAACCGATTGGGGTACCATCGGCTGATCTCCGTTGCAACCTTCTTCACAAAACGATGAGCGCTCGCTAAAGAAGGATCTCTGAAACTGGTGGGAGAAATTTAAGGGCTCTCTTGGAAGTCCCACAGTATCTACCGGAAAGAGAATCATCAGTTGAAGAATGGAAGGGTAAATGTTGAAGGACCGATGCGTTGCTATCGGCTCATTACGCATTGGCAAAGGGGACGAATCGGCAAGGTCAGTATGAGGGGGAATCGGCTAAATTAAGCTCAAAGGAAATCGGCAAAATCAAATTGGGGAAAAGTTCTTCATTAATAGGCGGGATTTCTTACATCAAGGAGCTGATTGCTCTCAGAAGGAAATACTAGGGGATACATTGCCCCATCTACTACTACTGACCCTATGCTAGAGGTCCTATCTACGGGCCGTCACTGCCCTCGTCGTCGCCGTCGTCGCCGCTGTCGGCGCTGCTCCCGGCGGGCTCGTCGTCGCTCCAATGGCCGCCGACCGGGCCCTCGTTGTCCTCGTCTTCTTTGTCAGCGTCGTCCTCATCGCTGTCGAAGTCGCTAAGGTTGCCCGGCCAGGGGCAGAACCGCTTGGCCGGCGGCTCGTCGGAGGGGCTGTCGTCGTCGTCCTCCTCCTCCTCTTCCTCCTCCTCCACCCCCTCGGAGGAGGTGAAGTCATCCCGGAGAAGCGATCGTCATCGCTCTCCTCCTCCGATTCCCCGTCGGCGAGGAAGCGGAGGTCGCTCTCCCCGTCCGTCGAGGTCTGGTCGTCCTCGGACCGGATGGAGAAGTCATGGTCCGACTCCTCCCCGGCCGCAATGGCGCGACGGGTGTTGGCCGCATGGACCTCCGCCGGGTTGTACTCCGGCGTCGGCTCACGGGACGTGGAGGACTGGGCCGGAAGGATCCGATGGAGCGAGAGGAGGAAGAAGACATGGTGGCGCGGAGAGGGCTTTTGGACTGCTAATGCGAAGGAGATGCAGAGCAGAACTGTTCATAGCGGTTAAATAAAAGGGGATATAGTGGAAATTCAATGCCACAGCAGTTTCCGAGGAAGTGGTGCCTAAAAAAAAAAAGGGGAGAAGACTGCCAAGTCACGCGGAGAAATTGAGAAGGCAAGGCATCATGATGACGGATACTGCGACGGTTCTGCCACGACATGACCCGATGAAAGAAAGGCATAATGATTTTGGAAATGTCATTTCCAAAACCAGGGGGGCATGTGTTATCACCAGAATTTGACCGAGTCAGAGGTGGGCCGCGATCAAGATGGACGTGAAGAAATATATATATAGAAGGGATACGTGAATCGGCCTTTTATACCAAGTTGGGCTTAATTGCCCGTGTATCTGTAACATATTAGATCGCATCTTGGTTTAGGAGTTAGAGTTTATCTCGTGCACGGTTTGGTGCACGCCCACATTAGAAAGTCCCCTGGACTATAAATATGTATCTAGGGTTTATGGAATAAACAACAACCAACGTTCAACCACAAACAAATCTCGGCGCATCGCCAACTCCTTCGTCTCGAGGGTTTCTACCGGTAGCGTCATGCTGCCTAGATCGCATCTTGCGATCTAGGCAGCACAAGCCTGCCTACGTTGTTCATGCGTTGCTCGTATCGAAGCCTTTTTGATGGCGAGCAACGTAGTTATCTTAGACATGTTAGGGTTAGCATTGTTCTTCATATTACATGCTTTCGTAGTTCAACCCTTGCATGTCTAGCCGCCCTTACACCTATCTTAGGTGTAGGGGCGACACCCGCTTGATCATAGTTTAGTAGATCTGATCCGTTACGATTGCTCCTTGTTCTTCAAGGATTAGTTTAATATCTCGCAATAGTTAGGCCTTACAAAGGGGGGAGGATCCGGCGGCACGTAGGGTGTCGTTCGTTGGCCCTAAGCGGGATGTTCCGAGGATCAACCTCGTGTTGGTTTTTAGGCCTTGTTTAGGATCGGCTTACGATCACCGTGCGTGGCCGCGAGGCCCAACCCGGAGTAGGATGATCCTATTATGCGGTGAAAACCCCACATCGTCGTAGATCTCATTAGCTTTACCTTGATCAAGCAGGACCACCATATATTCGGACACCTCGTCCGAATCATGGGTGGATCGGCTCTTTGAGCCGATTCACGGGATAACTCGAGAGCCGATCGAGGCTCGTATTTAACGTTTACGTGTGTGCCCCGCAGAAACTAAGCGAGGCATCATCCACACCTTCCCGACCAGGTATAGGTCGGGTGGCACGCCCTTGTGATAAACATCGGTGCGTGCGACCAGGAGGCTTTGCGGGCCGTCGCTCAGAGGGACTAGGGCCAGCCGCAGCCCTAGTTGTTCCCGGCTCTACGGTGTTGCCCGTCTCTGCCCGCCAGTGGGTTTCTGACGTCAACACACCCGTAGACATCAGACTCCAATTTCTTGAGGTCATCCAAAGTAGCCGGAGTGCTATCGACAATTGATGGTGGAGGTGATTGCTCACCGGGAAGGAACCCATTCTCTCCATTCTCTTGTTCGGCCATTTCTTAGGCGGTAAAGCCCGAGCAAGAAAACCTTGCTCTGATACCAATTGAATGGATCGTAGCGAACAAGAGGGGGGGTGAATGGGCGCTACGTCAAGTTTTAACCTTTTTCAATTTTTAGTGCAACGGAAGATAAATATGATAGCTTTAGCGATGGTGGTGTTCCTACAATGATCCTAGACAAGCACAACAAGCAAAGGAACAATCACAAGATAGTAAGAGTAAGGAGCGGGACAACCGGAGGGCGCGGAGACGAGGCGAGGTTTGTTTCCCGCAGTTCCTCCCACAAAAGGGAGTACGTACTGCGTTGAGGAGGTGCTAGCCTCACACAAGAGACTAGACGGCCACACCACGAAGGAAGGCCTCACCTTCTTCCTCGAGAGAGCTCCACGAAGGTGCTCCCCTTCTCCACTAAGGCACCGGTCGAGGCGGTGATTCCTTCACAAGGTTGGGGCGAGCTCCACACCACAAGGAGGCTCCCAACAACCCATGGAGCTAGTACAACACCAAGCTAGCCTCCATGGATGCACTTCTTCCAAGATTCCACAATAGGAACTCTACCACCAAGATCCACTAAGGAGTACCACGAATTGGTGAAATTTCTCTCGGTAGAACGATAGATCGGGGTCTCCTCCACCACTCCTCAAAGTATGGGCAAGATTGATTGGGTAGGGAGAGAGATCCACTAAGTTTGAGCTCAGCAAAAATGGAGGAGAGAGAGAGAGAGAAGAGCTGAAACAAGCTGGGGAAGAAGGGGCCTTTATATAGGTCCCTCCAAAATCCAACCGTTATGTGTTGTTTTTGCCTAAGCGGTACTACCGCTTCCTGGAAGCGGTACTACCGCTCTGAGTTCGAATCCCCACTGAACTTCTCCACGTGGACACGTTGCGGTACTACCGCTTGCGGTACCGCTCGAGGTACCGCAATAGGGTCCAGAGCTTACTGGACTCGAAGCGGTACCGAAGTGGTACCACAGCGGTACGACCGTAACGCGTTACGGTACTTGAGCGGTACCGTGGGCGGTACTACCGCTCTCAAGCGGTACTACCGCTCATGGTACCGTAAAGGTACCGTAACGGGTTCTGTGGGACATTTCCATATGCAAACCTCAGAGCGGTATCTCGGGCGGTACCAGTAGGGTAGCGGTACTACCGCTGCTGGTACCGGTAGTACCGCTATGGCTAAAACAGCTTTTTCCTCTTTTCCTCTCCTACCATGTTACCTCACGACACACACACAAAACTAGAAAACCTAAGATCTACGCTCCAGTCTTCCGATCATAGTGTGTTCAGCGAGGGCACCGTACACCTACAAATCCATCAAAGATAATCTTTGTGCACGGTTAGAATTGTTCGAGTGTTGTTATCAAACACACAAAACAAGGGTCATAGATCTTGCTCTTACATCATACCACGTCATCCTGTCAAACTAGGTTCATTTGCAGCTCTGATTCATCAACCGGATGGATCAAGATTCGTCAACTAAGCATGGCTAAGCATATCCGATGTAACAACTCTAGCGATGCACACATAGCTCAAAGCTAGTCTTGCTGAGAGCAGTGGATCAGGGTATTTAGGCTACAACGGTGGAATATGCAACATATAGGATAACTATATCTGCCGATAAAACATATTGGAAATGTATGCAATATGTAGGAACCAGAAGTAAAAGCATTTAAGAATCATAATATGAACCAGGATAGGGCTTACCTTTGTCCCTGACAAACCAATGTGGATCTTCGATGATCACATGCTTGACTTGTTCGTCGATGGACAATTATTGATTTGCGTTGATGTCGATCTTCATCGTCTCGGGTACTTGCTCTATCGATCGCGAAGAAGCAAATACTGGAAAGGTAAAAGAACAATCAACACATGGCATCGATGCAATGCGCATACAAGGATGATGACATGACATGTTAATTAGGTACTAAAATTAACCCTAAGACATGTTCATCAATTTAATTGAGGTTCGATGGAATTAGGGTTAGCACTTCTGAAACCTCATAGGGGTACAATTAGTTCTTCTAAAACAACTATGGTTCAAAGTTGTTTATCAATGCATGATTTTGTTACCAAATTCTAGATCTCATTTTCTGAAAATTTTGATATACTATACATATTTTCTGATTTAAAATGAATTACTTATGAATTCACAAGATTTATTCATTTTAAATCATTTCTGAAAATCCTGGAAAATAATAAAACTCTGACAAAAGGCCTTCCCTTATGGTTAGATTTTCCTCCACTCTGGAGATGGCAAGCTCCACAACCACTTCACAACCCCCATGAAGGAGAAGCCCGAGCCTCTTCACAACCTTCCACATAGAGATCACCGGAGCACCAACCGCCAAGCCAACTAGGAGGTAACCCCTCCAAGAGTAACAAGCTCACGGTATCTCACTCGAACTAATCGTAATGGATATCTCAAGGGTGCTCAAATCCTTCACACTCAAGTTCCACCAAAGCAACAAATGCTATGGAGAAACTAGAGAGGAAGGACTGGAGGAAATCAACAAATGACTCCAAGATCTTCCTAAGTGTTCCCCTCACTTAGAGGAGGAATTGATTGGTGGAGTTGTAGATCTAGATCTCCTCTTTCAAATCCCTCAACAATATGCAAGAATCACGGGAGGGATGGAGAGGAAGCAAGCTTTTGAGGTACAACAATGGAGTATGCGAGAGAGAGAGCAAATAGAATGGTTGACCTTGCCTCCTCAAGGAGGAAGAATGGATATTTATAGTCCAAGGGGGGAACTAGCCATTTGGGGAATTCCTGTGACCCAGACCAGCGGTAAAACCGGCGGCACCGGTTCTCTCGACGGACCGGATCAGCTCACAAACCAGCAGACCAAAATCTGTGCCGAAATCTGACAGCCTTTCGGCAAGAACCGAGACATGTTCGGCTCGCCAATAATTTCCAGTGGGGAAACCGGAACCATCGGTTTCTACGCCGAAATCGCCAGAACCCCTGAAAGTGCAGATTTCTCGAAAGAACTAAACTTTGACAAAGTTTCTTGAAAGAAATATTGAGACTCCTCACAGAATGTTTTTAGATGATTTTCGAGAGGGAGTCTCCCAACGTCAAAAAACGGTAAATATGTTTAAACTCGAAAACACAATAGAAGATGCATACAGAATCCGTTTTCTATGAACTTGGGCTTGTTGAAAAGCTAAGCAACAAGAATATAGGGATGCAAAGTATGCAAAGGATTGAGCTCCCAAAGATGATCAAGTTACCCAACTGAAAGCCCCTCTTGATAGTGTGACTACCTATCCTATATATAACCCGGTTTCCCAACAACCACTTTCAGACCGGTAAAAGTAAAACCTTGCAAGGCCATACCTTTGCCTTGCGCATCCCGCTTGATCTAGATGACAACGCTTCAAGCCCCATTCAATCCGGGATGCCCCACTTGATCATTGTTGCTTCGTGAAGACTCATGATTTCTCCCCATACACCACTATGGGAAAGCTTCCTTTAAGACATCTTGACACGTCCATTATCACCGAATGGGCGACAAGCTTCAAGCATAAGTTCTTGAGATACCTAACCCATATCGACAACACAAACACACATATATGGTGAGTTAGCTCATGAAACATAATTGACAAGCCTTACCATCCACAAGATCACATGATCCAAAGTGGTACAATTTTTATGCTTCATGTGTTGACCAACTTGAATTTAATCTTCATTCTTAGTCTTAGTCAACCTTGTACCTCCTCATGTTCTATCATAACATCTTGAGGTATATAGAAAACTCTTCATTTGATTGCATGCTCTAAACTATAGTCATCCATAGCTCAACTCATGAGACTATCATGACATCGGCTTAGAGCCATATCTTGAATTCTTCTCTTGAAACCAAACACTCAAGATCACGATGCCATATATATTTATCCCCCAAACAAAGGTACATTGTTCAACTTCATGTCTAGAGGGAGGCATCTCCTGCAACAACTAAGAGACTTCCCGCCATTCTTGAAAAGCTTCTACCGACATAGGTAGCGCAAAGTAGTTGCCCAAATTATCTACATTATGACCTGGATTATGTAACTAATTAAAGCCTATTATGACCTGGATTATGTAATATAATCACCGTGTGTGTCCCTCTCTCACTTTTCCCAAAGTCTAAAGCTTCCTCGACTGACAATCTACACACCCATGAAATAAGAACAAGCTCCCCTTTCTCCCCTCCTCTCTCTTTCTCCACTAGCCTTAAGAGTCGTCCTAGATCCGCCGACTCCCCTCCCCCAGCGGCCTTGCCGGCCGGAATGAGCGTGAGAGGGGAGGCCGGTCCTCCTCTTTATATAGTAGTTTACCGTCTATTGTTGTTTCATGCGTGGAGTATGACGCTATTCCAAGGGGATCAAGGTCTTGGACGCATCCTAGATGTGTCCATTGGTTGGTGTTGGTGCTTATCCTACTCATGGTGCTCTGGAGGTTGGAGTTGGAGGTGAGAAGGAGTTCGTCTGCTGCCTCCCTACTAAATAAGCTCGATGTGCAGCCTCAAGATTTGGAGGTCAAGGTAAGTGCTCTCTCTCCTTTTTTGTCTTCTTCACCGCATCGCCATGGTGGATGAGGGTGGGAAATCGATTTGGAGGAGAGATCTCGTGAAGTTGTTCCTGAAGCTCTATGGAGGAGTTCATCCACGAAGGCCAAGATTGCCAACATGATGTGTGGCCATCAGAGGCCACTCCGTGCTGTGGTGTGCGGCTATCACCACAGATTTTACCTCCATGCTATGAAGTCGAAGCGAAGGATCTTCGGACTAGGAGCGACGCTCCACACTGACGGCGACCCAAGTGGCGTAGTCCCCGGTGTCGACACCGGCTGCCATGGCTCTAGTCCTTCTCTGAGCTCGGGCAGAGAAGAAGGACCTGATTGTTTTTTCCAATTTTTAGAGCAGGTCTTTCTTGCAAAAGTTGAGGACCAGTTTGCTATTCATGTACTTGTAAAGTTCCTCCATGTAATGTACCCCGCCGACTAATACAACTTCTAGGGCCTTCAGGCCTCTTCCTTGTTCAAAAAAAAGAACAACTATAACATGATTCCTCATGATCATAACCGCAATGACACAACAATGTAGATGTAGGGCAACGATAGTCTGATGCGCTTAGATAAAAACCAGTTATTCACATTGTTTGCAGAGTGAAAATTTTATTATGTTTCTTTGTGCATATTTATCCTTTTCGGTCCGACTCTATTTCCTTTTACTTCGAATCTGTAATCCATATCATCTATATTCAAATCCATACCCACCCATGATCTAATCCAGTTTTATCAAAAAAGTACTATTTCCTCCATTTAAAGATAGGTGTCTCAACTTTATCTAGATATGGATGTATCTGAAAAAAAGTATGACACCTATTTTCGGATCGAGGGAGTATTTTTTTTAGGGCTTAAAAATATAAAGAGAGACTTACCCATACCTGGCCAACGGGCCAGGCTTTGGCGTGCCGGCCCGCAACACGCGGAAAAAAGCCCGTCGCGGGCCCAGCTCAGCCATGGCCGGGCCGCGAAACTCAGGTGTCGTGCCTCCATTTAAAAATAGTTGTCTCAACTTTAGATATGGATGTATCTGAAAAAATAGGTGTCTCAACTTTATCTAGATATGGATGTATCTGAAAAAAGTACGACACCTATTTTCAGATCGGGGGAGTATTTTTTTTAGGACTTAAAAATATAAAGAGAGACTGATCCATACCTGGAAAACGGCCCAGGCTTTGGCGTGCCAGCCCGCAGCATGCGGAAAAAGCCCGCCGCGGGCCCAGCCTGGCCCGGGGGGTGGGGCACGCGTGTCAGCCCGGCATGACCCGTTAGGCGGAGGCCCGTTTACAATGCTAACAATTCGTGAAATATTCGGCAAAATAGGGTCTAGAAGCGGAAATCCTATACACCGACCAGGTCGGCGCGTACCGCGCGCCGCACACCCCCCGCGCGGTACGGGCCGGCCCAGTTTGGGTGTTGGGCCAGTTGGCCGCTTTTTTTTCTGAGTCATTTTTATCGTTCTGTTTTTTTTCCATTTCTGTTTCTTTTTCATTTCTGTTTTTTTTCATTTCTGTTTCTTTTTTCGTTTTCAATATTTAATTTTTTAATTTTACTATATTTTTGAATGTAAAATTTTCTAACTAAAAAATTCAAGAAAATTTCAAATTCGAAAATTGTTCAAGTATAAAATTGTTCAAATGCGAAAATTGTTCAAGTATAAAAATTGTTCAAATTCAAAAATTGTTCAAGTATAAAAATTGTTCAAATATAAAAAATAATAATTTTTTTGAAAAATATTTTTTCCAATTTAAAATTTGTTCTAATTTAAAATTTGTTCCAATTTAAAATCTGTTCTAATTTGAAAATTGTTCCAGCCTGAAAAATGTTCAAATTTTGAAAATATTTAAATTTCTAAAAAAACTAAAATAATTTTAAAAAATCGGGTCTAAAAAGAATCATCTTTTAAAAAACGTAAAAAGAAAAATTAACCAGAAAAAATGAAAAAGCAAAAAAGTCAAAAATAACAGGAGTGGGAATATGTTGGGCCGGCCCAACAACCCGCCTGGGGGGTGTGCGGCGCCTGGTCCGCGCCGACCAGGTCGGCGTACAGCACCCCCCGTCTAGAAGGGGTCCGTGACTGGCACGTGAAGCTGGGGCCGGGCCAGTGCCGGGCCGGGCCGGCCCGTTGGCCAGGTACTTATCCGATTCGGCCTGATTACTATCACTGCGGGCTATATTCTTTCTTGCAAAAGAAGAGAGAAAGCCCAGGTAGCACGGCTGGGAGAGGAACACCGATCCCCCACTCCACCCCGGAGAAAGATCCGATCCAGACCGGAGCACACGCATCGTCTCCTCCGGCTCGTCTCCGCTCGGACTCGCCATATCTCACACTCTCCTCACCTGCACGGATTCGTAGCAACCTTCCCATCTCACATCCGCCAAGTCAGTACCACCACCCAGCCAGTTCCCACCCCGGAACGGAACCCAGAGCAGGTGCCAAGCCATGGCGACCACCACAATCGCCAACCTCGCCGGCGCCTCCCCGCTGCCCACCTTCGCGCCGAGGCCCAGGCCCGGGCCCAATTCGGTGAGCCCATGCCCGGCTGCGCCCGCTGCGCCTCGCCGGCTCGCCGTCGCGGCCCCCCCTCGGGCGTTCTTCTCCAGGGAGCCGTACCAGCCGCAGCTGCCGGAGCCGGCGGGGTACTCGTCCACCCAGGCGTACGGGCTCGTGCCCATGGTCGTCGAGACCACCTCCCGCGGGGAGCGGGCCTACGACATCTTCTCGCGCCTGCTCAAGGAGCGGATCGTCTGCATCCACGGGCCCATCGCCGACGACACGGCGTCGCTCGTCGTGGCGCAGCTGCTCTTCCTCGAGTCTGAGAACCCGCTCAAGCCCATCAGCCTCTACATCAACTCCCCGGGCGGCGTCGTCACCGCGGGCCTCGCGATCTACGACACCATGCAGTACATCCGGTGCCCCGTCAACACCATCTGCATCGGCCAGGCCGCCTCCATGGGGTCGCTCCTGCTCGCCGCCGGCGCGCGCGGGGAGAGGCGGGCGCTGCCCAACGCCAGGATCATGATCCATCAGCCCTCGGGCGGGGCGCAGGGCCAGGCCACCGACATCGCCATCCAGGCCAAGGAGATCCTCAAGCTGCGCGACCGCCTCAACAAGATCTACGCCAAGCACACGGGCCAGAAGATCGACAAAATCGAGGACTGCATGGAGCGTGATCTCTTCATGGACCCCCAGGAGGCCCTCGAATGGGGGCTTATAGACGAGGTCATTGAGAATCGCCCAGCTTCCCTCATGCCCGAGGGCCTCAGCGCCGTTGACCCGCCTCACCACGGTGGGGGTGGCGGCGGCAACGGGCGTGACAGGGACATGGAGGAGCCCTCGGCTGTATAAGGGGTGGCCGCAGAGGTGAAAACCTTTTCCTGAGTCCGGTGGCAGTGTTGTTTGTTGTTAGATCTATGTTTTGATTCCTAATACAGCAACAGGTTAACTGTGTTATCGCCCATGTTGTTTCAATTGCCTGAATTGAGCTATTGCTAATATTTACTGCAACTCGTTAAGTGAACTGCAATCATTTGATACTGATGAATTGATAGAATATCTGTTATACAATCTATTTTCATATCGCGGCACTAGAAGTATGTTATTTCTTTTTTGCACACAAACTTCTCCTTGCTTTGTGTCAAGACCAGTTAAGATTTATGACAAGGTTTAATTTATACATGGTATCATGTTCTTTGAGATGTATCAGTTTGTCATCCTTTTCCTGTCTGCTTAGATTTGCTAACCTGCATGCGCCAAACACTATGGTATGAATGAGTTACCATTCTTTTCCTGTCTGCTTAGATTTGCTAATCCACATACACCAAACACTATGACAGTGTAGTGTTCTGATTCACAGCAAGTTTAATTTAACAGAATCATCCTAGCCAATAAGCCGTAGCAGAATTGTACTTTATGCAGAATCATGTACTTATGCTGTTATATTAGGAGCACAGTGTTCCGAGATCGCTGGATTAACTGATTTTGGAGAAATGGTTTTGCATGCCTAGAAGTGTTACTATTTTTGGTCAAGCATGTCTGGAAGTGTCACTATTGAGTTTAGCTACACAATTTGGAGCTCGAATTTGAAGTAGCTTGGTTGGTGTTTAGTTGACTGTGTTATGGCCCTTGTTGTTTCAGTTGCCTGAATTGAGCTATTCCTGATATTTATTGCAACCCGTAAAGTGAACTACAATTTTTTGAAACTGATGAATTGAAAGTGTGGTGAATGTCTGTTATACGATCAATTTTCATATGGCAGCACTAGAAGCATGTTGTTTCTTTTTCCCGCAGAAACTTTTCTTTGCTTTGTGTTGAGGACCAGTTAGATTTATGACAATGTTTTCTTTATACATGATATGATGTTCTTTCAGTTGCATCACTTGTCATCCTTTTCCTGTATGCTTAGAT
Source organism: Lolium rigidum (assembly GCF_022539505.1). Lineage (NCBI taxonomy): Eukaryota > Viridiplantae > Streptophyta > Magnoliopsida > Poales > Poaceae > Lolium > Lolium rigidum. The sequence goes on along the minus strand of NC_061509.1, from coordinate 159,755,121 downwards.
TTACTAACCTGCATTTGTCAAACACTATGGTATGTATGAGTTGCCATTCTTGTCCTGTCTGCTTAAATTTGCTAACCCACATACGCCAAATACTGGCACCGCATAATGTTCTGATTCACAACAAGTTTAGTTTCCAGAATCACCCAAAGCCAAGAGGCCTTAGCAGAACTGTATTTTAGGTAGAGTTATGTACTTATGCTGTTACATTGGGAGCACAGTGCCAGTGTTAAGGGATCACTGGATTAACTGACTTCGAAGGAATGGTTTTGCATGCCTAGAGGTCACTATTTGGCCCTGTTAACTGTGCTATGGCCCTTGTTGTTTCAGTTGCCTGAATTGAGCTATTGCTGATATTTATTGCAACTCTAAAAGTGAACTGCAATCATTTGATACTGATAAATTGATAGAATGTCTATTATACGATCAATTTTCATATTGTGGCACTAGAAATATGTTTTTCCTTTTTTCCACAAAAACTTTCCTTTGCTTTGTGTCAAGGACAAGTTAGATTTATGACAATGTTTAATTTATACATGGTATGATGTTTTTTGAGATGCATCAGTTGTCATCCTTTTCCTATCTGCTTAGATTTGCTAGCATGCATGCGTCAAACACTATGGTATGAATGAGTTGCCATTTTTTTCCTGTCTGCTTAGAAATGCTAACCCACACCGGCCAAACACTATGGCACAATGTAATGTTTTGATCCACAACAAGTTTAATTCCCAGAATCACCCTATTAAGAGGTCTTAGCAGAATTGTATTTTATGCAGAGTTATGCACTTATGCTGTTATATTAGGGGCACATTGCCGGTGTTAAGAGATTGCTGGATTAAGTGACTTTGAAGAAATAGTTTAGCATCCCTAGAAAAGTGCCACTATTTGGTCAAGCATGTCTGGAAGTGTCACTATTTGGTTTAGCTATAAAATTTGGAGATCGAACTTTAAGCCTGGTTGGTGTCTAGTTAGTAGCTGAGCTTGGACACAAGCTATGTTATTCATGAGGTTGCTTCATCCTTGAGCTATTATGGTCATGAGTTCTAACATTGCACCGCGACAAGGTCTTGGACTATTGCCAATCTAACACTCAGTAATCATTGCAAATAGCAGTGTCGTATATTGTATACTTGCAGCACTTTGCTCAATATAACTGTGCTCAACATTGGCATATATATTATGTATGCTGAGGTTAATGGGTATGAACCAGACCAGGTTCTACACAGTGGATTAGATCTAAAAAGTGGTGTCTGTGCATCTGCCTAAATGTTATGACCCTCCTTGCTGTTGTGATTTTGCCATAGTAGTAGGCATTAGGCAGGCTGGGTGCCTAAAGCACTTATATGTCCTGTAGTCGGTCATATACTTATGAAGTTCAGCTTTCATAATTTTAGTTACTCTTTAATATGAATTGGAGATAGTGGAGTATGCATTTTAGATGTTTGCTCTCCTGGAGAATGATGTATTTCTTAGCTCTGTTTGTCAGTAGCCAGTGAGTCACCAACAAGCTGACAGCCCTTGTTGTCGACCAGAGGAGAAGGAGCAAACCATATAAAACTTTTTTCCATCCAAACCCTAGTCATTCATCGACAAGGAGCAGCTGGGTAAGTTCATCAAGAACACAAGAACAGGAAGAACAGCCACTGCTGTTCAACCTGCTCAAACAGCCACAAAATTTAAACAAGCACCACAAGCTTGCAAGGAGGAGCAGGGCAAGCCTCAAAGCCACAAAATTTAAACAAGCACCACAAGCTTGCAAGGAGGAGCAGGGCAAGCAAACCAAGCAATCACATAAACAATCTTCTACACCAACACCCATTTCTAGGAGCTGGAGTGAGGTATACCCAAATAAACATGAGCAAACCATGGTTTTGCTCATAATTAAGCATGTGCATATGTCACAGAAGCAAAAAGGGTAGAAACACTGTATCATCATCTGGTTACTAAACCATTTGGTGCAAGCAAAAATGGGAGAGGCCAATAGGAAATCATCCAAGGGGAACACTAGTTATGTCAAATCAGTGGCACAACTAAGGAAATTCAGCAAAGGATGGATTCACAGCTAGCCTAGCCCAACTCACCTAGCACCTACAGCTAGTAATACCATCAGACAGATAGGCATCATGTGCCTATTTTTTTGTTTGTCAACAGTAAAGCTCACTGGAAATCCAACAAGGAATTGCCAGAGATGCATCCACAAAGCCACAGCAAGCCACAGAGAGGGGGAGCTACCCATGACAGCATCAAAGAGCCGCCGGGGCCACCTCAACCCACGACCAACACCTTAAGCCACCACATCATCACCCGGTAGGGTTCGGTAGTGAGCTAGGGTACCCAACCGATGGTTGGCATCCATCTAGCCTAACAAATTCATTGAAATGTTCATCACCGCAAGCAGTTCACATCATTTATCCATTTAATAAAACAAGATAAACGGATAAATGAAATAGACAAGCAATTGATGCACCGAGCTTTGCGAGATGATCCAATGGATCATTGCAAGCATCAAGCGATGCTTGAGCAAGCACCATCACACACCGAGGCCAAGCTCGTGTGATGCACACACGGCACGAGAGAGAGCACCGGATAGGCACGGACGAAGCACATCGGTTAATCATCAAGCAGCCGATGATCATAAGATCACCGAGCTTGCTAGCACTTGCTACTGATTACTATAGCCAAGCATAGCATCGGTAATTAGCCGACTATCGAAGAAATACACTCAAGCCATAAGCCGAATAAACGGATACTGAGAATTAATGACTTTATAATTGTATCCGGAAGCACATCAAAGGCATGATGTACCATCGGATCAAGTTACACAAGGATAGCACACAACACTCATCACCGGATAGTCTTTGTTAAGCCAACAACGATGCTCAATTGAGCATGTTCATGAAATTAAGCACAAGTTATAGCACACCAGGGCACTGGCACTTGCCAAAGGCAAGGATCATGCATCATGATCAAGCCAGAGGCAAGTAGTTGCACCCACAGGAGAGGCAAGAGCAAGATAGCAGCAGTAGTAACAATTAAAATTGAGCACAACACCACAACAAGCTCATGAGCAAGGGCTCATGAATTACAACAACAACTGATAAAGAAGAACAGCACATCACAGAAGCTAGGAATAATGGCAGCAGCATACACGGAAGCAGACATCACGGCGGCAAGCACACGCGCATCCATGGCTAGCACATCGAGTAATAGCGCAGCAACGAGCCAAGCCATAGCACAGCAGCATACGCGCAAGCTAGCTAGGCGCAGCAGACGAGCCGCATCGACGACGACGAGCATCTCCACGAGGAGGAGCAGCCGTGGCCAGAGCTAGACAAGGGAAGGAGAAGCAATAGAACAAGTAGCAGAGAAGGACGGAGGAGGAGAAACTTACTGGTGAGGCGGAGCGAAGAGCGCGGCCATGGCGGTCACGGCGGCACACGCCGGGGCACGGCGGCGCCGCAGCACCCAGCACCACCACGGCAGGGCACGGCGACGCCACGACGCCAGGAGCGTCGGCGGCGACGAAATCGCCGCGGCACATCACGGCAGGCGAGCGGAGGCGTTGGGGGCGAGTCGAGGAAGCAGCAAGCGTCATATCAACGCGGACCATCAGGTCCGCCGTCGAGAGGCGGACCAGATCCGCAGCATCTCGTCGCCGGCGATGGCCGGAGGCGGTCGGATTAAAGCAGCGACGACGGAGGCGATTTTGGTCGCGGGAGCCGAAGGGGATTAGGGTTTCGCAAGGGAGAGAGAGGAGGAAGTGAGGGCGACCGAGTGGGCCGGACCAGGCCAGCGGGGTTGAGCCCAACCCACTCGGGTTCACCCTGACAGGTGGGCCCGAGGGCATTTTTGGCATTTCATAAATGCCCATTTAAGTAAAATCTTTCACATAATTTTATAAAATAAGTATAGCTCTAAAAAAATAATTAAAAATATGAAAACCACTCAGGATAAAATTCTCTATCATAATAAAATATGAAATGGAATTTTTGAAGACAAACATTATTAAGTCCTAATTTAATGAGTAAAATAACCATTTAATCACACTTTATATTTTCAATAATGAAAATAAGTCCATTAATGTTTTTGGACTTTAAAAACACCTTGACAACATTTCAAGGTTGTATTTTACCCTAAACAGAGTATCCTTAAATTATTCTTAGTATTAACCTCTCACATGAAATGATAAGACATCGGAAAGGGGGGAACAAACCCTAAAACTGGAATCATGCATAAATGCTTCTTTAACCATTGCCCTTATCGGACAATGATGCTATTTTTCAGCAACAGAGGACAAGGGTCGATCGACACCATCCAACCGCAACACTTTGCGGTGTTCGTGCAAGTTCATCGCTTGCTCATGTCATTTGAGTATTTTTATCAAATTACTTGCAAAGTACTATGTTTATCACTATTGCATAAAAAGCAAAACCACTATTTTCATAACTATGAATATGACTAAGTGGTGGGCAATGGAACCATGGTATGTGTTGAAATGGTGGTGGTTCCATTGCAAGGGTTTATATCCATCTAGGATTAAACAACAAATGTCGTCCAATGATTCTTGTGCCGTAACAACCGTGTTAACCATAAGATCCGGAGTGGGACGGAGTAGTCAAAAGTATTTTCACCTCTCGTTCATCAACGGATGCGCATTACTGTAGACACTTGATCTTGAGAGACAAGATGCAGGGTGGGGAACCCGTAGAAGTCCCCACGGTAATGTGGTCTATGATGGGTTGCAACTGCCGGCGAAGGAATATATGATAGAGCTCTGCATTGTCGTCGTGGTCGGGGTCCATCCTTAATTGGTGTAAGAGGACCGGCGAGGACCCAGGGTCGGAGATTGCAACAAAGGGTGGGTGTTCGAGGTAGCGGAGGAACATGATTGGCTAGACCTTATACCGGGCCTCACACCGAAGGAAGTGTGGACGGGAAAGCTGCCCGGTTGGCACCAAGGTTAAGATCTCTTATGGGTAAAGCAACACACCTTTGCAGAATGTAATGAATAGTGACCTGTCACTCCCTGTTCCGGGATTTGGAACTGCGAACGCTGCCGGAAAGGAACTCCATGAAGTTCTAGTAAACCGGTGAAGGTCGACGGACATAGTTCTTTGGAATAAAAGCAACCTCTTGAAGAAATGTTTATCAAAACTCTGCATTGGTATTAGACTTTCCGGTCTAATATCGTAGCTAGTGCATTAAACACCTCTTTTCTATAATGAACTTGTTGAGTACGCTCGTACTCATACCACTCTTAAATCCCCGCTAGATTGTCCGAATCATCCGGAGGAGGACAACAACAACCTCGAAGGAGCCGAAGTCATCGGCTATGAAGAACCAGACCTCTCTGGAGGTGTTGAAGGTGTAGACTACCTCATAGTCTACGGAACCGGGGAGGGTTCCGGAGGAGAGCACGTGTATACCTACCAAGTAGTGTTAGTATCCGAGCAGTACGAACTCTTAGTACTTAACTGCTCGAGGGAAATAAATGTATAATCTAGTAAGACTTTTATATTGTAAGTTAAGTTGGGTTCGCCTCGAACCCAGGAGTATCCCTCTTAGGACCCAAGAGGAGCTCCGTGATGATATGTACTTATTGCTTGTAATAATAAATGAATGAGTTATGGACCTGCTATGTTCTGTTGTACTACTCTGAGGGATGTAATATTTGCGGATTGATACTTCGTGAATGTTATATCAACGACTGGCATACTACAACATGCAGTGGTATGCAGGGTCACCACATCTGCACAGAGATATTTCGGCCCCGTGGAGATTTGGGCTCTGGCCGTTGGTAGGTCGGCAGGCCTTGTAGCAGCCTAGAACGACGCATCTGTTGTTTGGTTGTAACCCATAATCCGGTTTTGATAACCTCTTCCCTTAAGTGGTGAGGTTACCAGCGATCAACAACACAAGAACACAATCATAGACGACAAAGAACTTAGCAGTGATCGTAGACAATACAAGTTCACGACACAACATTGACACGATCATAGTTCTGAACACGGCAGACAAGATCATAATTCAACACCTAGACACGACCAACAACTAGACACGACATGGTACCAGGTTAGCTTCAGACATGATGCTCGGAGACGATGCACCTGGTGTTATCGCCATGGTACGGGCACCTGCTCACCACCTCAGTGCAGGTGTGGTCGAAGATGACCATAGTGTACTCCAAGGAGGACACCTTCCTAAAGGTGACGAACTGGTCTACCTTGAGCTGATGGGCGACGGTGAAGGCCGTCCATCCCTAGCCGATGAATGCGTCATTGCCTTCTCTCCTCGTAGTCATCCTCCAGTTGCATCCGTTGTTGGTGCTGACGATGATGTACTGGTCAATGAATGCGCCATTGCCTTCTCTCCTCGTAGTCATCCTCCAGTTGCATCCGGTGTTGGTGCTGACGATGATATTGGAAGGGATTTCTCCGAACCACTTGACGAAAGCTTTAGGGATCATGAGCCGTCCAAAGGTGGGCTTGAAGATGATTTTGAGGAAGTGGTCCGGCCCTGCCTCCTCGTGGAAGTGGCCGACCTTAGCCGGCCTTCAACGACGCTTCTTCGTTGGTCCCTCGCCGGGAACCTCAGCAGGTGACTCAAGGATGATCTTCTTAGTCTGCCAGAAGAACACAAGCAATTACGGTGTGCCTGATCACAAGTAGTTTAGATGAAAGCGGATGTTGATAACATTAGTAAGGCCTCATACATTTGCTCACACGACAGACATAGGGAGTGGCCACAAACTAAGTGTAGTGTGCTACGACAGTGGCACACATGACTAAGTTTGAGGCCACCACCTAGCCTTTCATTGTGCCTTTGTTGAATCATTGGCCAATGCACCAGACATACGAAAACGAGGCCTCATATGTAGGATCACACGACAGGCAAAGGGATTGTCCCCAAACTAAGTCTAGTGGTGTGCCAGTAATATGACACACATGACTAAGTTTAAGGACAGCACCCTGCCTGCCATTGTGCCATAGTTAAATCATTGGCCAATGCAGATCTGAAGAAGCAGAAACATGCAAACCAAGGTATCAGAGGCCTCATACAATAAGGACATATGTAGGAGATGTTTGAAGGGAACCAATGGCATGGTCATGTTAAGTCATTGTTATAGGTTCTGATCAATCATCTCCTCATACTATGATCTTAGGTTATAATCATTGACCTAGTTCAATCAAGAAATAACACAAGTATCACTTCAAATTGAGTATATTACGAGTGGTACTTAGGGTACATTACAAATTGTACTTAGGCCACATTACAAATTCTCGTACAGTACATCTACATCACATTCATCACTCGTCACAAGTAGCCCTGATCCCCTTGAGCTTGTCCTTGATTGCAAAATTCGCTTGAAGAAGATCGTATATGTCATACTATACCTTTCTCTTCTCAGCCTCCAAAGCTTTTTTTCTGCCTCTCATTCCTGTTTATTAGCCCTCATCACTTGTGCTTGTGTTCTCTGCATATTCTTGAGCATAGCAACTTCGTTCTTCAAGTCCTCCCACTCCTCTTGCGTCCGAACAAACTAGCGCGACTCAGCTTAATCTTTCGCACCACAATCACAACATGCTAAAACCGAACAGAAAACACATTCCCCTCTATGCATGCACAGTACAATCTGTTAGTTTCACCAATCCAAAGCCCGGTCTTATCTACCGCAATCCGATACTAGAGTAACAGATCTAAGCAAAATCGAGACCGTGAAAAGCAAGAACCGGATAAGAACAACAAGAAATGGGGACGAACACCTTGCAAACATCAATCCGAACGCTATTCTAACGGAAACCCTAGCAAATCTAATGTGCATGTCGTTGGAAATGCCGAGAATGGCATGTTCTGCCAGAACGAGTACGAAGGTGAGAAGGAGAGGTCGTTACCGCCATTGTTCCGGCCGAGGACGAGCTCGAGGTCACAGGCGAAGTCGAGATGCCAATGAAGACTGCGGAGCAGATTGCGGCCGATGTCACGGTGCTGCTCGCCGAGGTCTCCTCCTTCGGTACCGGTGCTCCTCCGTGCGGCGGTCCGGCGGATTGGTCGGCGGGAGGGGAACCGCCGGGTGATGTGACAGTTTGGGGGAGGTGAAAGTGCGGTCGCGAGTGAGAGGAAGGAGAGAGGAGCGGTGAGACTAATTATGGCGCGTGTTCCCGAAGGGACGCGGCGTTTCCGCCTCTCTTCCCCACGCGTGCAACCTTCTGGCCCAACGGGTCTGGCCCCGGAGAAACTGCCATTTCGGACGTTCCTCCAGAACTGTTCCAGAGATGCTTTGAGAACCGTACGATGCAACAACACTGCTCGGCCCAGACATCTAAACAAACCAAAAATTGCTAATCCCATAGGAGCCAAGAGGGCATGCAGCCTACAAACGCGCCCTTCAGCAATCGCATTCGTTCTTCTTCCTGCGTCAGCTCACGCCACCACACCACAGCATTGCCATTTGCCAGGATGAAAAGAGTCTCTCCATTCCCCGCTTCGTGCACACAGGGTAACCAGAACGAAGGTGGCCTGCCCAGCCCACGTGAATGCGTTGTGGGCTTTCGGCCCAAACGAAAACCCTTTCTTCTCACAGCACTAGACTGATCGCCCCCTTCTCAAGTCTAAACCCTCGCTCCTCTTCACCACTGCTCCGGCAGCCGGCGTCAGGTCTTGCCGCTCCCGCCGAACCTAGGAGCGTCCGGCGGCGGGGGCTACCTCAGCCCGGGCAGCATGGCTTTTCTCTTCAACAAATTCCAGGAGGTACGCTTCTCTTCCCTACGCACCTCGCGACCATTTCCGGATCTCGATCTGCTTGGTTCGCGTTGTGCGGGTGCGGTACAGAACGAGCACGCGAAATGATTCAGTTTGTTGTTGTAACGGTTTGGCTGAAGTCAATTATATGTGGGGATGATGGCGTCTAGTCAAATTTCTGCGCAGTTTTACTACTGTATAAATGTGCTTGCGGCTTGCCTCAAATCTCCAAATCGTGCTCGCTTTTGTATCTAGGGTAGAATTATTTTACAATTTATTATAAAATTCTGTATGATTCCTCTGCGTATTGAGTAATGCCAACTCAAATGGGCACACCATTAGTACTCTGGGCTGCCTTAGAACTCTGCCATTTGCTGTTTTAATCGAGTTGCTGGTTCATTTCCAGGCAATCAGAACACTTGCAAAGAGTCCAAGATTCGCTCGAGACCCACGGCATCTTCAGTTTGATGCTGACGTAAATCGTTTGTTTCTCTATACAAGGTATATGAGTATCTGAAGAAAACTCCCTGTTCCTGTGCACTTGTTTTTTTGTAGATTATTAACATGCTTGCCATATCTAGCATTTTTTTTCTTGTCGTAAGCAAATGAGAATTGAGATCAACATCTGGAACTTAGTTCGCTGTGCAAGACTATTAGGTGGTTACTGGATTCTCATAGTTTAGATGCTACAAGGAATCATTACTATTACTATCATCCTGTGATTAGACATTTTACATCTTCTAAATTTCAACTATTAAATTATGAGTGGTATCTCACTGTTGGCTCGGGCCCCCCGGGAAGGGGGCCTTCTTCGCCTTCCACCTAAGCTGCGCAGGAAAGGCCCAAAGCCAATCCCAGGGAACAGTAAAGCTGACAATAAACTCTGGATTCTTTCTTTCTCTTCCATTCTTATCAAGCCTCTGAACCATGTGTTTGGATGTTTCTACTTTGAAAAATGCATGTTGCCACGTTTTCTTACAACACTCTGTACGCATATGAACAGTTTCCTAAATTCTCAATTCATTTCTATGTGAACTTAGCTATTATCGCCTGGGAAAGAATTCAGAAGAAAAAGATGCTGAGGAGATTATTGACATGGCTAGCAAAGCATCAGTTACTGACCAGCAGAAACAAGTGCAGGAAAATGTTAATTACCAACTTAAGCATATATGCAAAACAATGGATAACATTCTTCGCCCTGAAACAAAAAAGGATCCATCGCAGTCTCCTTCAGATGCTCATAATAATTCTCGGCGAAGTGGCTTGAGTTTGGCCGTTGGCACAGGAGTTGCAAATGCAAACAAGCCAGGTAATATGTTCTTGCTTAGTCCATTGCATTGGCACTTTTGCAGTTCTGGACCTATATCATCCAAATGAAGCATGTGTTGTGTAACTTATCTTGCTGGCTAATGCATACTAACAAATGACATTTAAACCTATACCACCAGAGATACTATTTTGAATTTCCTGCAACAAGTTGTGTCCTCACCCCTTGTTATATGGGACTCCTCGGAGGTTTCAGAGGAAGTGAATAAGTCCATGGATATCTAAACATATGACTATTTGTGGCCTGTGCAAAAAAAGAGAAGCAATAAGTCAATAGTTTCCTGTGTTATTCACATGTAGCTTGTTTGTTTCGTACATGCCAGAAATTGTCGTATTTTCGGATGAAAATTTTGTAGGTGTTCAAGATGTAGCCTACACTATATATCCATTATTTTTTTTCATATTCGTTGAAACCTGAGGATGGCTGCATGGAACATGGACTTCATTTTCCGGTGTCCAGATGGAAATCAAAGTACATTTGCATGTGTTTTCATCTTATATTTCTACCATTATGTTCCGCAGACATGCCCAGGCCCTTAGATATGTGATATGAATAGCATCTCCTTAGTTTTTTTGCAATTCTCGATGGACTTTATTTGTGCTTCAGTTTTGTTTACCATAATTTGGACCTTAAGAAATATAATGCTTTCAGTGTTTCTTTGAAGTTCTTGGTTAAGCACACATAATTATATGCACCTATCTTTGCCGATTCCATCATGACTTATCCTAGATTCCAAGTTAACTCTTTATCCTAAAAATTCTTCTTTTTGTTTTGTTTATCACAACACCTTTCTTGCATTTACACATATAGGAATTATGTTGTCAATGTGTTCAGGGAGATACAGTTATATACATCAAGTTTTTCATAGTTGTATTATCTAATAAAACATAGCAAGCTGTGTTCTGATCCACATACTCTGCAGTGCAGCTGTACCTGCTACTCGACCTTTAACTCGAGCTGAATTGTCAACCAAATTCAGGGATCATTTGGGCTACACCCTTGACATCAGGCCATCATTAATTCCTCACAAAGATGCAGGGCAAGGTCTGTTCTTATCTGGAGAAGCTAATGTTGGTGCTGTCCTAGCCATCTACCCTGGAGTTATATATTCACCTGCTTATTATCGATACATCCCTGGATACCCAAGAATTGACGCGTGCAACAGCTATCTTATTACAAGATATGACGGAACAATAATCAACGCGAAGCCATGGCATTTAGGTGGTGAAACAAGAGAAATATGGGATGGTTCAGATTCTGTAGACTACAATACTATGTCACCAAAAAGCCCAGAGAGCAACTCTGATCGCGCGTGGAGGATGCTTAACAAGCCCCTGGAGAAGAGTCGTAGTGAAAACTTTGGAGAGGTGCTGGAACGACGAAATCCACTAGCTTTTGGTCATTTTGCGAACCATCCACCGGGAGGGTCAACTCCTAATGTCATGATCTGCCCATATGATTTTCCATTGACAGAGAAGGATATGAGAGCATACATCCCAAACATTGCATTTGGTGGTGAAGAGCCAGTCACGATGAAGAGGTTTGGCTCCTTCTGGTTCAAGTCAAGAGGTTCTGGTAAACAAACTGAGGAGTCGCCTGTTCTAAAGACGCTTGTGCTAGTGAGTACAAGGTCCATATGTGATGAGGAGCTCTTCCTGAATTACCGGTATAGCAGCACAAAGACGCGACCGGAGTGGTATACCCCAGTTGATGAAGAAGAGGACAAGCGGAGATGGAGCTAGTTTGGAAACTCTTAGCTGTACCAGCCTGCATGTAATGTTTTTGCCAAACATATGTATGGTTGTTCTTGTGAGGCGGTAAATTGCAACAGAACACTGGTAAACTCCAGAAACTGTTACGGCAATTCTTTTTTATGTCCGCAGGCTGCTCGAGGAAAGTGAAGTGCCTCTGCCATATTTCTTCTCACAGTTATTTTTGTAGCAATAAGAGAAACACCAATGATGTTATGTTGTTTGAACTAGTTTGTTGTCCATCCCAACTTACTAAGGGAATATTAATGTGGGTAATTATGTTGTTTGAACTTTGAACTGTTTTTATTATCCAAATCCAACTTACTAAGGGAATATACCTTTGCTTTGGAGAAACGAACATTTCAATACTGCTATATTTAACTGTTCATCCAGATAAATACAGAGACATGGGAACTCCAACAGGTTGAGTAATCCTCTGGTATCCTGGCATGGAGTACCTCCACTATGTTGAGTGTCTTTGACGTTTTGTCGAATTGGGTTTTTTGGCCATACATGTAAATCATTAAAGATCTACAGACTGTATCGCACTGTATGGCAATTTCTTCCGTGCAGATGGCTTCACTGAAGATCATGCGAGTTGACTGCTGACCAAATGCCGTCTCTTCTTCCTCATCCCTAGAAGAAACTGTTGTGGTGTATGGGTAGCAAGCATGTTTGCTTATCCTTGGAACACGGATACGCGTGCCTGGGTGGTATCTTGCCGATCTAGCTAACTGCACCGAAAGAACACTGGTATGTTGGTAATATCAGAAGAAATCTATCGCAGGTCCCGTCCCTGCTCCGCGAATCCTGAATATTTTTGCCGTGCACATGCTGAATTTGCTTGCAAGTTGCCAACTCAGATATCTAAGCTAATGTATTTTAAGATTCCTCCTGTATTGTTCTTAATCTGAAACCTGCTGCATACTCAAGTGATATTTGGTACCGCGGAGCATCTAATCAGGGCAGCATATCTTACCAAGGAGTAGATATCTTGCAAGTTAAGCTGCCAACTTACTTGGGAATGGAACAAACCGTAGAATTATTGTGGAAACAACAAGCAAGTTGCTGTCAGCTTGTCACTACGTGCATGCTGGTATGAAAAAGAATAGTTAGTGAACGGATAGCGAGACACATCATATATACACTGGTCAGTGGGTGACCGATGTTCGATTGTTTGTTTGGACACTTCATTTTCTTCTGTTCCTTCTTGCGACAATGTTTTTAATACAGTACCAGAATTTTAATAAAAAAAGAGGAATAACAACGACTAGCAGTTCTTTGTGAGAACGTTAGGAGCTTGCACATACATCACTGTACTGACGAGTAGCACATGATTACAACCAACTCGCACGCTAGTCTATGCTTCCAGTTCGGACGAGTAGCACATGGTTAGGGAAGTGAGATGATGATTTGTGTGGGCATCAGACGATTATGATGATGGAGATGTTGTCTCTACTCTCCTGTAGACAAGCTTATCTGTATTCGTTTTATATTTTGCACACGAAACTTAGGGGATGAGCAATGGTGGCATACACATTGCTCCATGTAAAAAAGTTGTCAGAGCCAATATGGTGAATTTTATCTCTCCAATAAAAACTACAAGTTTAGTTAGAAAAAAAAGAGAAGGGACCCCACAAATATGACACTATGTATCTCTTTCTCTCTTCAAAAAGCATGCTTTTAAGACTTAAGATCCCACTTCCTGAAGAGGAGGCTACCTCCTCATCCTAACCTACTTTGGACCACCCGAATCGGTGTGAGGCAGTACCTCTAGGGTAGTGCATTGGGCATGCCCTTATCTGTCTTTCCTTTTTCTTTCATGTTAGCACTAGCACTTTCTAGCAAGTAGGCTCTGTGAAACTATAGAAGAAATTATAATTATATGCCCCTGCTTGCTTTTCTTTCTTCATAGTACATTACAAGTTGAAAAGTGTTTTCTCATCCTCCAGAACTGAAGAATATCTTGAGCCGGATTGACTGATGTCGGTAGCATTTGTTGCAATTCTAAGCGTTCACATCATCGAGATAACATTCAAAAGGATGATCTTATTGGAGAAAAAAAGGAAATCTGCAATCCTGAACCCTACGAATGGAAGAGAAGTTTTCAGTCGCGCAGATTAAACGCGAACCGATGACCAAACCCGAATTTGCTTCGATGCCCGTCCATATCCGGCGATGCTATCGCCCATATTGTTTAGAAGATTCCATGGCCTTTGTTACGACGGCACGTTCTTCAACGGGTCGTATGTATCAATCACCTTTGTGTACTTGTGTCGCATAGAGAAATGATACTACTCCCACGCTGTATTCCACTATGATTTGGCGGTTGTGGTCAAACATGTTTAGGATCATGACTGATGGTGACCGGCCCTGACGAGCTTAGTTATCTGATATCATGCTTTCAGTGCAAACAAAACGATGGGTTACTGTACTGGCTACCCCCATGCGTCAGCCCGGAAACGGGCCAAATGCCGGACAAGTTCTCCGGCCGGCCGGCTGAAACTTCATCTAGATGTGTAAAGGTTCTCGAAATTAACAACACTGGTTTGTACTACTTCCTCCGATCAATAATAAGTATAGTACCACTGCACGCGCTAAATCCATCGGCGAAGCGGCCGCCAGATTGAAAATGTTCTTTGCGCCAGTACAAGACGTTAAAATACATTATGTTTAGTTGTTTGTGAGTCACTTCATAGCTACTTGGCCAGGGAAATGCTCCGGACCGCTACCGCCTCCTGATGTAGTCCAAGAAAAACGCTATGGACCGTGACACCAGGAGATAACATTGACCTTTCTGAACCGTATTCATGAACTGATGCATCCAAAACGTCAGACTCGGTCGATACGATTGCAGTAAGGACGATCGTTGCAGCTTCGTTACTGTCCTTGAACACCCCGCGGTTCCTGGAGTCAGAGGTCTTCCGCGGCCACACAATGCTGCGGAGTTGCCAAGGTCGTCATCTGCCATACGTCGATGTGAAACCAAAACAAACAACCAATGTAGCGGCGGACCGCGGCGCTAACAAGATTGCGCTATTGAAGAACTTAATTACTTCCTCCGTTACATAATTATTATCATGGTTTTAGTTCAAATCATAATTCTAGTCGTGATTTAGTTTGAATTTGAACTTAGGGGTAGTATTTATTTACTGTGTCACGATACTATATACTACTGTTAGTTGAACTTTGAAGAAACAAAAACTCAAGAGGAGCAAACAAAAAAGGCCGCACATGCAAAGTCCTCCAATTTGACTATGAGTTACACGCACGAGCAAATTCAACTTTGTACACTTTTTTTGAAAACTTTTACCATGTGTAATAAAGCTCTCTATGGTACCCTATTTGAGTAACTCGTTCCATATTTTACCCATTCAATACCAAAATCTCTCTTCGACAAAGTCACTCACATGTCATGTTTTTTTGGTGGCTGAGTTGGGAAGCTAGGTGCATAGGTGGTATATATCCATGTCATTATTATAGTGACTGACATAAAATCTTGGATTAAAACATACTCCCTTGGTTCCATAATTCTTGCTGTGGTTTTACTTCAAATTTGCTAAGACCACAACAAGAATTGTTGAACGGCGAGATTATACCATTGATCCTAGTTCTATATTAAGGGATTATACCCCTATAATACGAAATTATAATGCCAAGTTACTTATTTTTTTACTCAGATTCCAATTTTAATATAAAATTGAGCTGTATTAAAAATATTAATTAAATAATATTGGTAGTTATGGGGAGCTCCTAGCATGCCAGCGTGCGATTCAAGCAGCCCGAGACTTGGGAACGAGGAGGAAGGTGCTGGAGACCGACTGTGCTGAAGTGGTTAGCAAGCTGCGGAGGGGGGAGTTGGACCGATCAGTCCAGGCCCTCTGGTTGAAGAGATCAAGACGATGATCGGCGAGTTTGAGGACTCATTGGTCAAGCACGTACGACGTTCGGGCAACGAAGTGGCGCATCGGTTAGCTAAGGAAGGCTGCAGAAATAATATATGTAATACCTGGTTTCGTCTTTCCCAGATTATGTATTGGACGTGTTAGCTCGTGACTTTGGTTAATAAAGTTGCAGCCTTTTGATCTCAAAAAAAAATTAAATAAATTTTTTATGAGTTTGATTCTTTCCCCTTGGTATCTCCATTCTACATCACAATTTGTATTACCATAATTTTAAATCAAATCTAACGTTTTTTTTCAAAAATAAGATTTATCGTCTATTCTTGTCCTTTCTCCTCCATTAAGTTCAAATTCCTCATTTTTATGGTCCAGAGATATTTGATTCTTTATTGGTTTACTATATTAAATATTTTAAGTTAACTTAAATTAAGTTGAAATTTATATTATAAATTCAAAAAAATATTCATGTAAATTAAATTATTTTATAAACTAAGGATTGTGGATAGGAGAAAAGGATATATTTATTCTCCTTATTTGACGGCCATAACTAGCTACAAAGTCATAGGAGTTGCCAACTGAAATACTGAAGAATTCAACAATTAAAAGCCATGATTTTATTGTGAGATAATATCCAAAGAAATATCTGAATTATGGGAGGAATTTTGAGATTCCAAACAGAGAGAATAAGGACCGGTACAACAGCTTTGAAGTTGATGACATGGTATATATAGGAAACTAGATGAGTATTGGCCCTTATTCTGTAATTTGCAAATGAGAGAGTCCATCTATGAAGTGATGGAGATGCCTTAAGCTCTCTCCTCACTCTCATATCAAAGTTCCATCACTCCAGAAGTGAAAAATCTTCTAAAAGTCAGTTCAATTGTCTTCCATCCCATATTTGTGAGATGTTGGTGAGTCTCTCATTACAGATGGGGTAGATGTGCCAATATTGGACCTTGGACGGCTAAAGGGATTGAACCGTGCCCGGCGTCTTCCCACAACCTAACCTTTTTACCATCACCTACTAGCCATATATACCCAGATTTAATGGATTTAATAAACATTCAAAACTCCTTTCCCGAAAATAGAACAATTGTTGGTTCTACTAGTAAACATACTGGGGTTATTAGTTTTATATTTGTGGTCAATAATTTGTTTCCACATTCTACCCTCCCCTGTTTTAATGGAATTAAGTCAATGTGTTCCTACTTTGCTCCTAATCAATGTCAAAAAAGCTAATTAACTAGCACTCTTGTTCCTGCATGTCTTGCTTGGATAGGAAACAAATTAAGGACCTCCAGCACCCTTAATTCGTGTCCTTAATTCTAGAAAGAAATCTAGCTTTAGACGAAGAGAGTTCTTTCATTTAGATGGACGAACGGGGTACTAGTCAACAAGAATAGATATTCCTCGTGAATCAAGATTAACTTCCCTTGAAAACTGCTAGGGCATGTCGCATTCCAGAAACGGACCCATCCGCTCGTGCGACTCAGATTTTTCTGAAACGCATTCTACTCTGACATGCGCCGGCGTCAGATGCCATTCTACCCTTACAAGGAACCAATCATTTGAGTTGAGTATCGATATGTCAAGTTAATTATCAACTCGACGATTCATGAATTTCCTATATAGTGACGCGATGACAGCACGTCCCTCGGCGTTAATCTCAGCCAGCTCTCTCCTCTCACCTCCCTATATATATACCTCGCCGGGGATATGTGGTGATGCGGCAGAGCAGCAACAGCTAGCGCACCACAAACAATGGCCGCTCCTGCCGCCGTCAGCTGCTTCCTCGCTCTCGTCTTCTTGTTCTGCGCCTCCGCCGCACGGGGCAGCAGATACCCGGAGCAGCAGGCGGCGGACCGCGTGGGGCGGCTGCCGGGGCAGCCCGCCGTGCCGTTCCAGCAGTACGCCGGGTACGTGACCGTGAATGAGTCGCATGGCCGCGCGCTCTTCTACTGGTTCTTCGAGGCCGTCGACGACGCCCCCAAGAAGCCCCTCGTGCTCTGGCTCAACGGCGGTACGTAACCACCATATATCCATCGAATTTGCTATAGCTCCTAGAACTTACTTCACACACTCCCTACGCATACATCAATTGATCAATATGCTGTTTCTTGCACGGCACTATGGTTTAAAGTCTTGCATTGCCTCATCGATCGTATGCGGTTAATGCTAAGTAGATAGGGATTGAGAGATGGAGAAAGGAACGGTTGAGCGGCTTGAATTCTATCGCCCTCTGATAATTGATTGAGGCGGACGTGTTTCTTCTTTCTTCCAAGTTTCGTTGATTTACTAAGCTAGGGAAGATTGGAAGAATCTTCCAACGTTTAAGAAGAGAAGTGGTTAGTTAGGCTGCGCGTGTTGTCTCTACAGCAGAGATGATCGTACATGTACTTCAGTACGTGTCGTGTGAATTCTGAATTGTGATGGCTCTTGCGAATGAAAGCGCGCGTGTTTTTCAGCATCAACAGCGCACTCCCCCCCACCCCAACCAATTGAGCGACATTTGAAGTGATCAAGAGCGAGCAGACATCCCATCAAGTGGCTCTGTTAGTACAGTATATAGTCTACAGCAGTCGTTTTCTGGTTAGTCTGGTTATTGGTAGTTGATGTTTGATGATCTACTTAACGTCCATGGAAGGTACAAGTTAACTCCACTCCGATTCCTCCGGTCACATATTTACGATGAGTCGCTTTCAGTGACAAAGGTTTGACCAGTTTTTTTTGCCAAACATAAGATGTCGACAGGCTGTATGAAAATCAGAGAGGAAAACAACAAAACTGTATAAATATGCCTCAATGAAACGATATTATAATAGTCCACGGCCATGCATGATGAAATTCTAGGGAAAATACACCAAAACATTCCACGCCTTGGTTCATATATCATCATGAACAAGACTCATGAAAATAATGTGTAGATTTTCATAAATATATAATCACCTCTTCCCTAATTATAAGACGTTTTGATAGGCTAGGTATTACAAGAGTCAAAGCTGCATCTAGAGTCCTGTCAAGGGTTACAACACAAGTTAGCGTAGCTTCTGATGCATAAATTCATTTGTGATTTTCACAAGGGTTGTAAATTTTCCTGTATTGTTTTTACAAATGTCATAAGGGCAGAATTTCCAAACCATACCTACACGCCTAGGTTTTTAATTTGGAAAAATAAAACGTCTTATATTAGTGAACGGAGAGAGCATATGCATGGGAAGCGCTAATATTTGGGATAGGGGCATGTATATGAAACTGTATTTCAGAAGCTTAGCGAATGTCATATATAACTACGTATTGGAAAGCAAATTTTTCTTTCAAAACGTCTTATATTAGTGAACAGAGGTAGTATATTCCGTTTGAAAAAAAACAGAGGTAGTATATTGCAATAGGTTTCCATGATTATGTACTCTGAATTAGGTGATGGAGACTGGATTTTTGGGCGTACTACTAGCAAGCCAAAAAAAAAACACTCCCTTGTGTCCAAATTAATTGGTGCCGCCATATACTATATCTAGTACAAGTGTACTCCTGAGCTGCATACAACTGATTACTTATCCTAAACTAGTGTGCATACATAAACCAACTGGTTTAGTTAGCTTGCATGAGTAGTTTTTGAACTATACTCTGCCTCAGCTTTTTCCGGCGACCTCAGTTTACATCTAGTGGATGGATTACAGCTCGTATATGCATGGATAGCAAATGGAGCAGCAATTAGCTGAGTACGCCCACCCGGCCGGCATCGTTTTTCTTCCATTTTCCTTTTCTATCCGACCCTAGCCAATTCTAGCTACGGTCAAGCTACGTGCTGTACAGCACGAAACAAGGCGGCCGGCCGGCCGGCGAGGACCACAGACGCTGTACGTAGCGGTCGAAGCTGCTGTACCACAAGATATGTCGCCATGCCATGCTCCTATGCGCCGTATGATTAGACATGCGCGGCATTGTTCATAGCTGCTGGACTGCTGGTCCCGTACGTAGAGAATATGATGGGCGCGCGTGTACGGTGTCTACACATCCTACAGTAAGCGTCACACACAGTCTGTAGTGCTTGTACGCGCTAGCTAGCTTAAACGGATTTGATTACTACCCCTAGCTAGCAGCAGCAGTCCTGGTCAACACACGCTCTAGCTTGGCTCCGGGAGCGAATTAAGGCCGGGGTACGTATACGCATATATATGCGCGCGGCCTGTGGAGATTCACTGTGTTTGTTCCAAAGCGCACTATATCTTCTGGAACACTTGACGTAATCCTCGTGACGATCTGTAAAATACTGCCGGTCGTTGTCCCAAGCAAAGCGCCGAAGCAATCCATTCTCGTCAAATTATAGAAGAGGTGCTTGCATCAGCTCTTCTGCAGGCCCTGGATATACAGTACGGAACCATATCCAACGTACCCTTCCAGCTAGAGGGCATGACCCCGTACACAAGGGCCGGCAGCAAGAAGAATGAAGCAATGGTTGGCGCTGGATCTTCCAGAGGCTATCTCGGGGACGTCAGAGTCGCCACTAGCTCAACCCCACGAACAACGGCGCCAGGCAGCAGCAAGTAGCTAGTGGACCATGCAGTGCAACGCATGCGCGCGAGGTGGGCGCAGCGCAGGCAGCACTGCCCACAAACGTACAGTGCGATGCATGTCTGCATATGCGCCGACGGGATCGAAGCGGTCAAACAAAAGGAGACGAACCGGCAAGAAAGAAGAGACGGCAGCTAGCAGGCGATCGGTAGAGCGATCGGTGATGTCGCGCTGTACGTCGAGTCAGTGGATCTCGATCACATGCACCGAGCTCCAACGGACAAGAATGGCGGGGGAAGGATCTTGCCGGTCCATGCCTAGCGAGCTAGCTATCTGCAGGGCTATGATTAACGGTGACCGGTGTCGCGTCGATGTCTCTCGCCCTCCCTCGCGCGCCATGCGGTGAAGCAGAGATCGACAGCATTTCTTCTTCGTTTTGTCCCTTGTTCCTTCGTCGGCAAATGTAACTTAAACGGGGCAGTATATCACAATGTTTCATTTTGAGTACCAATCGGAATTAGAACTTACGAAACACAACGAAACGGAGGCACTGAGCCATACATTGCAGCGCAAATCGCAAAGCACAATACTGAGTGAAATCGGTTGGATGAAACGTGCACACAGGACGTCCCGTGCACGGTAGAAAGACATTTTCTGAGCTTGCGACGTTCGTGTTGCTCTTGTTGTTTCTGCAGGGCCTGGATGCTCGTCCATCGGGTACGGCGAGGCGGAGGAGCTCGGGCCGTTCCTGGTCCAGAAGGGCAAGCCGGAGCTGAAGTGGAACCCCTACTCCTGGAACAGAGGCACGTACCGTTCGCCTCAGCTGTTAAATTCTTGTTCTTTGAAACGTTGCGGTTGTACCGGTATGCGGATACTTATGCTCCAGCCTGCTCGAAACTGCAGAGGCCAACCTGATGTTCCTGGAGTCGCCGGTGGGCGTCGGCTTCTCCTACACAAACACCAGCTCTGACCTAAAGAAGCTTGGCGACAAGATCACCGGTAAACAATCCTCCAGAGCAAGTACTCCGTAGTATTCATTTCTGAAGTAAAATGACCAACTGACAATTACTGAAACTGGGACTGTCACGTCTGCAGCTGACGACGCCTACATCTTCCTGCTCAACTGGTTCAAGCGCTTCCCCCAATACAAGTCCCACGAGTTCTACATCGCCGGAGAGAGCTATGCTGGTATGTGAGACACACCAAATTTCAACAACTCAGCTTTGCACTTCAGTCAAAGCACGCAACTGATAATTGAGAGGCGTTCGTGTCAGGACATTACGTTCCACAGCTGTCGGAGAAGATCTTTGACGGGAACAAGCAAGGACCCAAGGAGAACCACATCAACTTCAAGGGCTTTATGGTAGCTAACTGGACTAATTCATGACCTTCAGGACCATATCACTCGTAATCTGATGATGATGATGATGATGATGATGATGATGATGATGATGCAGATAGGGAATGCTCTGATGGACGACGAGACCGACCAGACTGGCATGATCGAGTACGCCTGGGACCACGCCGTCATCTCCGACCGCGTCTACGCTGACATCAAGGCCCACTGCGACTTCAGCATCGAGAACGCGACCAACGCCTGCAACAAGGCGCTGGACGAGTACTTCGCCGTCTACCGCCTCATCGACATGTACAGCCTCTACACGCCCGTCTGCACCGACGCCTCCTTGTCGTCCTTCAGCCGTAGCAAGAAGGTCGGCGTCCACGGCGCCGCGCCCAAGATCTTCTCCAAACATGTACACACCAACAGTCCCATGTCCGTCTCGACTTCTTCAGATGCATCGCTCTGGTTCAACAGCTTCATTGTTTCTCTTGCGCGTTGCAGCATGGGTGGTTCATGAGGCCGGCAGGTTACGACCCCTGCAGCAGCGACTACTCCGAGGTCTACTTCAACCGGCCAGATGTCCAGGCAGCGCTGCACGCAAACGTGACCAAGATGGGCTATAACTGGACACACTGCAGGTAAACTTGCTGCATATACTACCGACCGGCAATGCTACTGGAGTGATCTCACAGGCTGACATGTGATGTGTTATTCCCCCTGGTGCAGCGACGCGATCGGCACATGGAACGATGCTCCCGCCTCGACTCTCCCCATCATCCGCAAGCTCATCGCTGGCGGCATCAGGGTCTGGGTTTTCAGGTAAGTCGATACTTCAGCATGTCTGAACAATGCAAACCCGGAGCTGCTTTCAAATGACAATGTTGCTTGCTGCAGCGGTGACACTGACGGGAGGATCCCCGTGACGGCAACGAGGCTGACCCTGAACAAGCTTGGGCTGAAGAGCGTCCAGGAGTGGACACCGTGGTACGACCATCTGCAGGTAATTAACCTGACTAACTGTCCCAGCCGGTACGTGCAGAAACTCTTCACTAGCTCTTGAGCATCCAATTCACATTTCTTCTTAAAATAGGTGGGTGGGTGGACGATCAACTACGAAGGCCTGACGTTCGTGACGATCCGCGGAGCCGGCCACGAGGTCCCTATGCACACGCCGAGGCAGGCGCTGAGCCTCTTCAGGAGCTTCTTGGGTGACAAGAAGATGCCTCCCACGGCCTTCTCCTAGAGAGGAAACAGGTGTCAAGTCGTTTGTTTCTGATACCGTATATTAGAAAAAAGAACAACTTGTTTCTTGGGTTTCCTTTTCTTTGTTCTCGACCAGTGTTACAGATGTAATTCGATTGGAACAATCGTTTAATTAATAAAAGAAGTCAACGGTGTTGATTGGTTTACACAACAAAGTGGCCTGCCTCTTGGATAGCCATGTTTGTGCAATCTGTTGTGTTCTGGTACTCAACTGTACACGTATATCCTGAACAAAAATGCAAAGTGTATCGGCTAATTAACTGTGAAGCTTTGTGCATGTGTAGGGGAACAACTAGAAGTGTATAATACAAGCAATTCAACTGTACATACTGCATTGGATTCATAGTACCAAATCCCACTTTCAAATATAATTATTAAATCATAAATCAAGCATTTGAATTCATGTTTTTCGCTGATTTTTAGCATCAGAATGTAGATACACAAAGACAAATCAGGTAAGCAAACAAACATTCATTAGTCACACCTGACAGCTTGCGAGTGATACATGAACCACACACCACCATGGCTCTGGTTTACTTCTGCAACCCTGGAACTAATCTTTCTTTGGCATGGCAGCTAGCCTAGTATACATCCGTGCCATAGATTGATAGCCTCTAATATCGCCTGAGCGCAGGAGATTACCTATGTTACAAAAAAAAGGATAGTCAGGGACTAGCAGAAAATTTAAAACATACAAAGTATTAAAGCTGGCCATATTTCGAAACCAAATTTCTACCACCTCAGTCTAGAGGTAATTCAAAGAACACATCATGAACTACTGAATCCTTCAAAATTTTCATGCATCATAGATTTGTGTACAATGAGAACATAAATACTAATCAGTTCACCAGTAGAAATAATGAGTAATGCAGTTAGAAAAACTTAAAGAGTACAATATGAAGCTACCTGAGTCACAGTTAAGTGGGCTATCTGCTTCTGGATGGGCCATCAAAGCAATTATGGCTCTGCAAACAGATTGTAAGGTCCATGCAGGGCTCCAAGCATTCTTCAATATATCCAAGCATATTTCACCTGTCTAGAAAAACAAACAAGAGAAGAAATTGAGGAATTCCCCTTATTTTTGTATTTAACAATCATAAAGACACCTCAAACTGTGTTTGCACGATGTATTCAGGTGTTGCAGGAAATTTCAACAATGAAACCAAGAAAATCCTAACAGCACATGGCTTTATATTTGCAGAACAAGGATTCAGGTCGTAGCAGAAAAATCCTAATAAGAACTAGGAACCACAACCTTAGAATTCTACATACCTTTAGCAAAGTAATAAAAAAAAAAGTCAAAGAGAATGCCCTAAATAAACATATATTTACAACAACAAAAAAAGCTTTTGAGAAGTAACCTTGAAGTGAACATTTGGGTGGAAAATTTTGGTCATGAAGCGGACTTGTGGAGGCAGCAGAGGGTACTGCTCAGGAATTGAGAATGCGAGTTGAAATACACCGCCTTCAAAAGGTGTCTCTGATGGGCCCTAATGACACATACAGTAAGAAAACGAATCAGTACACAGCTGGTATTGATCATTCTGGCATCACCTTGCAATAGAAACAAACACCTTGATTAGAGCAGTCCACTTGAATATATTTGAATCATCGCAGATTAATTGGATATCTGGGTCCGCTGACTTTTCTCGCTGCACCTCCTTGTACTCCTTGAAGAGCCTAGCTCTAGATGCCTATTGACAGAAGACATTCTGATTTTTCAAAACTTTCGAATTGCATCTTTAAGAACCCGTAAGGTCATTAATCGAGAACATTAGGAAATAAAATAGCATCATTTAAACGGAGACAAGATAGTTCTAATTATGCCTGTTAAAATCGATACAACTGTTTTCTAAAAAGCAGCTGACTAGCCTGTATGGGCTGCGCTGGACACTAGGAAATATCCTCCACCTAGCCAATTTATCCCGTCCCACTTTAGCTAGCATGACTGGCCAAACAAGCAGCAGAATATCTTGCTGTCCGATATGAATCAGTAGCTACTAAGCCTTAGAATGGATATATTAGAGATACACTAACGAAAGAAGTACCTAAATTAGGGGTGTACTGGCTTTTGCATCATATACAAACTTTGTTTTGCAGTGAATCATCATATACTAACTTGAACTAACAAGGTTAGCAGCCGGGTTGTACTGGTTGAGGCCAAGACACCACTAACCAAAATCATTCAATGTGTATGAGATTACTGACATACTTCATCATATCTAATTTACTATGCAAGAGATGAAAAAATAACTGTGGGGGCTGACCTGCATCTCTCTTCCTTACTGATGATCACGAACCTGATTTGCGAATGTATCTGTCAAATGCAGCCAAGAAAATAAAGCAGATGTTACGTTCTCTAATGCGTAATGACAATGGTGCTTATAAAAGGAAAATATTTGGTAACATGAACAAAAAATCGCAGGAATATAAAATCTAAGGGCTAGATTTAGAAATAAACATATATCCACGAGGATTAATGACCATAATCCATATTTCGTAGGAATATTCTTGTCAATGCAGAGATCACCTAGCAAACGGATCTCCCAAATCCATCTATTAGACTACATAACTGAGACATTAAAACTATTGTCGACATGTAGAGCATGATAATCATCTAGGGCTTCCTTACCAACAAAGAAATCCCGCCCAGATGGATCTTTAATCCACGCCAATCCAATTGAGCGCAGGAGGAACTGGCGCTGAGTCCCTTCGATTCAAGCGGTGGGAGTGCGGCGTGCCTCGGATCGGAGGACGCTCTTTTTTTCCTTTTGATGGATCAAAGCAAAGGGAATTCTCAGGACGGGTGGACAGAGAAGGGAACAGGGGAACGAGAGTATACTCTAGGGGCGCGCGTTTGGTAGCGTGGAGGCCTTTTTTTCTGCATGTGAAGAGACGAAATCAAGCCGTTTGGTAGCAGTGTGTTCCCGAAAAATCCGCTCTCTAGCACAACCCGTAAACACGCGAACTGAAAAAGGCGAGTTCAGTTCAACCGAACTCGCGTATTCAAGTCGTAAAATGGTTGGCGCAGAACAGAACCCGTAAAGCAAAACTGTAAAACAGTAGTTTACGGGCTCTGTTTTGCACCAGCGGCATCCGAACCCGTAAAACAAGGTTTATAAAATTTATTTGCATATGATCGATCAAACGTGACCTCCACCATAAGGTGGCGTCTTCAATCTCTGTGTAGTTGTGGCCCGCCTCTTCTTCCGATTTCCATCAGCCGTGACCTCCACCACACCCTCGTCCCCTTCTTCCCCTTCTTCCGCCTCGCCCCCGCAGTCGTTCTCATTGCTGAACGGAGGGAGTGTGTTAATGTTCACCTCCTCCAACATCTCCATGTACGTGGTGGAATCGTTCCTAATTTGACGAGGCCTCCGTACCTACTCGCAATCAAAAAAAAAGGAGGAAGAGTTCATGTGTACCTTGCTGACCCGTCGTCGAGCACGTCCTGGGCGGCGTTTGCGGTGGCTTCCGGAGGCGGCGGTGGCGTTGGCGGGGATGGGCACGGAGGCGGGACGCCACGGGTAGTCAACGCCTTCACCTTGGTCCTTTTCGGACCCGAATTCTTCGGTCTCGCACGGGCTGCCTTCGGCTTTGATGACGCGTAAAGCACACGCCCGTTGGGAACCCCAAGTGGAAGGTGTGATGCGTACAGCAGCAAGTTTCCCCCAGTAAGAAACCAATGTTTATCGAACCAGTAGGAGTCAAGAAGCACGTTGAAGGTTGATGGCGGAGGAGTGTAGTGCGGCGCAACACCAGGGATTCCGGCGCCAACGTGGAACCTGCACAACACAATCACAGAACTTTGCCCCAACGTAACAGCGAGGTTGTCAATCTCACCGGCTTGCTGTGAACAAAGGATTAAACGTATAGTGTGGATGATGATGGTTGTTTGCGAAGAACAGTAAAGAATAATTGCAGTAGATTGTATTTCAGATGTAAAGAATAGGACCGGGGTCCACAGTTCACTAGCGGTGTCTCTCCCATAAGATAGCAGATGTTGGGTGATGCGTGTAGTTGACACGTCCGTTGGGAACCCCAAGAGGAAGGTGTGATGCGCACAGTAGCAAGTTTTCCCTCAGAAAGAAACCAAGGTTTATCGAACCAGGAGGAGCCAAGAAGCACGTTGAAGGTTGATGGCGGAGGAGTGTAGTGCGGCGCAACACCAGGGATTCCGGCGCCAACGTGGAACCTGCACAACACAATCACAGAACTTTGCCCCAACGTAACAGCGAGGTTGTCAATCTCACCGGCTTGCTGTAAACGAAGGATTAGATGTATAGTGTGGATGATGATGGTTGTTTGCGAAGAACAGTAAAGAACAATTGCAGCAGTTTGTATTTCAGATGTAAAGAATAGGACCGGGGTCCACAGTTCACTAGCGGTGTCTCTCCCATAAGATAGCAGTATGTTGGGTGAACAAATTACTGTTGGGAAATTGACAAATAAAGAAGGCATAACAATGCACATACAAATATCATGATGAGTACTATGAGATTTAATCAGGGCATTACGACAAAGTACATAGACCGCTATCTAGCATGCATCTATGCCTAAAAAGTCCACCTTCGAGGTTATCATCCGAACCCCTCCGGTATTAAGTTGTAAACAACAGACAATTGCATTAAGTATGGTGCGTAATGTAATCAACACAAATATCATTAGACAAAGCATCGATGTTTTATCCCTAGTGGCAACGAGCACATCCACAACCTTAGAACTTTCTCATCATCGTCCCGGATTTAATGGAGGCATGAACCCACTATCGAGCATAAATACTCCCTCTTGGAGTCACAAGTATCAACTTGGCCGAGCCTCTACTAGCAACGGAGAGCATGCAAGAACATAAATAACATATATGATAGATTGATAATCAACTTGACATAGTATTCAATATTCATCGGATCCCAACAAACACAACATGAAGGATTACAAATAGATGATCTTGATCATGATAGGCAGCTCACAAGATCTAACATGATAGCACAATGGGGAGAAGACGACCATCTAGCTACTGCTATGGACCCATAGTCCAGGGGTGAACTACTCACACATCGATCCGGAGGCGAACATGGCGATGAAGAGACCTCCGGGAGATGATTCCCCTCTCCGGCAGGGTGCCGGAGGCGATCTCCTGAATCCCCGAGATGGGATTGGCGGCGGCGGCGTCTCTGGAAGGTTTTCCGTATCGTGGCTCTCGGTACTGGGGGTTTCGCGACGGAGGCTTTAAGTAGGCGGAAGGGCAGGTCAGGGGGCCACACGAGAGCCCCACACGCCTGGGCCGCGCCGCCCTGTTGTGGCGGCGCCTCGTGGCCCCACTTCGTCTATCCCTCGGTCTTCTAGAAGCTTTGTGCAAAAATAGGACCCTGGGCGTTGATTTCGTCCAATTCCGAGAATATTTCCTTACTAGGATTTCTGAAACCAAAAACAGGAGAAAACATCAACTGGCTCTTCGGCATCTCGTTAATAGGTTAGCGCCGGAAAATGCATAAATATGACATATAATGTGTATAAAACATGTGAGTATCATCATAAAAGTAGCATGGAACATAAGAAATTATAGATACGTTTGGGACGTATCAAGCATCCCCAAGCTTAGTTCCTACTCGCCCTCGAGTAGGTAAACGATAACAAAGACAATTTCTGAAGTGACATGCTATCATAATCTTGATCATACTATTGTAAAGCATATGAGATGAATGCAGCGATTCGAAGCAATGATGAAGATAATGAGTAAACTAATGAGTCATATAACAAAGACTTTTCATGAATAATACTTTCAAGACAAGCATCAATAAGACTTGCATAAGAGTTACTCATAAAGCAATAAATTCAAAGTAAAGGCATTGAAGCAACACAAAGGAAGATAAAGTTTCAACGGTTGCTTTCAACTTCAACATGTATATCTCATGGATAATTGTCAACACAAAGTAATATAACAAGTGCAATAAGTAAACATGTAAGAATCAATGCACACAGTTGATACAAGTGTTTGTTTCTAAGATAGAAATAATAGGCAAACTGACTCAACAATAAAGTAGAAGATTGGCCCTTCGCAGAGGGAAGCATTGATTACTATATTTGTGCTAGAGCTTTTCATTTTGAAAACAAGAAACAATTTCGTCAACGGTAGTAATAAAGCATATGAGTTATTGATACGTCCCAAACGTATCTATAATTTCTTATGTTCCATGCTACTTTTATGATGATACTCACATGTTTTATACACATTATATGTCATATTTATGCATTTTCGGCACTAACCTATTGACGAGATGCCGAAGAGCCAGTTGCTGTTTTCTGCTGTTTTTGGTTTCGGAAATCCTAGTAAGGAAATATTCTCGGAATTGGACGAAATCAACGCCCAGGGTCTTATTTTTGCACGAAGCTTCCAGAAGTCCGAGGGAGAGACGAAGTGGGGCCACGAGGTGGCGACACACCAGGGCGGCGTGGCCCAAGCCCTGGCCGCGCCGGCTTGGTGTGTGGGCCCCTCGTGACGCCCCTTGACCTGCCCTTCCGCCTACTTAAAGCCTCCGTGGCGAAACCCCCAGTACCGAGAGCCACGATACGGAAAACCTTACAGAGACGCCGAGGCCGCCAATCCCATCTCGGGGGATTCAGGAGATCGCCTCCGGCACCCTGCCGGAGAGGGGAATCATCTCCCGGAGGTCTCTTCATCGCCATGATTGCCTCCGGATCGATGTGTGAGTAGTTCACCCCTGGACTATGGGTCCATAGGAGTAGCTAGATGGTCGTCTTCTCCCCATTGTGCTATCATGTTAGATCTTGTGAGCTGCCTATCATGATCAAGATCATCTATTTGTAATCATTCATGTTGTGTTTGTTGGGATCCGATGGATATTGAATACTATGTCAAGTTGATTATCAATCTATCATATATGTTATTTATGTTCTTGCATGCTCTCCATTGCTAGTAGAGGCTCTGGCCAAGTTAATACTTGTGACTCCAAGAGGGAGTATTTATGCTCGATAGTGGGTTCATGCCTCCATTCAATGCGGGACGATGACGAGAAAGTTCTAAGGTTGTGGATGTGTTGTTGCCACTAGGGATAAAACATCGATGCTTTGTCTAAGGATATTTGTGTTGATTACATTACGCACCATACTTAATGCAATTGTCCGTTGTTTACAACTTAATACTGGAGGGGGGTTCGGATGATAACCTGAAGGTGGACTTTTTAGGCATAGATGCATGCTGGATAGTGGTCTATGTACTTTGTCGCAATGCCCTGATTAAATCTCATAGTACTCATCATGATATATGTATGTGCATTGTTATGCCTTCTTTATTTGTCAATTGCCCAACTGTAATTTGTTCACCCAACATCTGCTATCTTATGGGAGAGACACCGCTAGTGATTGTGGACCCCGGTCCTATTCTTTACATCTAAAATACAAACTGCTGCAATTGTTCTTTACTGTTCTTCGCAAACAACCATCATCATCCACACTATACATCTAATCCTTTGTTTACAGCAAGCCGGTGAGATTGACAACCTCGTCTGTTACGTTGGGGCAAAGTTGTGTGATTGTGTTGTGCAGGGTTCCACGTTGGCGCGGAATCCCTGGTGTTGCGCCGCACTACACTCCTCCGCCATCAACCTTCAACGTGCTTCTTGGCTCCTCCTGGTTCGATAAACCTTGGTTTCTTTCTGAGGGAAAACTTGCTACTGTGCGCATCACACCTTCCTCTTGGGGTTCCCAACGGACGTGTCAACTACACGCATCAAGCATTTTTTTCTGGCGCCGTTGCCGGGGAGATCAAGACACGCTGCAAGGGGAGTCTCCACTTCCAATCTCTTTACTTTGTTTTTGTCTTGCTTTATTTTATTTACTATTTTGTTTGCTGCACTTATATCAAAAACACAAAAAAATTAGTTGCTAGCTTTACTTTATTTACTGTCTTGTTCTCTATATCAAAAACACAAAAAAATTAGTTACTTGCATTTACTTTATTTACCTTTAGTTTGTTTCATCATGTTTCCTCCTAAGTTCACTCTGAAAGACATACCGGTAGGACGTGGGTCTATAATTGGGAGAGATAATATAGAAGATTTTTCACTCATGTTTGTACCGTTGAAGATTTTGAAGATAGACACTTAGTAGAACTTGCTCCTAATTATGAAATTGCTGCTGCTTCTTTAGTTCACATGTTGGAAACTAAATTTGTTAATCTTAATCCTATAATCCAACACATGTTTCTCACACTCGGTGATATGGAAGAAGGGGAAAAGAAAGATTTTGTTTTAGAAACCCTTCTTAAAGAATTTGGTGGTGTAGCAAGAGAGGCTAGAAAGGTCTTTACTAAATATAATATGCTTGGCTCTTATACCAATTTTGTTAGTATCCTTGAAAAGATGGACATGGAGAGAGTAAGGTACATTAATAATATTAATGATGGTGGGGAGATTAAGACAACAATACCTTGTAAGCTCCTGGGAATGAATGACGCTCTAGAAAATAACTATGGTTGGCTTGTCCCTGAAAATTTGTTTGACGAGGATAGCAAACTTAAGAATAATGAAAAGGGAGCCTCTGAAACTCACATAGATAAGATAAAATGCATACGTGTTTGTTTTTATTTTTGTTTTGTTTGAATAAATCGGATCCTAGCATTCTTTGTTTGGGAGAGAGAGACACGCTCCGCTGTTTCGTATGAACACATATGTTCTTAGCTTATCTTTAATGTTCATTGCGAAAGTTGAACTACTTCATTCATTGTTATATGGTTGGAAACGGAAAATGCCGCATGTGGTAAATGGTTTAATGTCTTGAATAATGTGATACTTGGCAATTATTTGTGCTCATATAGATCTTGTTTAAGCTCTTGCATCATGTACCTTGTACTCATTAATGAATAACTACATAGAGCTTGTAAATTGGTTTGCATGATTGATCTCTAGAGTCTAGATATTTTACGGTTGAGGTGTTTGAACAACAAGGAGACAATGTAAGAATACTTATATGCTTCTAATATGTTCATATGTGAGCTTCTTTTGCACCTTTGCTCTTGAGTTTGCTTCAAACAACCTTGCTAGCCTAGCCTTGTATTGAAGGAACTCTTCTCATGCATCCAAATCCTTGAGCCAATAAACATGCCATTTTGTGTCCACCATACCTACCTACCACATGGTATTTCTCGGAGCATTCCAAAGTAAAT
>NC_061509.1:159685118-159723004 GCF_022539505.1 Lolium rigidum | reverse complement strand
GGGGGGGATTGTAGCTAGCACTGCCATTCCACTCCGATTTCGGTGCCCTTGGTGCCTTGGATGTGTGGCAGACCATGGACCAACGCCGGCGGGAGGGTTCCAATACTTTGTTTAGGTGTTTTTTCAATGTCTTTTTCATGATGGTGAGACGGCGGCTACATCATGAAATCAAAATAAGATCATCACATCCTATCTTCGGTCCAATGGTGCGTCTAGCGTCAGTGAAGGGTGCGTAGAGTTGTGTGTCCGGTGGATCTCCTGGGATTCGACCAGTTTTTATGTTCGTTCGTGTGGTTTTAGATCTCTTTCGATCTATTGTTATCATCATTTGCGATGGATGCTGCTCTGGTGCACTGGTTAGCATGATGACTTTCTATTTGTTTGCACAACATGGTCTAGTATGACAAGTTTTGCTCGGCTCTAATGATGGTGGGATGACGACGGCAACGCTTCTTCAGCTCATATAATCATACTAGTGTCTATAATCGTCGCTATGTAATCAATGATATATTTACATTTTTAATTACTTTTATAGAATTATATGTTTGTTGTTTGATGATTATTAGTAGATAGGCGAAAATTTCGCAAAGAATTATCACAAAATCCACCACAATTCTATCGTGGGTGTTACATAAAAGGATGGACGTAAGGCCGATTAAAAGAAGGACACCAAATCAGCCCATACGGACAGTTCAGATGGTTCTCAGCGAAAGATCTGACGGCCAATATCGCGCGGAAGTGGCCTGAGCGTGGGCAGAAAGTTGAAGGGGAAGGGGACTTCCGTCTCGTTGCCCTCCCTCTCTCTCTACTCCCCTTTTCTTTAGCCAGCCGCCCCGCTCTCTCCACCCGATCTCCTCCAGCAACCCGAAGAATCCGACGAGGTAGTCCCGCGCTCCGGCCATGGGCGACAGCCAGTACTCCTTCTCCCTCACCACCTTCAGGTTTGTGCTCTGTTCCCTCCCTCCCTCTATCGATAGGGCTTGATTTGGTGCGGCGTAGGTGTATTGATCTGACTTCTCCCCCTTCGATTCCGTTGCAGCCCGTCGGGGAAGCTGGTGCAGATCGAGCACGCGCTCACGGCCGTCGGATCCGGCCAGACCTCGCTTGGCATCAAAGGTGCGATCCGCGCAGTAATCCTGTCCTCTACTTTCTGCTACTACCGGTCTTGCGCTGCCAGCATCGATTTGCAGCGGAAAGTTTTGTGACTTTACACGAGTTTGAGACAGCGATGTGTGGGGTTTATGTACTTCGAATAACATTAGGTCAATGCGGAGGGTTTCCATTCTTGATGCGTGAAGTAAGTTCAGATTTTAGGGTTTGACATGATGGGGTTTAGGCCATTGCTGATGTCTGTGTTTTAGCTAGGTTTTCTCTTGTATCCTTGGCATTGTAGAATCGTGTGGTAGTACTAGCTGTTGGACTTGCAATTGCATATATTTCATGCCTGTATGTGCCATAGAAATTATTAATCCGCACAACCCAGGCTTGCAACTCTAAAGAGGAGTGCAGGCCTTTTTAACCACACGATTACTTATAACCATGCCCTTTTGTTTTCGGCTGGACGTAGTCAAGGCTACCCTACCAATTTAATACACCGAGGTTATTTGCAGATCTCATGCCTGAGCTTTAGTAGCTTCTCGATGTCTACGGAGACTGATGTACCACTAGATATAATAATCTAATGCAATTGATAGACACACACCTTTGTTGATTTTTTGATGCCGATGGGTTTTGTTATTCTACATACTGCATTCTTGTGAGTGCGAAGTTGATGTTTGGGGTGACATATTTTCTTTAGCATCTGTATATTCTGCGAACTACTTAATTTGTAGGAGCACGTCCATTGTAAAGTTTGGACTTCTTCCTACATTCTTGTATTTGGAATCCTAAATTCATGATAGGTGCAAAATTGCACATTATTTGTTTTCTTCCTTTCCATAAGACCATTAGTTTGCGT
The DNA here is from genome assembly GCF_022539505.1 of Lolium rigidum. Taxonomy (NCBI): domain Eukaryota; kingdom Viridiplantae; phylum Streptophyta; class Magnoliopsida; order Poales; family Poaceae; genus Lolium; species Lolium rigidum. The sequence continues at coordinate 159,721,047 of NC_061509.1, read as the reverse complement.
TTCAGCATACCTAGCTGTTGTATTGTATTTTTCGAGGAAGGTAAAAAGGCGATCACTTATTGATTCTGAAATGTGTTATGTTTGTAGCTGCCAATGGGGTAGTTATTGCCACCGAGAAGAAGCTGCCTTCTATTTTAGTGGACGAAACATCTGTAAGTGTAACACCATCCTTAATTTTAATTCCTTCTCTACTTGCCATCCTCTGTTGTTACCTCAGAAATGCTAATTAACATGTTTCTGCAAATTTCTAGGTGCAAAAGATTCAGTCATTGACTCCAAATATTGGAGTCGTCTACAGGTATTTTCCAGTGTTGCTTAATTTTGTAATTTACTTTTTTTTTATCTTGGATATATTTAAACTATTGGTAACCTATTTACTTCTGTTACTCTACCTTTACCCTGCCCTTACCCCAACTTTATAATATATTGATTAATGTTCTTAATTTTCAATAATGTCTGAGCTAGTGCTGCTGTGTTCAATGATACATTTTTTTGCATTTCCATCACTGGCTGGTTTATGTATATAGAAGGATAAAATAAAAAATTGGTTTGAAGGTTTCTGCCTTTATTTGTTTCATCTTAATTGTAGTCGCCCCTGAGAAGGCAAAAGATTTAAGCACATATCCAACATATGCAAGGAAACCTAATGATTGATAGGGATTGGGAAACCAGGGAATATAATTTGAATTTGTGTTTGTTATTACCATGCGAACTAGGTGTAGTGACTCAACTCACTTGTGTTATACATAACAGCTAAGGAAGTAGAATAACCACATCTTTTTTTCAAATTGTTTATTATATATCTCCCAGCTTGCCACCATGGTTGCATTAATACAGTTTCCAATCATTACTGACATTTGGTGTGTTGCAATTTCCAAGTGTCCTATTGCTTGGATGTACACTTACCTACTCATTGTTTTCAGTGGGATGGGTCCAGATTTTCGCGTTCTTGTCAGGAAAAGTCGGAAGCAGGCTCAGCAGTATTATCGGTTGTACAAGGTATATTCATGACAGTTTATTTGGTTTAGACATCATTTTAATAATTTGCCACCTGTAGTCATGCCCTATCATTATTTTCTTAGTAAATATGTTTTCTCATTATTGTTCATTTCCAAATTCCAAATGCAGGAAACCATCCCTGTTACCCAGCTTGTCCGAGAGACTGCTGCCGTTATGCAGGAGTTCACACAATCTGGGTATTGTTACTATACTAGGCACTTTTTTCTTATTATACTACTAGTGAAGTTGTGAAATTGTTAAAATCAGTCCTGCACTTGTTATACCAAAATTTCTTGCTATTAGAAAATAAGTTGTTGATAACTTTACCTAAAGCCTCACAATGTCACTTGATAGTACTTGCTTTTGATAGTAAGAACTATAATGTGTAATATAACTTTGATGTCTGTTTATTTAGTCACTTACAAATGTGAAACATTACATTGTATTGCACATTACAATCTCATTATATAGGGCCAGAGTGAACTGTCTGACCGATTTTTTTGATTTTTTTGACTTAATGGGTGAGCTTGAGAAACTGGTTTAAAATCTTACAGTCACGACGCAACTCGGCACTCATACATGTAATAATAGATAGGATTTGATTGTCACACACATTTTTCAATTTATTTGACATATATCAGCCAAAATTTCTCCTCAAACTTCAAAGAAATATATACTTAAGAACTACACCATCATGTTAAAAACCGGTACTATCTTTTACTTAATACATACGATGTAAATATTTTGTACTCATAATCTTATTTGTTGCAGTGGTGTAAGACCATTTGGTGTATCGCTGTTGATTGCTGGTTATGATGACAATGGCCCGCAGTTGTATCAGGTATGTGTAAAGAGCTACGTGATAGACCTTGCTATCTTCATTCTCACTATCTCAGATTCAACCGCATGCTAATTTGCATCTCAACAATGCACTGGATGTGTTTATGGCTTATGTGGTAATGAAACATCACATTGTGGAATGAATCTTCCTACTTTTGACTGATATTTCACCTGTCACATACTGTTTATTGTTTCTTTAGGTTGACCCATCTGGATCTTACTTCTCCTGGAAAGCATCAGCTATGGGAAAAAATGTGTCAAACGCGAAGACCTTTCTTGAGAAAAGGTAGACCGGAGATCTCTTATCACTAGTATTGATCACTGTTAAGGCTTCGGTGCTGTTTTTGAATATGATGGTCATATTAAATTGCATTCCCTTGCTGTATAACCTTCTAGCTGTTCATTAATATAATCAGCGTTTATGTCGCCAAGGTTATTTTTTTCCATGCTCATTTGATCTAACTGACATAGCTTTTACTTGTAGATACACCGAAGACATGGAGCTTGATGATGCCATCCATACTGCAATTCTGACATTGAAAGAAGGGTATCTACATTTTTCTTGTAGTTGGCTTATGCTGCTAATTGCATAGCTTCTTGAGTACTGACGGTTTCTTGACTTGCAGATATGAAGGTCAAATCTCTGCGAACAACATTGAGATTGGAGTTATTCGAGCTGACCGTGAATTCAAGTATGTACACAAAGTCCATGACACTGCTTTTTCTGCAACATAGTTATAGCGGCAACATTTCTTTTGCCTCTTTTGCATCCCTTCCTAACTTCTGAACATTGTCGTAATAACATTCTTTTGTTCGCTAACAAGTTTGACTACTCTCAACTCATCTGTTCAAGTTTCTCTTGCTCATGTTTTATCAGTTATAAATGTCATAATAAGGCTGTTTGATTAGTGTGAAAATTTCTGTCTTCATCCTGAGTAGTAACACTCCCTGTACAAAATGCAGAGTTCTAACCCCAGCAGAGATCAAGGATTTCTTGGAAGAGGTGGAGTAAGCTGCCCGCTGACAACTTACTGTCTACAGCAAGAAAAGTGTCCGAGCAGTCTCCATGAAGCTTGTCTTATGTTCTAAACTTGCCACTTAAACTGATTTGTTCCTGTGACACGGACGAGCTACATTTGAATCCCTGTGAAGGCATTGTAGACAGCTAAGATAACCTTTGTTAGGTGTATGTTTTGTTGAATCTCTGGATTAACTTTTTTTTTAAATCTCGTGCCTATGATTGCGAAGCGAATCACAAAGGAACACTACAATCGGTGGTGACTAGTTACCATGGGCGAACTTGATGATTCAGTAATCCATGAATTTGCCAGTCGACCACCCAGCTTAAATCAAATAGATTTCCGGGTAGCAAATTGGCAAAATGATCAATTCCTCCCTTGAAGGAGGGTCTCTTTGACCCGGCCTCTTTTTTCTGATTCCAGATATTGACCGTTTACTTGTGAGACTTGTGATCAGAAGCATCCAAATTTCAGAGCACTTTTAGGTTTAGATTAATAGTGAGACATCTTCTAGATATCTTAAGGAAAACAAAACTCATTAGCTTCATCATTAAATGTGTATCTGTATCTATATATTTGTCGTTGGGGATATCAGTATATTTTCTATAAACATGGTTAAACTTAGAGTGGGAAAGGAGGCAGCTGGTGCCAGATGAGATTTAGTCTATGACTAACCCAAGATCTTTTTTTTTAGAGCAGTCTCCCAACATCGATCATGTCAATTGGAGCTACTTTGCGCTCTGATTGTGAAGTAGCGATTCAAACCTTATTGGCTGGAGGTGTATTGGCGACTCCCAGTTCATAAATTTTCCTTTATATGATTAGAGCAAATGCGTTTGATGAAATTCAGTTTGAGCATTCTCCAAAAGAAGCTAATATGATGGCGCATAAGTTAGCTAGGTTTGTTTCTTTTTCATCTAAATCTTATGCATGGGTTGATGAACCCCTAATTTTGAACGGTGTAACTGTGAGTGATCAATTAAGTGCAAGAAATGACTTTCCCTACAAAACTATGAAGGGAGGTGACACTTATGTTCCGTGTAAATGCAGTAGTACTCCCTCTGTACCATGAAGGTTGTTCGAGGTTTGCAAAAGTTTAGATATCTCTAGACACTAAATAGCATCTACATAATTCAAATTTTAATAAATCTCAGACAACCATCGTGGAGGGGGTACATAGAATACATAATCCATTTTTTGATAAATCCCAGACAACCATCGTGGAGGGAGTACATACAATAATTTGTGCCTATTCTTACATTACATGTACAAACTTTGTCATCTTTCTTAACAATTTTGGAATTTTGCAAGTACCTTGAAGCATCATAGGTGTAGTATTTTTTTTTAGGAATTTTACATGGATATTTATCATCAAAACAATGGATTTAGTTTGGCCTATGGTGTACACAAATAAACGAGATGCAATGATGCTAGAATTACGGTTTCTTTGATTAGGATTTTAAAACACGTTAATAGGAAAAACACAAGATTGGACTAATATGACCTCTTCAATTCTACGAGATAAGAGAAACTGCTCCCTCCGTCCATCAAAGAATGTTGGAGACTTTTCAAATTTGAATGAGTGTCTACATACATCTAAATTTGGACAAATTTTTGACATCCTTTTATGGATAAAGGTAGTACATGATTTTGGATCCACGAGTGTTTAATGCGTGTTTGATTGCTTAGAAAAACCAAAATAGTTGTAAAAAGAGGTTGGAGTGGAGGAATCCCCCCCCCCCCCCAAAACCATATTGCAAAAAAGTATTTGTAGAATTTTTTTTTTTTGAAAATAAGTATTTGTAGAAATTAATAGGATTGTTATCCTGTGAATCAAAGGACTTTCGTTGAAAATAAATCCTAAGGATCCAAACCTTCTAAAATCTAAATGTACTACACAATTCATTTGGAGCCCTTTAAGGAGTTAAACGAGATGCAATGGTGCCAGACTTAAGGAGTTAAAAAGATCTTTTGGTTTCAGATTATGTATAAATAAAAAAGAAAAAAGATTGAAGATTGGTCTGTCGTCGTCATCCTCCAGTCCCTCTGCACTTCTCCTCCTCGGCGGCTTTGGCATTACCTTTAAAAATCGCCCACCAAGCTCCCCACGGATGGGCTGGTGCTCCCCGTCCACTCCTCGGCAGCTGCTATCCACCATCTCGCTCTTCGCCTTCGGCGCCGGCCTCCTCTCCTACGGCGTCCACCTCTCCTACGTCCACGTCGAGCCCCAGCGCGCGCGCACGCTCGCCCGCGATCAGTTCGTCCGCGACTACCTGCGCAGGAAGCACGACAAGTAGCCGCGCGCGCATCCCCACGAGATCCCCGCCCTTCCGATGGCTCTGGCACCCAGCGGCGGGACGGTGGTTGCGGAGGTGGAGATGAACGCCGGCGCCGACCTGGGTGCCACCACCGTGCGAGCGACCGTTGTGCAGGCCTCCACCGTGTTCTACGACACCCCTGCAACGATCGGTGCGTGCTCCGGCTCTGCTCTAGCTGCTGTTATCTGTTGTTGCTACTAGCTCGTATGGTGTTCGATCGTTTGCCTCGCTCGTGTGTGTTTGGAACTGGTGCTGCACACACCGGCGCCTGCTTGCTTTTCTACTTAGTACGGGCTCACCCTCCTGTTATCGATCGGACTGGTGCCTCGAATAGTATAAAACTAAAATCGGTGTGTCGATCAAACTCGAGTTGTGATATTATTCTCCTTTCTTGACTATGGTCTCAGATGTAGAAATGAAGTGCCGTGTTTTATCAGTGTTGATGCTAAATCAAAAAGGAACTGACAGACTCTATCTTGAATAGTAGTAGTCAGTGTAGTTTTCTTAGTAGCGAGTTAGTATGCTGCAAATGATCGAACACCATTGTTTTCTTTTGTCTTTTCTTCTTGTTTTGTATGATACTTCCCGTTACTTAAATCTTCTCATTGATGATGTCATCAGTGACTTAACTGCAATAAACGATGTTCCACCAAAGAACAAAATAAATAAATAAATAATAGGCCTGAATAGTTCCAGGTTTGAAACGGAAAATGCATGTTGGTAGGATATCTTGTATGCGTTATCCACTTGTGAATGATGAAACCCTTTCAGGATTGGAGATTATTATATTGCTGCTAATTCCCTAACTGCATTTATCGGCAGATAAAGCAGAGAAATTGATAGCGGAGGCAGCTGGATATGGTTCACAGTTGGTTCTTTTTCCAGAAGTCTTTGTTGGTGGCTACCCTCATGGTTCTACCTTTGGCCTGACTATTGGCAGTCGATCTGCCAAGGGAAAAGAAGACTTTCGAAAGTACCATGCAGCTTCCATAGATGTGCCTGGTATTCCAAGATACTACCAATATATGCTCACTATACATTATTTTTCACGATAGTCATTATGCTTCATGTTTTTGCCTTTTTGCTTTATACTTATCAGTTTTGCGCATTGTGCTTTGGATAAACTAAAGATGGACTCAGAACTGAACTTTCTATCCTGTTTTGGAACTACAGTTTCTATCCATAATTTCAAAGTACACCATTATATTTGATGTATTACAGTTACATTGACAATATATTAGAACGTTCAGTGCTAGAAATGAACCATACCCCACAAAAAAGTGTAATACAACACATCCCTCTTTTCCTGCATCATCCAAAAAAAAAAACCAATCGAGGGAAACCTCAAACTTGCTGTCCGGACCACCAGGTGATAAATTACAGGTGGCATGTTACTGAACTGAAGTGTATATTTGGCTTTTGTTCCTGTGTTCTGTATCATTTCTATAAGTACAGCTCCATAATTGACTAAACATTTTAGGCTTTGTCCTTGCTACCAGTATTTGTTAAATTTCTGTATTATTCTTCTGGTTGATGGTGTAATTCATTGTTCGCATAGTAAAATAATATTGCGAGCATGCACCTCTTGTTAACTGGCACTGATAAAAATGAATAAATCAGCAAAGCACATCCAGTAAATTTGGGCCATTTGGTCAACTGTCAGCATTGGTACCATATATTGGTAGTCCGAATTTGCATTGAGCATATTTCCATCTTTGTCATTTCTGTTAATAGATTCATTTTGATACTTATGTTCTAGTTCCCAGTGGATTTATCTTTGCCTGTCACAAAATATTTCGTCAGTATCATTTTACAGACATTCGACAAATGCAGGCCCAGAGGTTAGTCGCTTAGCTGCATTGGCTGGAAAATACAAGGTCTTCTTGGTGATGGGGGTTGTTGAAAGGGCAGGCTACACATTGTACAACACAGTGCTCTCCTTTGATTCTATGGGAAAATACCTGGGAAAGCACCGCAAGCTCATGCCTACCGCACTGGAACGAGTATTCTGGGGGTTCGGAGATGGATCTACCATACCTGTGTATGATACTCCACTTGGTAAAATTGGTACTGTCATCTGCTGGGAGAACAGAATGCCACTTCTCAGGACAGCGATGTATGCCAAAGGTATTCCAAGTTCTTGCAACATGATATGTTGCCCAACCTCAATACTTTCTCTTTGTAAAGATTACTTAGGAGTTACTGGATCCGCACAACGCATTAATGGACAGCAGAATGGCAGGATGCATCTAAAACAAGAGATAAATGCTGCAAATGAACCATGGCATGTACCTGAGTATTTTCTCTTATTTGCTTTCCTATGTTTATCCAGGTGTTGAAATATACTGTGCTCCCACTGCGGACACACTGCCAAGTTGGCAGGCTTCCATGACACATATTGCCCTTGAAGGGGGATGCTTTGTTCTGACAGCAAACCAGTTCTGTCGCCGAAAAGATTATCCTCCCCCGCCTGAATATACCTTTGGTGGCCTGGATGAAGAGCCATCCCCAGATACTGCTGTTTGTGTTGGAGGGAGTTCCATCATTTCGCCATCTGGTACAGTGTTGGCAGGTCCCAACTACGAAGGCGAAGCCCTCCTCACAGCTGACCTAGGTAAGAAGAAACTGAGGGCATCAAGTCTGCTAAATATACATGTCATCTGGGTATTTTTACTTAGTATAGGACATGTGTATATTGATGTTTTATATGCTTTTGGTTATCTACAATTATCAATACTGCAGCTGTCACCTCAATAAATCTGTAGTGTGACCGAAACATCACAATCATAGCAGCTGTCACCTCAATAAATTTGTAGTGTGACCGAAACATCACAATCATATGATTCTTAGTAGAAACTTTGTGATATGCTTTGCAGACCTTGGAGAAATTGTCAGAGCGAAGTTTGATTTCGATGTTGTGGGACACTATGCACGACCTGAGGTGCTGAGCTTGAATGTGAAGACCGAACCAAGACACGCCGTGTCTTTCACCGGATAGGACTTCAGGCGCGAAGTGCGAAGATGCTTTAAGACCCAAATCTTACATCGCTGTGTATAATAAAGTTATCATTCGGCCTGTCTTGACACTACAACAATAATTGTGCCTTTGTATTTCTTGTAAAGATTTGGAGGCGATGTTTGTCAGCATAAACAATTACGACCCTAATTTACACGTCTTACCGTTCGTTCCTTCTGTTGTCAGTCATGCCCTTTAGTTTGCTGTCAGTCTAAGTCCATCGAAGTCACCAGCTAGGTCAAGAAGTTCTCGGAGAACACACATTCATATGATAAGATTGAGCAATCCAGAAGATAGCTCGGACGCTACTCCTACTGTCATTCGTTGTGGCTAAAATTGTTAACTCCATCAGGTTTATGTGGGTAAAGCGCACGTCGCCTCTTCGAGCTACCGGGAGAAAATATATCCCTTTGTTGCTAAAGAAAACCCTTTCCCTTAGCTGCCAGTCCTTGCTGGAGTAAAAAATTATATTGAAACGCACCATCGCCTTTTCGAGCATGAGCATCTGCATTCATTGAACACATAACTTTCCCTTTCCCTTCGTCACCAAGGCCTTTCTCTTAGCCGCCGGTTGTAGGTGTACGTTTCGATCAAATGCTTATCGCCCTACTTTTAATGGGGCTACCAACTAAGAGTATGTCTAACAGACCGTTTAAAAGGCTAAACCCGTATAATAACCGCCGAAATACGGGGTTGGACTGTACCCGGCCGTCTAGCAGGCCCCGTAAAAATGGCCCCCGCGTCGATTTTTCCCAGTTTCGATTATGGGGCGGGTCTTCGCCCCCTACTTGTGCAGGGTGGGAGCGGGAATAGAGGGCGAAACCAGTATCCCCCCTCCACTGCGCGCGAAGGGTTTCAGCGAAACCCAACCGCCGCTGCCGCCGCCCGATCTCCTCCGCCCCGCCCTTCCCGCCAACGACGCGGCCGGATCTCGCTGCCATGGATCCTCCGCAAGGCCCGCCGACCGCCGGCGATGCACCACCTTCGGCCGCGGTGGTTGATGTCCCCGTCGGAGGTCCGCCAAACGCCGACGACGTGTCGGCCATGATCTCCGCCACCATCCCGTCGAAGAGGAAGAGGTTCCTGATACGTCTCCAACGTATCTATAATTTCTGATGTTCCAATGCTTGTTTTATGACAATACCTACATGTTTTGTTCACACTTTATATCGTTTTGATGCGTTTTCCGGAACTAACCTATTGACGAGATGCTGAAGGGTTAGTTGCTGTTTTCTGTTGTTTTTGGTTCCAGAAAGGTTGTTCGGGCAATATTCTCGGAATTCGACGAAACGAAGACCCAACATCTTATTTTTCCCGGAACCTTCCAGAAAGTCAAAGGGGGACCAGAGGGGAGCCCTGGGGGCCCCACACGTGTGGGCGGCGCGGCCCAAGGGGGGGCGCGCCCCCCTAGTGTGAGGAGGCCCCGTGGCCCCTCCGACTCCGACTCTTCGCCTATTTAAGCCGTCCTGACCTAAAACATCGACACCGATTGACGAAACTCCAGAAAGACTCCAGGGACGCCGCCGCCATCGCGAAACTCCAATTCGGGGGACAGAAGTCTCTGTTCCGGCACCCTACCGGGACGGGGAAGTGCCCCCAGAAGCCATCTCCACCGCCATCTTCACCGCCATCGTTGTCTCCATGATGAGGAGGGAGTAATTCTCCCCCGAGGCTGAGGGCTCTACTGTAGCTATGTGGTTCATCTCTCTCTCTTTGTGATATAGTTACTCTGGTGATGTTATTAAAGTACTCTATTCCTCCTTCATGATGTAATGGTGACAGTGTGTGCATCATGTAGTTCTTGGCGTAGGTTATGATTGTAATCTCTTGTAGATTATGGAGTTAACTATTACTATGATAGTATTGATGCGATCTATTCCTCCTTTCATAGTGTGATGGTGACAGTGTGCATGCTATGTTAGTACTTGGTATAATTGCAATGATCTATTATGCACTCTAAGGTTATTTAAATATGAACATCGAATGTTGTGGAGCTTGTTAACTCCGGCATTGAGGTGCTCTTGTAGCCCTACACAATGAATGATGTTCATCATCCAACAAGAGAGTGTAGAGTGGTTTTATTATGTGATCAATGTTGAGAGTGTCCACTAGTGAAAGTATGATCCCTAGGTCTTGTTTCCAAACATCGAATCTCCGTTCATTTACTGTTCTGTTGCATGTTTACTCGATGCCATATTTTATTCAGATTGCTATTACCACTCATATACATCCATACTACTTGTATTTCACTATCTCTTCGCCGAACTAGTGCACCTATACATCTCACAAGTGTATTAGGTGTGTTGGGGACACAAGAGACTTCTTGTATCGTGATTGCAGGGTTGCTTGAGAGGGATATCTTTGACCTCTTCCTCCCTGAGTTCGATAAACCTTGGGTGATCCACTTAAGGGAAACTTGCTGCTTGTTCTACAAACCTCTGCTCTTGGAGGCCCAACACTGTCTACAAGAATAGAAGCACCCGTAGACATCAAGCACTTTTCTGGCGCCGTTGCCGGGGAGGTAAGGTAAAAGGTATTCACATCCTCCGACTACTAAGATATTTCCTAGCACTGTTGCCGGTGTGTGAGTGCTCGAAGCTATTTCCTTTAGATCCTGCAATTGCATCTATTTGTTTCTTGTTTTTATTTTCACTAGTTAAGCATAATGGAAAACAACAAAAAATTTGGTGAGCTTTTTAATCTTTTTCCTGAGTTAGAATTGTTTGATGCGAAAATTAAAAAACCTATGGAACCTTATTTGCATGCTAGTAGCAATGTTATTAGTATGAATGCAATTACTGCTAATGCTATGGAGAAGTCTAAGCTTGGGGAAGCTAGTTTTTGTGATATTTTTAGCTTCCCATCTTTAGGGGAGAAAATTTGCTCTGATAATACTTTATCTCCTATATGCGATAACTCTAATGATGCTTGTGATATTTTAAATCCACCTACTGAAAGTATTCCATATAAAATACCTTTGAAAATTATTGAACGTGTTATGGATAACTGCTATGAAGGGGATGGAACTGTCCATCCTGGAGATCATTTACTGTTTTTGCATGAATTATGCGGGTTATTCAAGTGTGCAGGTATCTCTATGGATGAAGTGAAGAAGAAATTATTCTCTATGTCGTTGTCTGGTAAAGCGGCGCATTGGTATAAACTGCTGAAGGATGGGCATTCTCTTGATTGGAAGGATAGTGTGCCTCTATTTTATTCTAAATTCTATCCTCCAAGTGAAATTCACAAAGACCGAAACCGCATATATAATTTCTGGCCTCATGATGGAGAGAGTATTGCCCAAGCATGGGAGAGATTGAAGTCTTTAATGCTCAAATGCCCCAATCATGAGCTTCCTGGTAATATCATCATTGATAATTTCTATGCAAGACTTCCTTTTCAAGATAAAACCTTGCTGGATACTGCTTGTTCTGGATCATTCACGCGCAATAAAGAACAGTTTAAATGGGACCTTCTTAATCAGATTCAGGAGAACGCTGAAGGTTGGGAGAACAGCAAAGGTAAAGAGTCAGGTATAAATTATGATTATGAATGCATTGAAACTTTTATGGATACTGATAAAATTCAAAATATGAGTGCTACTTATGGTCTTGACTCTCAAGTTGTTGCAAATCTTTATAAAGCTTTTGCCTCTCATTTTGAATTGCCTAGGAAGAATTTTGATAAGTATCATGAACCTTTTAAAGACGCTTGCATGAAGGATGAAATTGTTATTAATGATTGCAATAAGCATGCCCAAACTTCTGAAAATACTATTTCTTATAAGCATGTTAATTTTTGTGGAATGCATAGACCTTGTGGAATTAATCAAATCGAAGATGAATATTGTATCCATCACGGAAATGAAAAAACTAGAAAGTGGTCTAGGGCTCTAGATGATCTTGGTAAAAAGGTTTGTGCCCTCTATCCTTTTATTTGTGAACTTTGCCATAGAACGGGTGACATAGGCATCCCCAATGGGCCTGCCGAAGATGGTACCCGGGGTTTACTAAAGGCCCACGACCCGAAGAATAAGAAGGTTCGGAAGCCCAAGATGCTATTAAGGAAAACTAGAGTTGTATTAGGAAACGATACTTGTAATCTTGCGGGACGGGTTAGAAACCCTCCCGGACTCTGTAAACTTGTGTATTACGAAACCCTCGGTTCCACCTCCTATATAAGGGGGAGTCGAGGGACAAAGAAAGGATTGAATTTACTGTCAACACAAACCTAGTTTTATATTCGTCGAGTACTTTTCGGCTGAAACCTTCGAGATCTACTTGCCCTCTACATCCAACTAAACCCTAGTCTAGAATCTGTAGGCATTGAAAAGTTAATACCTTGTCAATTGGCGCCGTCTGTGGGATCTAGAGGCGACAAGAGCTGATCTCGATGGCACGTTCAAGATCGTCGACTTCGTCGATAGCAAGCAACATCATGGACAGAGGTAAACAGATCGAAACTGGTCTCGTTGATTTTGTTCCTCACCCGCCCTCCCGTTTGGATGCATATGCGTATCTGGAGGAGCCTATGGAGATGACGTTTGGAGAGTTCCACTTCTGCGCCGAGAAGGAAGGATCATATCGTCTCGAAATTCCGATCTCGACGGGATTATCGGCGGTCGATCCCGATATTTCGGACTCAGCATCGTCAACAGAGTCAAGCGATGGAGAAATTTCGTCGCCACGTTTCATCAGCACCCGGGCAAGTGAAAAACTCGCCAATATCTTCAGCAACATATCCTTCGGGTCATCTGTGGACTCCGATATAAGCAATGACTCGAGCGATATCGACAGCTTCAACTTCATCGACAGATCCACATCTGTGGGCAAGGTCTTCACCAATCTATATGATGGTGTCACCAAACCCGACAAAGTTCAGAATCCAAAATATCATCAGATCTACGCAATTGGAGAACCAAGCCGGTCAGAACCAGCGACGTCAGAGGCCTTCGACGATGCGGGAAATCCGTATGTCGATCCCGCAGATCTCACGCGAGGTTTGGGAACAAAATATATCGGACCAGGAACACGAGAGATGGTACGATTTCCGCAGGCAGTGTGGGATCGAGTCGCCAGAGCTATCGATGGTACAGAACCAATGACCATTACGGCGACGCCTGAGGAGTTACAAGCGTATCAATATAGGCTCGCACGTACCAGAAGAGAGCTCGAGAAGCAGAAAATCGAGTTGGATAGGAGGCAGGAAGCAGCTTCCGCATCGAGCAGGCGAAGAGCTGAACTAAGCCAACACTCAAGAACTTCGGGAGATAGCCACAGAGAAGCTCGAAGGAGAGCAAGATCTCGGCTGCAAAATATACCCGAAGCAGAAAGAGAGACTTTAATCCAAAACCTCGACATGTCCTTTATGTCAATCGACACGAGGGGGAATATTATTCCAAAAACACCGGAAGCAGGGTACATGGCGACACAAGCTTTCATCCTGGCGTCCAGGCCACCTCCCGGAGATCTAAGAGAAGCGTTGTTTAACATGGCCATGGCAGGATGTGGGGCCATGGGAGCAGCGTTCGCAGCTACACCTCCCGAAGGAACTGCAAGGCAAAATAGTCCGAGACCTACTGCAGCGCGCGCAAGATCCACCGAGAGCAAGTGGAGTTAGAGACGCAACGACTCAGGCCAGAGTGGATAGAGCGCGACAAGAAAGAAGGGAACATCGGCATTCACCAGAAGTTGCTGAGGAAGATATGTGTGGACTCCCATGTTTTACGAGACGAGTTCGAAAAACTCGAGTCCCGTCAGGATTCAAGTTACCCGATAGTTTCAAGAAATTCGATGGCCTGCAAGATCCTGAGGATTGGCTAGTCGATTATCTAGAAACGGTGAAATTGATAGGCGGCACCAGGGCAACAGCAATGCAGAGTATTCAGATACACCTGAGCGGAGCCGCAAGATCCTGGATAAAGAAACTTCCTCCGGGATCCATCGACAGCTGGGACAGTTTTGAGGATGTGTTCGCCAAGAACTTCCGTTCAACTTGCAAAAAACCGGCATCACTTGAAGAGCTGAGGTCGTGTCGACAAAAACATGATGAATCGATGAGAAAGTACATCCAAAGGTGGAACATCATCAAAAACTCGACAGAAAACATATCTGACGAGAGAGCAATAGATGCGTTTGTAGCAGGAATTCGGCGAGGAGATTTCGTCGAGGACTTGGGGAGAACTAACCCAAGGACAGTGTCAGCATTGATGGAGATAGCAAACAGATGGGCAGACGGAGAAGATGCTGTTCACAATAAGCGACACAGGTCACCAGAGGAGGACCGTAGCCGAAACTTTCAAAATAGAAGGCGATTTTCTCGGCAGTTTCGAGTTACGATGCTCCTGGCCAAATATCGGCTGGTTTTCGGGGAAACAACGGAGGAAACAATAGAGATGAATACCAAAGAAGTAATGAGCAGCGAGGCGACAACAGAGATGATTCTCGAAATAACAGGCAAAATAGCGGGTCAAGGTTTCAAAGACCTTTTGTAACTCCCGAAGATATGATGAACGGGCCATGCCGAGATGCATTTCTATCTCGACAACAATGGAAGAAGGCGGTCGGGACATCTGCAGAAGGACTGCCGTAATTTTCAAGCAATGTCTGCGAGTAGCGAGGATAGCCAATGCTCAGCGACAAATAGAAACCTTCAAGGGCCTAGGAGTGAGATCCACCTACCACCTCCTCCCGCGATCACGGACGAAAATCGACATCAGCTCAGAATAGCGGCAGCACCACAACCACCTCCATATGTTGATCCTAACAACAATGGCGCGGTCTCGGTGATTCAGAAAGCCAGGCCATCTAACAGGGCTCAGAAGGTAATCTCGCGACAAGTGTTCATGGCAGAGAAGATGCCTCCACCAACAATAGAGTACCTAAATTGGTCGAGACAGGACATCGGCTTCACAATTGCGGATCACCCGCAGCAGGTTCCTCGACCAGGGCAATCAGCACTTATCTTACCAGCAGTGATTGCAGGATTCGACGTATCTCGAGTTTTCATAGATGGAGGCAGCAGTCTAAACCTCATGTATGCAGATACACTGAGGAAAATGAACATATCCCTAGCAAATCTAAAACCAACCGACACGCATTTTCATGGAATCACACCAGAGAAGCCGAGTTATCCGTTGGGAAGAATTAATCTCGACGTTCAGTTTGGGACCCGAGAAAATTACAGGATAGAAAGGTTGGAGTTTGAAGTTGTGGATTTCCCGTCGCAATATCACGCCTTGTTAGGGCGACCAGCATATGCGAGGTTCATGGCGGTACCACATTACACGTATCTGCTATGGAGGCTACCTGGACCTAAGGGACCAATCACAGTCAAAGGAAGCTTTGCGCTAGCCGATAAATGTGACAAGGATTTTCATCGACTACCAGAAACTTTTGGGATGCAAGCAGAGTACGCAGCGTCAAGGCTCATGACTGATTATGATGTGCTGCCAGATGTAGGGAGGCCCAACAAGGAATCAACCTTCAACACCGCAAAAGATTCTAAGGAAGTGCAGATCCACCCGACAGATCCAAAGAAAACGACGTCCGTCGCGACAAACATGGACCTCGCATAGGAAAGCGCGCTCGTCGAGTTCCTCCGTGAGCACTGGAAAATCTTCGCATGGTGTCCAGCTGACATGCCAGGAGTACCCATGGAACTTGCCGAGCACCACCTAAACTTGGATCCAATAGCGAGACCAATCAAACAACCTTTGCGGCGTTTTCGGAACCAAACCGCAAAGCCATGCTTCGTCGAGAAATTGATCGACTCGGAGAAGTCTGGTTTCATTAAAGAGATATCTACAGAGGCCACTTGGGTAGCTAACCCAGTGATGGTGCCAAAGAAAAACACGAAAGTCCTTCGCATGTGTGTCGACTTTACGTGCCTCAATAAACATTGTCCAAAGGATCACTTTCCCCTCCCAAGGATCGATCAAATTATCGACTCCACGGCAGGATGCGAACGTCTTTCCTTCTTGGACGCGTATTCTGGTTACAACCAGATCAGATTAAAAGAAGATGACGAAGCCAAGACAGCGTTCATCACACCGTATGGCGTGTTTTGTTACAGAACAATGCCTTTCGGTCTGAAAAATGCGGGAGCAACATATCAGCGGATGATGCAGAAATGCTTAGCAACACAGATTGGGAAAAATGTACAAGTATACATTGACGATGTCGTCATAACATCAAAAAAGGGGGCAACGTTAATCGAGGACTTGAAGGAAACCTTCGACAACCTCGACAAATTTTGTCTCAAACTGAATCCGACGAAGTGTTCTTTCGGCGTTCCTGCGGGAGAACTTCTTGGGTTCCTAGTTTCAGCAAGAGGGATTGAAGCTAATCCTGAAAAAATCCAAGCTATCGTAACAATGAGGAAGCCAACAAAGTTGAAAGAAATACAGCAATTAACTGGGCAAGTCGCAGCTTAAGCAGATTCGTCGCCAGGCTGGGAGAAAAGGCGCTACCGTTTTACGCCTTAATCAAACAAGGGGAGAAGTTCCAGTGGAATGAAGAGACAGATAGAGCCTTCGAGGATCTTAAACGCACAATTTCGACACCACCAATATTGGTGGCGCCAAAAGAGAAGGAACCCCTCCTGTTATACATTGCGGCTACACCCCAGGTAGTCAGCACGGCGCTAGTTGTCGAAAGAGAAGAAGAAGGAAAACTCCATGGAGTGCAAAGACCGGTATACTTCATCAGTGAAGTTTTATCGCCTTCAAAACAGCGGTACCCGCAGTACCAGAAGCTAGCATATGGAGTGTTTACAACCGCAAGAAAATTACGGCACTATTTTTCGGCGCATCCGATAATAGTGGTTAACGAGGCGCCTCTATCCAATATACTAAACAATCCAGAAGCTACAAGTCGTGTCTCCCTTTGGGGAATAGAACTTTCTCCTCGGGACATCACGTATGAAAAAAGAAAAGCAATAAAGTCGCAAATTCTACCAGATTTCATCGCAGAGTGGATGGAGCTGCAAAACACAGGACCCCCGGACTTATCGAGAACCTGGACTATGAACTTCGATGGATCCAAAAGGTTAGAAGGAGCTGGAGCAGGCGTGATACTAATATCACCTGAAGGCGACAAATTAAAGTACGTCTTACGGATGACGTTCCCAAACGCGTCTAACAACGAGGCAGAATACGAAGCTCTTATACATGGGATGAAGATGGCGAAGGCTTGTGGTGCAACTCGACTAAAAATCTTTGGCGACTCACAATTGGTGGCCCAACAAGTCATGAATCAATGTGATGCGATCAATGACAGCATGGTGGCGTACAAGGAAATGTATAACGAGCTGGAGAAACTGTTTGATGGATGCGAGGTAAACCACATCAGCAGGTTAAGCAATGACGAAGCCGATGTTCTTGCAAACATCGGGTCGCAGTGTCTCGCGATTCCTCCAGGTGTGTTCTGGGAAGAGATAACAGAGAGATCCACAAAGCCGAAGAAATCAAAAAAGAAGGAGAAGGATGAAAAATCTTCGGGGGCTGTGCAAGAAACATTGGAGGAAGAAGAGGAACAGGATCTAGTACTGATGGTACAAATCCCATGGATGCAGGCGTACATATCATACATCCTAAGGAAAACAATACCCGACGATCCAGTTGAAGCAAGGCGAGTTATTAGGCGTTCCAAAGCTTTCACTGTGATCAAAGGAGAGTTATACAAACGAAGTATCTCGGGTGTGTTACAAAGATGTGTTACACCCGAAGAAGGAAGGGTAATTCTGAAAGAAGTACACGAAGGAGTATGCGGTCATCACGCAAGTAGCCGAGCTATCGCGGCCAGAGATTTGCCGCAAAACCTCACTCTCCGGCGGCGGAACTAATGCCAATACCCTTATCTTGGCCCTTTGCTCAGTGGGGTCTCGACATGGTGGGAAAGTTACACAAAGCCGCGCCAGGAGGATACGAGTATATGCTCGTCGCTGTCGACAAATTCACCAAGTGGATAGAAGCGAAGCCGATAAATTCACCAGATGCAGTGTCAGCCATAAAATTCGTGAAGAGCATTGTTTTTCGATTTGGAGTACCTCATAGCATCGTCACGGACAATGGCAGTAATTTCACATCCAAGGAATTCAAAGCGTATTGTGCAGAAGTAGGTATCAAACTGCACTTCGCGTCAGTCGCGCATCCTCAAACCAATGGCCAAGTCGAGAAAGCCAATGGTATCATCTGCAATGGCATGAAGAAGCGTTTGTTAGGGCCACTGGAAAAAGCTCGACATACTTGGCCAGAGGAGCTGCCGAGTGTGCTGTGGAGCATCCGAACAACACCAAATACAGCGACACATGAGACTCCGTTTTTTCCTGGTCCATGGAGCAGAGGCAGTACTGCCGATAGAAATAGAGCACGACTCTCCGAGAGTCACGGAATACAATGAAGAAACTTCCAGGAGAGCATTGGAAGACAACGTCGACGCACTCGACGAAGCTCGAGATGAAGTATTGTCAAGGGTCACTAAATATCAGCAAGACCTGAAAAATTACCACAGTCGACGTTTGCGACCAAGATCCTTTCAGGTTGGAGACTTAGTTCTGCGACTCAATCAAGATCGTACTGAAAAACTCGAGTCGCCGTGGCTTGGCCCTTACGTCGTCACGAAGTAATCGAAGGAGGAGCATACAGGATCAAAGATAAGAAGACAGGGACTCCCGAGAAAAAACCCTGGAACGTAGCACAGCTAAGGCGTTTCTACGCTTAGTGCCGAAATATAGCCCTCCTTTGTAAAGCTATAATGTACTGAAACGCCCGCGAGTTTTCAGATGCACTCTTTTCCTTTTTCGGGGCACCGAGTGGGGCCGGAGAAGGTTTTTAATGAGGCGGGCTCGCGGTGCTGCAATATAATAAAGATAGTGGAGATATATATCTTTTCCTTCGACATGCACGGGGGCTTACACCTTGAAAGTTACAATATATATACAATATAGATGAATCTAACTAACAAAGATATTTTGCCTTGGTACCAAATACCTCGCCAGATAAAAAGAAGATACAAAATAGCAATCAAAACAGAGCAAAAAACACTCGGGGGCTAGTACCCGCAAATATAGTATATTCAGTAAGAATTCGGTTGCCTTGGTCTAAAAACCTCGCATACACAACAAAGAGATCCGCCATCAAGACACTTGGGGGCTTGACAATTAAAAACAACAAATCTAGTGACTTTACAATATAGGTTATGTATACAACATACAGGATACAGTCCTTGGGCAATAAATTTTCAATTGTTGCCCAATATATTATCTATAGTCAACCGTTCATTACTCACAGCACGAGTACTATTTTCAGCATAGCTGCCCTTTACGAAGAATTCGGCGTTCATCCGAAGAAGCTCGTCCATCATAGCCTCTGCAACAGGGGTCACAATATCATCATACTTGCCGAAGTTCCTCTTCCTTTTCGCCATCTTGGCCAGGCACTTGGGAACAATTTGACCCATGTCTAACTTCGGGCAGCAGATCTTTATCATAATCATAGCAAACCTTGCACCAGCAGCTAATTGAGCTCGCACAAAGCCATGAATTCGAGGAGCATCCCGAAATTTCTCCATCAGAGCAGGAAGGGTTTCTGGCATTTTATTACGCGGAAACATGGTGCCGTAAACTAAAGACAAGGTCCTCGTACAGAAGTCAAGAAACTCGCGGACCTGAAGCGCGCGGTCTTGAAATCTGACGATCTGGCGGGTACGTTCGGGTGTGCCCCAATAATTAGAACCATGCTCCTTTGCAAGTCTGAGAAGCACAGCGGATCGAGCTTCAACACGTTCATCCTCGGTAACA
Organism: Lolium rigidum; assembly: GCF_022539505.1. Classification (NCBI taxonomy): domain Eukaryota; kingdom Viridiplantae; phylum Streptophyta; class Magnoliopsida; order Poales; family Poaceae; genus Lolium; species Lolium rigidum. The sequence continues at coordinate 159,701,056 of NC_061509.1, read as the reverse complement.
GTGTCCAAAAAAGAACCTGTTTCAAGAAAAGAATTAGCAGACAAAGAGAAGACAAGCAAGATAAAAATTCAGCATGGTCAAGTTAATGAAGCATACCTGCCATATCCAAGCTTGACTCCGCCATTAGTTCAAGCATACAATTTTCTCGAGCAGAAGCCGTAGCAGCCTCAGAAACCACGTTTTCCTTTGCGGCTATGGCATCTCGAGCTTGTTGAAGCGCAATTTTTTCCCTCTCGGAAGATTTTCGAGACTGTTCCATTATCATAAGCGATTGTTTCTTCACAGATTGAAGTTGTTGGCGAAGTTCTTCCAAGTCTTGTGCCGACCCTTTACTCGATGAATCTTCAAAATGGTCGACAGCCACAGGTTTCTTCTTCAAACAGGACGCAGGGAAAGTATCGGAAGGAGGAGTCGCGGTATAGTTGTCAAAAATCAACTGAAAAATAAATATTCTCGACATCAATCATCAAGCAAAGACAGATTTTCATTGATTCTCAAAGTATCTACATTGCTATTACAAAAGAAGGGTCCCTAATAGACTATTGAAGTAGCTGTCGCTAAAACTACTAGGGCGACAACGTCAGAAGAAAATAAAAACTAAAAGAGAGGACATGGTGGTCTACTTGACCTCCGGCTTGGATGAGCTTGGAGCAGGAGTTGGCTTAACACCAAGGAAGGAAAGAATTGGTTTTGAGGGAGGTTTGGCAGCTCTAATTAAAGATTGCCATTTCTTCGTTTCCATCTCCCCTATGTCGCCGACCTTGGTCCAGTCGACGTTTTGCTGGCTATTAGCAATCAGCGCGATGGTGCCCTCCACGCCAATCTTCAGGCCCTCTTGGCGAAGTTTGAGCCCAAGATCTTCCGGCACGTTGAAGGCTTTGGCAAGAGCAACAAAGGTGTTGGGCTCCTCTTTCTTCGGGAAGAAGTAGGGGAAAAGCTTCGACAGGCCTGCTTCAGCGTCAGCCAGGCCCTCGCGTGCTTCATCCCCATGGATCTCAAGAAGGGTCAGCGCGTCGAGAAGCTCGTCGCCTTCAGGACCTTCCACTTCGTATTCTTGATGAGTCCTCCCTGAAAACAAGCAAAGGGTAACTCGTAAATAAAGAATGATCGGAAAATGTGAAGTAACCCGAGGAAATGCACAAGGATTCAAGCACTTACTAACAAAACATCGACTCTGCGACTCCAAGCGAGTGAGGATCTCTGTTTCTCGAGCAGATTGCTGAGATATATTCTCACTCAAAGAAGTTTCCACGTCATGAAGTCTCTTACGAAGATCTTCGACGGCGGCAGCATCTGCTTCGGCTTTTTTGCGGGCCTTTTTGCTCTGCTCTAACTTAGCAGCAAGAGCGCCAGCACGCTTATTGGATTCTGCAAGCTCCCCTGGCAAAATAAATGACATGTTATGACGAAAATAATGGAGTACATGCAGCAAAGGAGGCGGATAAAAATAGTACCTTCCAGTTTCTTGGTATGGTCACGATACCCGACGAATTGGGTACCGAGACGGATAAACTCCTTCATCAAAGGCTGAAGAGAGAACCAAAAGAAAAAGAGAAGATGAAAGCACTGAAACACTCGAGACATAAACAAAAAGAAGGGATGGAAACACTTACCTCATCTAATGAAGGTGTCGAAGAGCTACTAGGGAACACGATAGGTTCCTTGGATGGCTCGACCATTGCCTTCTTTGGCGAAGGGGCACGGGGGCTTGCAGGAGGAGTCGAATGCTCGACGTTTTGTTGAGGAGGCGAAGTTTCCTCCCCATCACGCTGAGCTTCGGACACAACTAAAGTACGCAACGTACTCGTTCGAGCAGCCGCGTCAATAGGTTGTTCTTCTTCCTCGTCACCACTACAGTAAAATGGCGACAATATAAGAAGCAAGATAGACAGGAAACGTCAAAAGAAAAAAAGTAAGAAGTAAGGAGTAACTTACGAGCTGACGAGGGCATCAGTATATGGATTGAAAGCTGCCTTCCTATCTGAAGGCTCAGCTTCTTCGGCTTGGGAGGTGCCGGAATCTTTGACTTCATCCCTTTTCCTCTTGTTCCTTGGAGAAACATGAGGAAGGGAGTGTGTCGAGGCAGTGGCTTCAGATTCAGCAGAAGCTGCGGATTTGTGAGAACCCGCGACTTCACTAGCAGGGCGCGAGGTGCCTTGGTTGTCATCGTCGACAACGGTACGGTCTTCAACTTCTCCACCTTCAGGAAGAGGAGGAAGAGAAGCAAGGACGGGGTGGTTCTGAGATAAAGAAAGGGTGTCGACAAAAAGGCGTTAGCAAGACAGTAGTCGACAAATAATAAAACTCGAAGAAACAATATAGCAACTAAAAGGAAAAATTACCTCGGGAAGAGGATTGGCGCTACTATATGGCGCAATGCGACAAGAGGATGGAACTGGATCCTTCTTGTTGAGAAATGAGATTTTGCGGATAAGCTTTTCAAAATCCTTCAAAGGAAGATCTTTTGAGAGCCTGTCGACATCTTTTTCACCAGCATACTTCCAGAAGGGATTTTTGCGAGCCTGGAGAGGCTGCACTCTAGTCCTAAGGAAGTAGGCAGTAATCTCAATACCCGAAAGTTCCTTGCCGCGAGTGTTCTGTAGCTCGTGGATGCGAGTCATCAGCGCTTCTGTCGCCAACTTCTCATCTTCGGTAGCTTCAGCATCCCAGGAACGGCGGCGAAGGATTTTGGCTTCTCCGTCAAAAGGGGCGATGTTGTCCTCCATCGGATTGGAGCTCTCTTCATGGATATACAACCACTTCTTCCGCCAACCTTGGACGGAGTCGGGGAATTTGACGTCGAAATATTCGACGTCAGAACGAACACAGATAACAACGCTGCCAATGTTGTAGGCGACGTTTTGGGAGCCATTACGGCGGAGGCAGAAGATACGCTTCCACAGAGCCCAATTAGGTTGGACCCCGAGGAAGCACTCACACAATGTGATAAAAATCGACACGTGGAGGATGGAATTGGGCGTCAGCTGATGCAGCTGAAGCCCATAGACAAAAAGGAGACCACAGAGAAACTCGTGGATTGGGGGAGAAAGACCTCGGATGAGGTGGTCAACGAAACTGACCCGATAATCGATTGGAGGCCTTGGGTAGCTCTCCTCCTTGGGGAACTGGAGCGAGTTCTCCTTCTTGCTGAATCCCATCTTCTTTAGCATGTTGATGTCATGGGCAGAGATCTTGGATCTCTCCCACTCGGCGCTTCCCAGATCCGCTGTCGCCATCTTCGACTCTGGCGTGCTGTGCCTAGTCAAACGGATGCGAGGCAGCATCAATGGACTTGGCGGCGAAGGGTGTGAATGTGTTTGAGCGCTTGAAGCAATGGCAGCAATGGAGGATTTTGCAACGGAGAAGCAGAGATGCGGCGCGAGTGAAAAGACTAGAGGAGGAAGAAGATGCCTTTATATAGAGGTGCGGTGAACCGACGCGCCGTTGGATTGAGAGATTGCGGGACAGATGGTGTACACGTGGACAAGGGGTAAAAAGTAATTTCATATAGACGAGAAAGTGCAGCAGCTACAGTACGTGCGCCAGGAAAAGCGGAGGACGTGTGTCCCCCACTTGCGCGACGTGTCAAACTGGTACGAAATTTGGGTCCACAAGAAAGAGGGAGAGAGGTTCTCGCGTTTTCCCGATACAGTAATCGTGGCTATCATCAGCAATGATGTCACCTTGGTAAGAGAAAATCTCGGATATGACAGTTTGTAAGAATGGCGGCAGCAGAAGATTGTTTCGAGAGCTTTTGTACAAATACAAGTTTTTGCCCAAATGCTCGGGGGCTACTTTGGAAAAAAGAAAAATTCGAGTATGACAAAATAGAAATGTCGAGAGCCTATGATCAAATGCAAGCATTTGTTCATAGCCTCGGGGGCTTCTCCCATCGGGAGCGCTGGTCGCGCACCCGATAAAATATAAAAAGTTCGAGACCGAATGAAAATACATTGATATGAGGCAATAAAGTGTTGAGCTTACAACCAATCACAAGTTCTTGGCTGTAGCCTCGGGGGCTACTCCCATCGGGAACGCTGTTCGCGTGCCCGATGAAATTATAAAGAAAAAGAGAGAAAGAAAGAAAGAAGGCATATTTCGAGTTATACAAATAACTCTACATATACTCCCATCGGGAAGGCAAAATAAGTCATACATTGACTCAATAAAATGTGCTATTCCAGCAGCCGAAAAAGCACTCGACAATATATTCTCAGAGCGCCAAAGTAGCCAATAATTTTTGAATGCCGCAAAATATTGCGAAGGTAAGACCCCAGATCCGTTCTGTGCGGCATGGCGCCGTCTCTGACGTCGGTTTGCTACTTTTTTCCGTATCAACAGATACGAAGAAAAATCTTAACGGACGCGTTAGGTACCCGATAAAATATGACTGGGACTCGATAGAATGGTAAGACCTTAAGCGACGCCTGTCGAAGTTTACACCAGTATCCCGAGATCATGTCCAGGGACGTGATCTTGAAGTAGGTTTTTGCGGATTGCCACTAGAGCAGTTAACTAGTACCTGATCCGTCAGATGAACTAGCCCCAATTACCATTATCCCTGTACAATATAGAATTGTGTATCTAAAGATATGTGATGAAATCAGCAGATATGTTGAATGATTAAAGTTGGAGATTTTCCATGACTCTGCGATTCAAGTAAAATCTCGGGGGCTACTAACATAGGCATCCCCAATGGGCCTGCCGAAGATGGTACCCGGGGTTTACTAAAGGCCCACGACCCGAAGAATAAGAAGGTTCGGAAGCCCAAGATGCTCTTAAGGAAAACTAGAGTTGTATTAGGAAACGATACTTGTAATCTTGGGGGACGGGTTAGAAACCCTCCCGGACTCTGTAAACTTGTGTATTACGAAACCCTCGGTTCCACCTCCTATATAAGGGGGAGTCGAGGGACAAAAAAAGGATCGAATTTACTGTCAACACAACCCTAGCTTTATATTCGTCGAGTACTTTTCGGCTGAAACCTTCGAGATCTACTTGCCCTCTACATCCAACTAAACCCTAGTCTACAATCTGTAGGCATTGACAACTTAATACCTTGTCAACGGGACATTTTAATTTTCAATGCTCCTCCAATGATAATTCGAACCCCATGAGTGCTGCAAATTTGTATTGTGATGATGAAATTACTCCTAATCAGCATGATGAACTTACTTTATTTTTGTGGTGTGAAGAGTTATCAAGGAAAATTTCTTTGTTAGATATTAACGATCTAGATATTGATGATGTCCTGCATGGGTGTTTTTCTTATTGCATTGATAATTGCCGTACAAATACTTACATACAAAATATTTTAGAAGATGACACTTTGCCAAAATATGATAGGACCGCTGTGTGCTTTGAAATTATTAATGAAAAGGAGGAATCCTCCCAAGTTTCTTCTATTGTTTCTGGAAATAAAATAGGTTATGAGGAGAAGCCTCTCATCAAGCCTCTCCCCCCTAAAGAAAGGAACGAGGAGAATGAGAAGAAGAAGAAGGGAACGAAGAAGAAGAAGAAGAAGAAGAAGAAGAAGAAGAAGAAGAAGAAGAAGAAGAAGAAGAAGAAGAAGAAGAAGAAGAAGAAGAAGAAGAAGAAGAAGAAGGGGAATGAAAAGAAATAGGTAACAGGATATCCCCGCGTGTATGAGATAACGATAGGTAACCGTAAGTATGTTGCTCCTGATGATTATTATGATAATGAATCTGAATACAATGATCTTCCTATGCCCTTTACCTACATTAGTGATCATGATTTGAAAGAGCACACTACTTTTGATATTGCAAATCTCTGGGAAACTAATTCTGAAAATGATAATGTTAATAATTGCCATAGTATCAGTACTATCCATGCTTCCTCCCATAATGATATAGAAAGCTCTAAGCTTGGGGATGAGGTTTTTGAAAATCCTTTTGCTACTGATCATTATATGTTTGATACATCTCCTTCTAGTAACAATGATGGTATGGTCACAGATGAACATACTCGTGAAAGATAACTATTCTATTTCTTATGATGACACTCGTGCCTCCAATCTTTGATGATTATTATAAAGAATGCTATGATATAGGTTATAACTATCCTTATGAAACTTGTCATAGTTATGATTGGATTGCCAAAAACAATTCCCTCAGTATGCAACTTGTTTACCATGTTCAAATTCTTGATAATGATCCTGCTCCAATTACTATTAATGAGAAGAGTTTTTCTTATGCCAAAAATGATGATACTTTTATACATATGAACCATGATAAGAATGTTTTAAGTGATGGATATATTGTGGATTTCATCAATGATGCTACTGAAAGTTATTATGAGAGAGGGAAACATGGTTATATGCATCTTAATAATATTAAGTTTCCCTCTTTATGTTGAGAATTTTGAAGTTGCGCTTGTATTGCCTTCTTATGCTTGTCACTTTGTTCTTCATGAATTTATTTGTGTACAAGATTCCTTTTCATAGGAAGTGGGTTAGACTTAAATATGTTTTGAACTTGCTTTTTGATGCTCTCTTTTGCTTCAACTCTCATCCTTGTGCGAGCATCGTTAAAATTGCTAGACCATCTTAATGGCTATAAAGAAAGAACTTCTTGGGAGATAACCCATGTGTTTATTTTGATACTGTTTTGTTGTGTCTTGGAAGTTGTTACTACTGTAGCAACCTATCTTTATCTTATTTTATTGCATTGTTGTGCCAAGTAAAGTCTTTTATAGTAAGGTTCATACTAGATTTGGATTATTGCGCTGTAAACAGATTTGCATCCATCACGAATTTGGGCAGGGTTCTCTGTAGGTAACTCAGAAAAATCTGCCAATTTACGTGCGTGATCCTCGGATATGTACGCAACTTTCATTCAATTTGAGCATTTTCATCTGAGCAAGTCCAGTGCCTCTAAAAATTCGTCTTTACGGATCGTTCTGTTTTGACAGATTCTGCCTTTTATTTCGCATTGCCTCTTTTGCGGTGTTGGATGGATTTCTTTGTTCCATTGACTTCCAGTAGCTTTGGGCAATGTCCGAAGTGTTAAGAATGATTGTGTCACCTCTGAACATGTGAATTTTTTTATTATGCACTAACCCTCTAATGAGTTTGTTTTAAGTTTGGTGTGGAGGAAGTTTTCAAGGGTCAAGAGAGGAGGATGATATACTATGATCAAGAAGAGTGAAAAGTCTAAGCTTGGGGATTCCCCCGTGGTTCATCCCTGCATATTTCAAGAAGACTCAAGCATCTAAGCTTGGGGATGCCCAAGGCATCCCCTTCTTCATCAACAATTTATCAGGTTTCTTCTCTTGAAACTATATTTTTATTCGGTCACATCTTATGTGCTTTACTTGGAGCGTCTGTTTGTTTTTATTTTCGTTTTGTTATTTTCCTTCTCTGAATAAATTCATGCTTGTGTGGGAGAGAGACACGCTCCGCTTGTTCATATGAACACTGGTGTTCTTAGTTCTATCTTTAATGTTCATGGCGGAGTTGAAAAACGTTTCGTTAATTGCTATTTGGTTGGAAACAGAAAATGCTTCATGTGGTAATTGGTATAATGTCTTGAATAATTTGATACTTGGCAATTGTTGTGCTCATATGGATCATGTTTAAGCTCTTGCATCATGTACTTTGTACCCATTAATGAAGAACTACATAGAGCTTGTTAAAATTTGGTTTGCATGATTGTTCTCTAGAGTCTAGATATTTTCTGGTTAAGGTGTTTGAACAACAAGGAAGACGATGTAAAGTCTTGCTGATATGTTCATATGTGAGTCTTGCTGCACCGTTTTATACTTGAGTTTGCTTCAAACAACCTTGCTAGCCTAGCCTTGTATTGAGAGGAATTCTTCTCGTGCATCCAAATCCTTGAGCCAAAAACTATGCCATTTGTGTCCACCATACCTACCTACTACATGGTATTTCGCTGCCATTCCAAAGTACATTACTTGAGTGCTACCTTTAAAATTCTATTCTTTGTCTTTGCAATACATAGCTCATGGGAAAATAGCCTTAAAAACTATTGTGGTATTGAATATGTTGCTATGTATCTTATCTCTTATAAGTTGCTTGTTGAGTGGTAACCATGTTTCTGGGGACGCCATCAACTTTTACACCTTTGTTGAATATCATGTGAGTTGTTATGCATGTTCGTCTTGTCTGAATTAAGGGCGATTTTCATGATCAAATGGTTTGAGTATGCATATTGTTAGAGAAGAACATTGGGCCGCTAACTAAAGCCATGAATCATGGTGGAAGTTTCAGTTTGGACACAAATCCTCAATCTCTTATGAGAATAGTACCTGTTGTTAAAATGCTTAAGCATTAAAAGAGGAGTCCATTATCTGTTGTCTATGTTGTCCCGGTATGGATGTCTAAGTTGAGAATAATCAAAAACGAGAAATCCAATGCGAACTTTCTCCTTAGACCTCTGTACAGGCGGCATAGAGGTACCCCTTTGTGACACTTGGTTGAAACATATGTTATGCAATGATAATCCGTGTTAATCCAAGCTAATTAGGACAAGGTGCGAGCACTATTGGTATTCTATGCATGAGGCTTGCAACTTATATGATATCTTATACATAACGCATATGATTTATTACTACCGTTGACAAAATTGCTTCTATGTTTTCAAAATGAAAAGCTCTAGCACAAAAATAGTAATCCATGCTTCCCTCCGCGAAGGGCCTATCTTCTACTTTATTGTTGAGTCAGTTTACCTATTCCTTCTATCTTAGAACCAAACACTTGTGTCAACTGTGCATTGATTCTTACATGTTTACCTATTGCACTTGTTATATTGCTTTATGTTGACAATTATCCATGAGATATATATGTTACAAGTTGAAAGCAACTGCTGAAACTTAATCATCCTTTGTGTTGCTTCAATACCTTCTACTTTGAATCTATTGCTTTATGAGTTAACTCTTATGCAAGTCTTATTGGTGCTTGTCTTGAAAGTATTATTCATGAAAAGTCTTTGTTATATGGTTCAGTTGTTTACTCATTATCTTTACCATTTCTTTGAATCGCTGCATTCATCTCATATGCTTTACAATAGTATTGATCAAGATCATGTTGGTAGCATGTCACTTCAGAAATTATTCTTTTTTATCGTTTACCTACTCGAGGACGAGTAGGAACTAAGCTTGGGGATGCTTGATACGTCTCCAACGTATCTATAATTTCTGATGTTCCATGCTTGTTTTATGACAATACCTACATGTTTTGTTCACACTTTATATCGTTTTAATGCGTTTTCCGGAACTAACCTATTGACGAGATGCCGAAGGGCCAGTTGTTGTTTTCTGTTGTTTTTGGTTCCAGAAAGGCTGTTCGGGCAATATTCTCGGAATTCGACGAAACGAAGACCCAACATCTTATTTTTCCCGGAACCTTCCAGAAAGTCAAAGGGGGACCAGAGGGGAGCCCTGGGGGCCCCACACGTGTGGGCGGTGTGGCCCAAGGGGGGGCGCGCCCCCCTAGTGTGAGGAGGCCCAGTGGCCCCTCCGACTCCGACTCTTCGCCTATTTAAGCCGTCCTGACCTAAAACATCGACACCGATTGACGAAACTCCGTAAAGACTCCGGGGACGCCGCCGCCATCGCGAAACTACAATTCGGGGGACGAAGTCTCCGTTCCGGCACCCTGCCGGACGGGAAGTGCCCCGGAAGCCATCTCCACCGCCATCTTCACCGCCATCGCTGTCTCCATGATGAGGAGGGAGTAATTCTCCCCGAGGCCGAGGGCTCTACTGTAGCTATGTGGTTCATCTCTCTCTTTGTGATCTAGTTACTCTGGTGATGTTATTAAAGTACTCTATTCCTCCTTCATGATGTAATGGTGACAAGTGTGTGCATCATGTAGTTCTTGGCGTAGGTTATGATTGTAATCTCTTGTAGATTATGGAGTTAACTATTACTATGATAGTATTGATGCGATCTATTCCTCCTTTCATAGTGTGATGGTGACAGTGTGCATGCTATGTTAGTACTTGGTATAATTGCAATGATCTATTATGCACTCTAAGGTTATTTAAATATGAACATCGAATGTTGTAGAGCTTGTTAACTCCGGCATTGAGGTGCTCTTGTAGCCCTACACAATGAATGGTGTTCATCATCCAACAAGAGAGTGTAGAGTGGTTTTATTATGTGATCAATGTTGAGAGTGTCCACTAGTGAAAGTATGATCCCTAGGCCTTGTTTCCAAACATCGAATCTCCGTTCATTTACTCGTTCGTTGCATGTTTACTCGCTTCCATATTTTATTCAGATTGCTATTACCACTCATATACATCCATACTACTTGTATTTCACTATCTCTTCGCCGAACTAGTGCACCTATACATCCGACAAGTGTATTAGGTGTGTTGGGGACACAAGAGACTTCTTGTATCGTGATTGCAGGGTTGCATGAGAGGGATATCTTTGACCTCTTCCTCCCTGAGTTCGATAAACCTTGGGTGATCCACTTAAGGGAAACTTGCTGCTGTTCTACAAACCTCTGCTCTTGGAGGCCTGATGTCTACGGGAGCTTCTATTCTTGTAGACAGTGTTGGGCCTCCAAGAGCAGAGGTTTGTAGAACAGCAACAAGTTTCCCTTAAGTGGATACCCAAGGTTTATCGAACTCGTGGAGGAAGAGGTCAAAGATATCCCTCTCATGCAACCCCGCAACCACAAAGCAAGAAGTCTCTTGTGTCCCCAACACACCTAATAGGTGCACTAGTTCGGCGAAGAGATAGTGAAATACAGGTGGTATGAATAAGTAGTAGCAACGGCAGAAAAGTGCTACGCCCGAGACGATAAACAAGCGTAGTAACGCAGCGGTAGTAAACAAGCGGTAGTAACTCAGCGGTATTTAGGAACAAGGCCTAGGGATTACACTTTCACTAGTGGACACTCTCAACATTGATCACATAACAGAATAGATAAATGCATACTCTACACTTTTGTTGGATGATGAACACATTGCGTAGGATTACACGAACCCTCAATGCCGGAGTTAACAAGCTCCACAATAATGCTCATGTTTAGTAACCTTTAGTGTAAGATAGATCAATAGACTAAACCAAGTACTAGCATAGCATGCACACTGTCACCTTCATGCATATGTAGGAGGAATAGATCACATCAATATTATCATAGCAATAGTTAACTTCGCAATCTACAAGAGATCTTGATCATAGCATAAACCAAGTACTAACACGGTGCACGCACTCGTCACCTTTGCACACATGCAGGAGGAATAAAACTACTTTAATAACACATCACTAGAGTAGCACATAGATAAATTGTGATACAACATGCTGCAATCATAAAGAGATATAAATAAGCACTTCACTACACCATTCAACGATGAATAAGTATTCCGTGAAATCTAGCCTAAGAGACCCACACGGTGCACACACTCGTCACCTTTACACACGTGGGACGAGGAGTCTCCGGAGATCACATAAGTAAAACTCACTTGACTAGCATAATGACATCTAGATTACAAGCATCGTCATATGAATCTCAATCATGTAAGGCAGCTCATGAGATTATTGTATTGAAGCACATAGGAGAGAGATGAACCACATAGCTACCGGTACAGCCCCGAGCCTCGATGGAGAACTACTCCCTCCTCATGGGAGCAGCAGCGGTGATGAAGATGGCGGTGGAGATGGCAGCGGTGTCGATGGAGAAGCCTTCCGGGGCACTTCCCCGCTCCGGCAGGGTGCCGGAACGGAGATCCTGTCCCCGGATCTTGGCTTCGCGATGGCGGCGGCTCTGGAAGGTTTCTGTGGGTTTCGTCAATTGGTATAGGGTTTTCTGATCCAGGGGCTTCTTATAGGCGAAGAGGCGGCGCAGGAAGGTCGAAGGGGGGCCCACACCCTAGGGGGGCGCGGGCCTCCCCTAGGCCGCGCCAGGGTATGGTGTGGTGGGTCTGTGCCCCCCCTCTGGTCCCTCTCGTGTGTTCTGGATGCTTCCGGGGATTCTAAGATCTTTGGCGTTGATTTCGTCCGATTCCGAGAATATTTCGTTACTAGGATTTCGAAACCAAAAACAGCAGAAAACGAGAACCGGCACTTCGGCATCTTGTTAATAGGTTAGTTCCGTAAAATGCACGAATATGACATAAAGTGTGCATATAACATGTAGATAACATCAATAATGTGGCATGGAACACAAGAAATTATCGATACGTTGGAGACGTATCAGCATCCCCAAGCTTAGTTTCGCTCGTCCCGAGCAGGTAAAACGATAACAAAGATAATTTCGGAGTGACATGCCATCATAATCTTGATCATACTATTTGTAAAGCATATGTAGTGAATGCAGCGATCAAAACAATGTGTATGACATGAGTAAACAACTGAATCATAAAGCAAAGACTTTTCATGAATAGCACTTTCAAGACAGGCATCAATAAGTCTTGCATAAGAGTAATGCTTTAAGCAATAACTCATAAAGCAATAATTCAAAGTAAAGGTATTGAAGCAACATAAAAGAAGATTAAGTTTCAGCGGTTGCTTTCAACTTGTAACATGTATATCTCATGGATAATTGTCAATGCAAAGCAATATAACAAATGCAATATGCAAATATGTAAGAATCAATGCACAGTTCACACAAGTGTTTGCTTCTTGAGATGGAGAGAAATAGGTGAACTGACTCAACAATGAAAGTAAAAGAATGGTCCTCCATAGAGGAAAAGCATCGATTGCTATATTTGTGCTAGAGCTTTGATTTTGAAAACATGAAACAATTTTTGTCAACGGTAGTAATAAAGCATATGCATCATGTAAATTATATCTTATAAATTGCAAGCCTCATGCATAGTGTACTAATAGTGCCCGCACCTTGTCCTAATTAGCTTGGACTACCTGGATTATCACCGCAATACATATGCTTTAACCAAGTTTCACAAAGGGGTACCTCTATGCCGCCTGTACAAAGGTCTAAGGAGAAAGCTCGCATTTGGATTTCTCGCTTTTGATTATTCTCAACTTAGACATCCATACCGGGACAACATAGACAACGAGATAATGGACTCCTCTTTGAATGCTTTAAGCATTTGACAACAATTAATTCTTTTCTCATTAGAGATTTGAGGATATTTGTCCAAAACTCGAAACTTCCACCATGAATCATGGCTTTAGTTAGCGGCCCAATGTTCTTCTCTCACAATATGCATGCTCAAACCATTCAACTCGAGTGTAGATCGCCCTTACTTCGGACAAGACGAACATGCATAGCAACTCACATGAAATTCAACAATGAGTTGATGGCGTTCCCAAGTAAACATGGTTATCGCACAACAAGCAACTTAATAAGAGATAAAGTGCATAATTACATATTCAATACCACAATAGTTTTTAAGCTATTTGTCCCATGAGCTATATATTGCAAAGGTGAATGATGGAATTTTAAAGGTAGCACTCAAGCAATTTACTTTGGAATGGCGGGAAAATACCATGTAGTAGGTAGGTATGGTGGACACAAATGGCATAGTGGTTGGCTCAAGTATTTTGGATGCATGAGAAGTATTCCCTCTCGATACAAGGTTTAGGCTAGCAAGGCTTATTTGAAACAAACACAAGGATGAACGGGTGCGAGAAAAACTCACATAAAAGACATATTGTAAACATTATAAGACTCTACACCGTCTTCCTTGTTGTTCAAACTCAATACTAGAAATTATCTAGACCTTAGAGAAACCAAATATGCAAACCAAATTTTAGCATGCTCTATGTATTTCTTCATTAATGGCTGCAAAGCATATGATGCAAGAGCTTAAACATGAGCACAACAATTGCCAAGTATCACATTACCCAAGACATTTATAGCAATTACTACATGTATCATTTTCCAATTCCAACCATATAACAATTTAACGAAGAGGAAACTTCGCCATGAATATTATGAACCAGCGGAGCGTGTCTCTCTCCCACACAAGCATGATGTAATCCAATTTATTCAAACACAAACAAAAACAAAAGCACACAGACGCTCCAAGTAAAGCACATAAGATGTGGCCGAATAAAAATATAGTTTCGGGGAGGAACCCGATAATGTTGTCGATGAAGAAGGGGATGCCTTGGGCATCCCCAAGCTTAGACGCTTGAGTCTTCTTGATATATGCAGGGATGAACCACCGGGGCATCCCCAAGCTTAGACTTTTCACTCTTCTTGATCGTAGTATATCATCCTCCTCTCTTGACCCTTGAAAACTTCCTCCACACCAAACTCGAAACAACTCATTAGAGGGTTAGTGCACAATATAAATTGACATATTCAGAGGTGACACAATCATTCTTAACACTTCTGGACATTGCATAATGCTACTCGGACATTAATGGATCAAAGAAATTCATCCAACATAGCGAAAGAGGCAATGCGAAATAAAAGGCAGAATCTGTCAAAACAGAACAGTTCGTATTGACGAATTTTAAAATGGCACCAGACTTGCTCAAATAAAATGCTCAAATTGAATGAAAGTTGCGTACATATCTGAGGATCATGCACGTAAATTGGCATAATTTTCTGAGCTTCCTGCAGGGCAGTGGGCTCGGATTCGTGACAGACAAAGAAATCTGGAACTGCGCAGTAATCCAAATCTAGTACTTACTTTTCTATCAACGGCTTAACTTGGCACAACAAAACACAAAACTAAGATAAGGAGAGGTTGCTACAGTAGTAAACAACTTCCAAGACACAAATATAAAACAAAGTACTGTAGCAAAATAACACATGGGTTATCTCCCAAGAAGTTCTTTCTTTTTAGCCATTAAGATGGGCTCAGCAGTTTTAATGATGCACTCGCAAGAAATAGTATTTGAAGCAAAAGAGAGCATCAAGAGGCAAATTCAAAACACATTTAAGTCTAACATGCTTCCTATGCATAGGAATCTTGTAAATAAACAAGTTCATGAGGAGCAAAGTAACAAGCATAGGAAGATAAAACAAGTATAGCTTCAAAAATTTCAGCACATAGAGAGGTGTTTTAGTGACATGAAAATTTCTACAACCATATTTTCCTCTCTCATAATAACTTTCAGTAGCATCATGAGCAAACTCAACAATATAACTATCACATAAAGCATTCTTATCATGAGTCTCATGCATAAAATTATTACTCTCCACATAAGCATAATCAATTTTATTAGTTGTAGTGGGAGCAAATTCAACAAAGTAGCTATCATTATTATTCTCATCAAGTGTAGGAGGCATAGTATAATCACAACAAAATTTACTCTCAGCAGTAAGTGGCACAAAAAGACCACTATCATTATCATCATCGAAATAGGAGGCAAAGTATCATCAAAGAAAATTTTCTCCTCAATGCTTGGGGGACTAAAAATATCATGAAAACCAGCTTCCCCAAGCTTAGAACTTTCTATATTATTGTCAACAATGGTGTTCAAAGCGTTCATACTAATATTACTACCAAGCATGCAAAGAAGATTTCATAGGTTTTTTAATTTTCGCATCAAACAATCCATGTTTTAAATCAGGAAATAGAATAAGAAGCTCACTCTTGTACATTATGCCAAACTAGTGTAAACAAGAAACAACAAGATGCAATTGCAGGATCTAAAGGAAATAGCTTTGAGCACACACACAACGGCGCCGTAGAAAATTACTTTACCCGAGACCGTAGTATGAGAGCCTTTTACCTTTCCTCCCCAGGCAACGGCGCCGTAAAAGTGCTTGATGTCTACGGGAGCTTCTATTCTTGTAGACAGTTGTTGGGCCTCCAAGAGCGAGAGGTTTGTAGAACAGCAAGCAAGTTTCCCTTAAGTGGATACCCAAGGTTTATCGAACTCGGGGAGGAAGAGGTCAAAGATATCCCTCTCATGCAACCCCGCAACCACAAAGCAAGAAGTCTCTTGTGTCCCCAACACACCTAATAGGTGCACTAGTTCGGCGAAGAGATAGTGAAATACAGGTGGTATGAATAAGTAGT
>NC_061509.1:159654341-159685018 GCF_022539505.1 Lolium rigidum | reverse complement strand
GGTAATTAAGGTACTCCTTTTAATAGAGCACCGGAGCAAAGCATTAACACTTGGTGAAAACATGTGATCCTCATATCTAAGCCTTCCCCTCCGGTTATCCCGATTCTTTGTCACTCCGGGGCCTCGGGTTCCGGACATGGACATGTGCAAACAACTTGTAGATACAATCTAAGCAATAAGTATAGAGCTTAAATCTAAGATCATGCCACTCGTGCACTAGTGACAAGCATTAAACACAACAAGATTGCGGCAACAATAACTTCACAAACTTTATAGATAGACTGATCATAATGTAACAATTCATCGGATCCCAACAAACACAACACCGATTACATCGGATGGATCTCAATCATGTAAGGCAGCTCATGAGATCATTGTATTGAAGTACATGGGAGAGAGAGTACCAACTAGCTACTGCTAGAACCCGTAGTCCATGTGGGAACTACTCACGGAGCATGATGGAGGCGGTGGCGTTGATGGAGAAGCCTTCCGGGGGCACTTCCCCGTCCCAGCGGCGTGCCGGAATAGAGATTCTGTCCCCCGAAACGGAGTTTCGCGATGGCGGCGGCGCCCCTGGAGTCTTTCTGGAATATGATCGATTGTTATAGGGTTTTCGCGTCTGGGAGCATATATAGGCGAAAGGGCGGCATCGGAGGGGTACCAGGGTGCCCTCACCACCCGGTGGCGCGGCCAGGAGTGGGCCCGCGTCCAGGTGTGGTGTGGGGGCCCCTGGCCCATCTTCGTCTCCCCTTCGGACTTCTGGAACCTTCCGTGAAATATAAGATCGTGGGCTTTTGTTTCGTCCAATTCCGAGAATATTTCCTGTGTAAGATTTCTGAAACCAAAAACAGCAGAAAACAGGAACTGACGCTTCGGCATCTTGTTAATAGGTTAGTGCCGGAAAATGCATGAAATCATTATAAAGTGTGAGCAAAACATGTAGGTATTGTCATAAAACTAGCATGGAACATCAGAAATTATAGATACGTTGGAGACGTATCAAGCATCCCCAAGCTTAGTTCCTACTCGCCCTCGAGTAGGTAAACGATAAAAAGAATAATTTACTGAAGTGACATGCTACTAACATAATCTTGATCATACTATTGTAAAGCATATGAGATGAATGAAGTGACTCAAGGCAATGATCTATAGTTTGCTTAACAAATAGATAACATATAGCAAAAACTGTTCATGAATAGTACTTTCAAGACAAGCATCAAAATTGCACAAGAGTTTACTCATAAAGCAATAAATTCTTAGTAAGAGGTTTTGGAGCAACACAAAGGAAGATTTAAGTTTCAGCAATTGCTTTCAACTTTCAACATGCATATCTCATGGATAATTGTCAATACAAAGTAATATGATGAATGCAAATAAGCAAGCATGTAAGAATCAATGCACAATTGACACAAGTGTTTGCTTCTAAGATAGAAAGGATTGGGTAAACTGACTCAACATAAAGTAGAAGAAAGGCCCTTCGCAGAGGGAAGCAGGGATTAAATCATGTGCTAGAGCTTTTTAAGTTTTGAAATCATATAGAGAGCATACAAATAAAGTTTTGAGAGGTGTTTGTTATTGTCAACGAATGGTAGTGGGCACTCTAACCCCCTTGCCAAACAGACCCTCAAAGAGCGGCTCCCATGAAGGATGTTATCTCTACCAGCAAGGTAGATCATCCCTCTTCTCTTTTGTTTACACATGTATTTTAGTTTTATTTATAGATGACACTCCTCCCAACCTTTTGCTTTCACAAGCCATGGCTAACCGAATCCTCGGGTACCTTCCAACATTTCACATACCATGAAGGAGTGTCTATTTGCAAAATTAAGTTGCTTACTGATGAAACAGGGCAAAACATGTGGAGAGAATTATTAGTTAAGGTTAATTAATTGGGGCTGGGAACCCCGTTGCCAGCTCTTTTTGCAAAATTATTGGATAAGCGGATGAGCCACTAGTCCATTGGTGAAAGTCTGCCCAACAAGATTGAAAGATAAAACACCACATACTTCCTCATGAGCTATAAAACATTGACACAAATAAGAGATAATAACTTTTGAATTGTTTAAAGGTAGCACATGAAGTATTTACTTGGAATGGCAGAAAAATACCACATAATAGGTAGTTATGGTGGACACAAATGGCATAGGTTTTGGCTCAAGGTTTTGGATGCACGCGAAGCATTCCTTCTCAGTACAAGGCTTTGGCTAGCAAGGTTGTTTGAAGCAAACACAAGTATGAACCGGTACAGCAAAACTTACATAAGAACATATTGCAAGCATTATAAGACTCTACACTGTCTTCTTTGTTGCTCAAACACTTTTACCAAAAAATATCTAGACCTTAGAGAGACCAATCATGCAAACCAAAATTTCAACAAGCTCTACGGTAGTTCTCCACTAATAAGTTTAAACTACATGGTGCACGAGCTTAAAAATGATCTACTTGAGAGCTCAAAACAATTGCCAAGTATCAAATTATTCAAGACAATATGAAGCATTTTATGTTTCCAACCAAATAATAATAAGTGCTGCATCTTTCAGCTTTTGCCATGAATATGAAAAACGAAGAACACAAGTGTTCAAACGACAAAGCGGAGCGTGTCTCTCTCCCACACAAGGATTGCTAGGATCCGAATTTATTCAAACACAAACAAAAATGAAAACACACAGACGCTCCAAGTAAAGCACATAAGATGTGACGGAATAAAAATATAGTTTCACTAGAGGTGACCTGATAAGTTGTCGATGAAGAAGGGGATGCCTTGGGCATTGATTGCGCGTAGTTAACACGTCCGTTGGGAACCCCAAGAGGAAGGTATGATGCGCACAGCAGCAAGTTTTCCCTCAGTAAGAAACCAAGGTTATCGAACCAGTAGGAGTCAAGAAGCACGTCGAAGGTTGATGGCGGCGGGATGTAGTGCGGCGCAACACCAGGGATTGCGGCGCCAACGTGGAACCTGCACAACACAACCAAAGTACTCTGCCCCAACGAAACAGTGAGGTTGTCAATCTCACCGGCTTGCTGTAACAAAGGATTAGATGTATAGTGTGGATGATGATTGTTTGCAGAAAACGAGTAGAACAAGTATTGCGATAGATTGTATTCGATGTAAAAGAATGGACCGGGGTCCACGGTTCACTAGAGGTGTCTCTCCCATAAGATAAATAGCATGTTGGGTGAACAAATTACAGTTGGGCAATTGACAAATAGAGAGGGCATGACCATGCACATACATGATATGATGAGTATAGTGAGATTTAATTGGGCATTACGACAAAGTACATAGACCTCTATCCAGCATGCATCTATGCCTAAAAAGTCCACCTTCAGGTTATCATCCGAACCCCTTCCAGTATTAAGTTGCAAACAACAGACAATTGCATTAAGTATGGTGCGTAATGTAATAAATAACTACATCCTCGGACATAGCATCAATGTTTTATCCCTAGTGGCAACAGCACATCCACAACCTTAGAACTTTCTGTCACTGTCCCAGATTTAATGGAGGCATGAACCCACTATCGAGCATAAATACTCCCTCTTGGAGTTAAGAGTAAAAACTTGGCCGAGCCTCTACTAATAACGGAGAGCATGCAAGATCATAAACAACACATAGGTAATATATTGATAATCAACATAACATAGTATTCTCTATCCATCGGATCCCAACAAACACAACATATAGCATTACAGATAGATGATCTTGATCATGTTAGGCAGCTCACAAGATCCGACAATGAAGCACATAAGGAGAAGACGACCATCTAGCTACTGATATGGACCCATAGTCCGGGGGTGAACTACTCACTCATCACTCCGGAGGCGACCATGGCGGTGAAGAGTCCTCCGGGAGATGATTCCCCTCTCCCGGCGGGGTGCCGGAGGCGATCTCTCGAATCCCCGAGATGGGATTGGCGGCGGCGGCGTCTGCGGAAGGTTTTCCGTATCGTAGCTCTCGGTGCGGGGGTTTCGCGACGGAGGCTTTAAGTAGGCGGAAGGGCAGGTAAAGGGGCGTCACGAGGGGCCCACACACGAGGCCGCGCGGCCAAGGCCCGGGCCGCGCGCCACTGTTGTGTCGCCACCTCGTGGCCCCACTTCGTAAGTCCTCCGGTCTTCCGGAAGCTTCGTGCAAAAATAGGACCACTGGGCGTTGATTTCGTCCAATTCCGAGAATATTTCCTTACTAGGATTTACGAAACCAAAAACAGCGAGAAAATAGCAAGCGGCTCTTCGGCATCTCGTTAATAGGTTAGTGTCGGAAAATGCATAAATATGACATAAAGTATGCATAAAACATGTAGATATCATCAATAATGTGGCATGGAACATAAGAAATTATCGATACGTCGGAGACGTATCAGCATCCCCAAGCTTAGTTCTGCTCGTCCCGAGCGGAGTAAACGATAACAAAGATAATTTCTGTAGTGACATGCCATCATAACCTTGATCATACTATTGTGAGCATATGTAATGAATGCAGCGATCAAAACAATGGTAATGACATGAGTAAACAAATGAATCGTAAAGCAAAGACTTTTCATGAATAGTACTTTCAAGACAAGCATCAAGTCTTGCATAAGAGTTAACTCATAAAGCAATAAATCAAAGTAAAGGTATTGAAGCAACACAAAGGAAGATTAAGTTTCAGCGGTTGCTTTCAACTTATAACATGTATATCTCATGGATATTGTCAATGTAAAGTAATATAACAAGTGCAATATGCAAGTATGTAGGAATCAATGCACAGTTCACACAAGTGTTTGCTTCTTGAGGTGGAGAGAGATAGGTGAGCTGACTCAACATAAAAGTAAAATAAAGGCCCTTCGCAGAGGGAAGCATTGATTGCTATATTTGTGCTAGAGCTTTGGTTTTGAAAACAAGAAACAATTTTGTCAACGGTAGTAATAAAGCATATGTGTTATGTAAATTATATCTTACAAATTGCAAGCCTCATGCATAGTATACTAATAGTGCCCGCACCTTGTCCTAATTAGCTTGGATTACTGGGATTGCCATCGCAATACACATGTTTTAACCAAGTGTCACAAAGGGGTACCTCTATGCCGCCTGTACAAAGGTCTAAGGAGAAAGCTCGCATTGGATTTCTCGCTTTTGATTATTCTCAACTTAGACATCCATACCGGGACAACATAGACAACAGATAATGGACTCCTCTTTAATGCATAAGCATGTAGCAACAATTAATGTTCTCATATGAGATTGAGGATATATGTCCAAAGCTCGAAACTTCCACCATGGATCATGGCTTTAGTTAGCGGCCCAATGTTCTTCTCTAACATTATGCATGCTCTAACCATTAAATGAGTGGTAAATCTCCCTTACTTCGGACAAGACGAACATGCATAGCAACTCACATGATATTCAACAAAGAGTAGTTGATGGCGTCCCCAGGAACATGGTTACCGCTCAACAAGCAACTTAATAAGAGATAAAGTGCATAAGTACATATTCAATACCACAATAGTTTTCAAGCTATTTGTCCCATGAGCTATATATTGCAAAGGTAAAGGATAGAAATTTTAAAGGTAGCACTCAAGCAATTTACTTTGGAATGGCGGAGAAATACCATGTAGTAGGTAGGTATGGTGGACACAAATGGCATAGTGGTTGGCTCAAGGATTTTGGATGCATGAGAAGTATTCCCTCTCGATACAAGGTTTAGGCTAGCAAGGTTATTTGAAACAAACACAAGGATGAACCGGTGCAGCAAAACTCACATAAAAGACATATTGTAAACATTATAAGACTCTACACCGTCTTCCTTGTTGTTCAAACTCAATACTAGAAATTATCTAGACTTTAGAGAGACCAAATATGCAAACCAAATTTTAGCAAGCTCTATGTATTTCTTAATTAATAGGTGCAAAGTATATGATGCAAGAGCTTAAACATGAGCACAACAATTGCCAAGTATCAAATTATTCAAGACATTTTAGAATTACTACATGTAGCATTTCCCGATTCCAACCATATAACAATTTAACGAAGAAGATTCAACCTTCGCCATGAATACTATGAGTAAAGCCTAAGGACATATTTGTCCATATGCAACAGCGGAGCGTGTCTCTCTCCCACACAATGAATGCTAGGATCCATTTTATTCAAACAAAAACAAAAACAAACAAAAAAACAAACCGACGCTCCAAGCAAAGCACATAAGATGTGATGGAATAAAAATATAGTTTCAGGGGAGGAACCTGATAATGTTGTCGATGAAGAAGGGGATGCCTTGGGCATCCCCAAGCTTAGACGCTTGAGTCTTCTTGAAATATGCGGGGGTGAACCACCGGGGCATCCCCAAGCTTAGAGCTTTCACTCTCCTTGATCATATTGTATCATCTCCCTCTCTTGATCCTTGAAAACTTCCTCCACACCAAACTCAAAACAACTCATTAGAGGGTTAGTGCATAATAAAAAATTCACATATTCAGAGGTGACACAATCATTCTTAACACTTCTGGACATTGCACAAAGCTACTGGAAGGTAATGGAACAAAGGAATCCATCCAACACAGCGAAAGAAGCAATGCGAAATAAAAGGCAGAATCTGTCAAAACGAACGGTTCGTAAAGACGAATTTTATTGAGGCACCGAGACTTGCTCAGATGAAAATGCTCAAATTGAATGAAAGTTGCGTACATATCTGAGGATCACTCACGTAAATTGGCATAATTTTCTGAGTTACCTACAGAGAATTAGGCCCAGATTCGTGACAGCCAAGAAATCTGTTTCTGTGCAGTAATCCAAATCTAGTATGAACCTTACTATCAAAGACTTTACTTGGCACAACAATGCACAAAACTAAGATAAGGAGAGGTTGCTACAGTAGTAACAACTTCCAAAACTCAAATATAAAATAAAAGTACTGTAGTAAAAACATGGGTTGTCTCCCATAAGCGCTTTTCTTTAACGCCTTCAGCTAGGCGCAGAAAGTGTATATCAAGTGTTATCAAGAGATGATGCATCGGCAGCGGGGTTTGGAGTTTTCTCAACTATGCATTGTATCTTATCTATGTAAGTTTCAGAGGCTCCCTTTTCATTAGTCTTAGGCTTGCTATTTTCATCAAACAAATTTTCGGGAACAAGCCAAGCATAATTATTTTCTAGTGCCTCGCACATTCCTAAGAGTTTGCACGGTATTGAGGTTTTAATATCCCCCTCATAATTAACTTGATTAGTATACTTTTGTCTATCTTTTTCCATTTTTTCAAGGGTTCTGGCAAAATTGGTATAAGAGCCTAGCATATTATATTTAGTGAAGACTTTTCTAGCTTCTCTTGCTATTCCCCCAAATTCTTTAAGAAGGGTTTCTAATACAAAATCTTTCTTTTCTCCTTCTTCCATATCACTAAGTGTAAGAAACATATGTTGAATTACGGGATTGAGATTAACAAATCTAGCTTCTAACGCGTGTACTAAAGAAGCAACGGCAATTTCATAAGTAGGAGCAAGTTCTACCAAGTGTCTTATCTTCAAAATCTTCAGCCGTACTAATATGAGTGAAAAAATCTTCTATATTATCTTTCCCGAGGATAGACCCTCGGCCTACCGGTACATCTTTAAGAATAAACCTAGGAGGAAACATGTTGAAATAAGTAAAGCGAATGCAAGTAACTAATTTTTTTGTGTTTTTGATATAGAGTGCAAGACAGTAAATAAAGTAAAGCTAGCAACTATTTTTTTTGTGTTTTGATATAATGCAGCAACCAAGAAAGTAAATAAAATAAAGCAAGACAAAAACAAAGTAAAGAGATTGGATTGTGGAGACTCCCCTTGCAGCGTGTCTTGATGTCCCCGGCAACGGCGCCAGAAATTTACTTGCTGGCGTGTAGTTGACGTGGGAGTTAGAAATCTTTGTGGTGTAACTTTTCTTTAGTTCCCCAGCAACGGCGCCAGAAATTTAGCTTGATGACGCGTAAAGCACACGCCCGTTGGGAACCCCAAGTGGAAGGTGTGATGCGTACAGCAGCAAGTTTCCCTCAGTAAGAAACCAAGGTTTATCGAACCGAGTAGGAGTCAAGAAGCACGTCGAAGGTTGATGGCGACGGGATGTAGTGCGGCGCAACACCGGGGATTCCGGCGCCAACGTGGAACCTGCACAACACAACCAAAGTACTTTGCCCCAACGAAACAGGTGAGGTTGTCAATCTCACCGGCTTGCTCTGTAACAAAGGATTAGATGTATAGTGTGGATGATGATTGTTTGCGAAAACAGTAGAACAAGTATTGCGAGTAGATTGTATTCGATGTAAAAGAATGGACCGGGGTCCATAGTTCACTAGAGGTGTCTCTCCCATAAGATAAATAGCATGTTGGGTGAACAAATTACAGTTGGGCAATTGACAAATAGAGAGGGCATGACCATGCACATACATGATATGATGAGTATTGTGAGATTTAATTGGGCATTACGACAAAGTACATAGACTGCTATCCAGCATGCATCTATGCCTAAAAAGTCCACCTTCAGGTTATCATCCGAACCCCTTCCAGTATTAAGTTGCAAACAACAGACAATTGCATTAAGTATGGTGCGTAATGTAATCAATAAATACATCCTCGGACATAGCATCAATGTTTTATCCCTAGTGGCAACAGCACATCCACAACCTTAGAACTTTCCGTCACTTGTCCCGCATTTAATGGAGGCATGAACCCACTATCGAGCATAAATACTCCCTCTTGGAGTTAAGAGTAAAAACTTGGCCGAGCCTCTACTAATAACGGAGAGCATGCAAGATCATAAACAACACATAGGTAATAGATTGATAATCAACATAACATAGTATTCTCTATCCATCGGATCCCAACAAACACAACATATAGCATTACAGATAGATGATCTTGATCATGTTAGGCAGCTCACAAGATCCGATAATGAAGCACATAAGGAGAAGACGACCATCTAGCTACTGCTATGGACCCATAGTCCAGGGGTGAACTACTCACTCATCACTCCGGAGGCGACCATGGCGGTGAAGAGTCCTCCGGGAGATGATTCCCCTCTCCGGCAGGGTGCCGGAGGCGATCTCTCCGAATCCCCCGAGATGGGATTGGCGGCGGCGGCGTCTCTGGAAGGTTTTCCGTATCGTGGCTCTCGGTACTGGGGGTTCGCGACGGAGGCTTTAAGTAGGCGGAAGGGCAGGTAAAGGGGCGTCACGAGGGGCCCACACACCAGGGCCGCGCGGCCAAGGCCCAGGCCGCGCCGCCCTGTTGTGTCGCCACCTCGTGGCCCCACTTCGTAAGTCCTCCGGTCTTCTGGAAGCTTCGTGCAAAAATAGGACCCTGGGCGTTGATTTCGTCCAATTCCGAGAATATTTCCTTACTAGGATTTACTGAAACCAAAAACAACGAGAAAACAGCAAGCGGCTCTTCGGCATCTCGTTAATAGGTTAGTGCCGGAAAATGCATAAATATGACATAAAGTATGCATAAAACATGTAGATATCATCAATAATGTGGCATGGAACATAAGAAATTATCGATACGTCGGAGACGTATCAATACTTTGCATAGCTGTTGCTCTGGTCCCTCCTGTGAGCTTCACCGTCTCTAGGTAATCGACTAACCAATCCTCTGGATCTTGCAGGCCGTCGAATTTCTGGAAACTATCGGGCAACTTGAATCCCGAAGGGATCGAGTTTTTCGGACTCTCCTTGTGAAGCATGGCAAACTGCACATGTCCTCGTCGTTTAGTTCTGGGGAATGCCGATGTTCTCTTCTACTTTGCCGTGCTCTGTCCACCCTTGCTTGTGCTGCTGTGTCTCTTGCTCCACTTGTTCCTTCAGGAGCTGCTGCCATTGCTGCCGCAGGTCGTGGACTATTTTGCCTTCGCTGTTCCTTCGGGAGGTGTTGATGCAAACGCCGTTCCCATGGCTCTGACTCCTGCCATTGCCATGTTGTACAGTGCCTCCCTTGGATCTCCTGGAGGTGGCCTGGATGCAAGGATAAAGGCCTGTGTCGCCATATACCCAGCTTTTGGTGTCTTGGGGATGATGTTCCCTCTCGTGTCTATCGACATAAAAGACATGTCAGGTATGTTTTGCAGCCTTGATCTTGCTCTGTTCCGAGCTTCCCTGTGGCTATCTCCCGAAGTTCCAGATTGTCGACTTAACTCCGCACTTCGCCTGCTTGATGCGGAGGCTGCTTCCTTTCTTACGTTCGGAAGCGGTATGCATGTTTTTCTAACTCCCTTGCAGCTCGTGCGAGCCTATATTGATATGCTTGCAACTCTTCTGGCGTGGCTGTTGTGGCCATTGGTTCTGAGCCGTCCATAGCTCTTGCGGCTCTATCCCATGCTGCTTGCGGGAGTTGAACTCTATCACGAGGCTCGGGTCCGACATATTTATTGCCTAGACCTTGTCGTAAATTAGAGGGATCGACGTATGGATTTCCCAAATCGTCGAAAGCCTCAGATGTTTCCTCCTGATCACGGCTTGGCTCTCCGATGGCATAAATCTGATGGTACTTTGTATTCAGATCTGTGCTATGTTTGGTGACACCATCATAAAGATTGGTGAAGACTTTGCCCACTGTAGTGGATTTGTCGATGAAGTTAAAGGCCGTCGACACTGCTCGAGTCATCGCTTATATAGGAGTCCGCGGATGACTCGAAGGACATGTCACTGAATATCTTGGCGAGCTTTTCGCTTGCCCTGGTGCTGATGAAGCGTGGCGATGAAGTCTCCTCTTCGCCTGACTCGATTGATGATGTTGAGTTCGAAAAATCGGAATCGACCGTCGACAATCCCGACGAGATCGGAATTTCGAGACGATACGCTCCCTCTTTCTCGACGCGAAAGTGGAATCTTCCGAACGTCATCTCCATAGGCTCCTCCAGATACGCATATGCATCCAAAGGGGAGGGCGGGTGAGGAACAAAATCGACAGAACCAGTTGCGGTCTGTTTACCTCGATCCATTGCGTTGCTTGCAGTTGATGAAGTCGACGATCTTGAACGTGCCATCGAGATCAGATCCTTGACGCCTCTAATCCCCACAGACGGCGCCAATTGACAAGGGATTAACTTATGAATGCCTACGGGTTGTAGACTAGGGTTTAGTTGGAAGTAGAGGGCAAGTAGATCTCGAAGGTTTCAGCCGAAAAGTACTCGACGATTATGAAAACTAGGGTTTGAGAGACAATGATTCGATGCTTTATTTGTCCCTCGACTCCCCCTTATATAGGAGGTGAAGCCGAGGGATTCGTATTGTACAAGTTACAGAGTCCGGGAGGGTTTCCAACTCATCCCGTAAGATTACAAATATTATCTCCTAATACAATTCTAGCTTTCCTTAATAACAACTTGGGCTTCCGATTCTTCTTATTCTTCGAGTCGTGGGCCTTCAGTAAACCCCGGGTACTATCTTCGGCAGGCCCATTGGGGATGCCTATGTCACCCGCGCCAAGGTTTCCGACCCTGAAGCCGGAGCCAGCGGCGAGGCCTCCGCCAAGAAACCCAAAGTGACCAAGCCGCCTCCGCTCGATTCCAAGAAGGCGGAACGCGAGCGCCTCAAACTGCTGACGATAGCAGGGAAGCGCTTGCGACCCAACATTCCGGGCGCGACGTAAGTTTCCGGGTATCATGCGTCTTTTATTTTGATAGACTTTGTTATTTATGTTTTCCCTTTGCTTATTTGCAGAAATCCGAGTACCACCGCCACGCGGACCAACGTGCAAGAACCCATCACAAAGTATATGAAGAAGTCCCCAGCCGTTGGTCCTGCCACTCCTGCTCCGCCAAGCGCTCCCCAAGCTACCCCACAGCCATCTCCTCCTCCCGCGGATCGATCTCCTGCTCCTGATGCATCCACTCCACCGGAAATAATTCCGGTTAGTAGCGACAGAGCGAGCGGAGAAAGTTCCGGCGGCAAGGGCCCTGCCCTTGAAGAAACTGAAGCACAAGGCCGTGAGGAAGCAGAAGTCAATTCCTCCGGCAAAGCTGAAGCTGCAGCTAGTGATATGGTCGTTTTCCCCAAGAACTTTGGAGATCCGGCTGACCTTACCTCCACCCCAAAAGCCTATGCCACCAAGTTTTTCAACAAACTTACTGAGGCGGAAAAATGGGAGCTGGAGCAAGATCTGCTCAACTCTATGTTGAACAACGCTTGGGGTAAACCTGACGCCGAGACGTCGGAGATCCAAAACTTCAAGAAGGAAACCGGCCAGTTCCTCGACAAGCTTCTTTGTAAGCGAAAGGTAACTCCCCAGTAGCCCACAAGTATTTAGGCGGAAACTCGTGTAGTTAGCGTCTAGATACTTAGAGAAAACTCAAACTGAAGAAAGATTTAAATTTCGTGGTAGCCCCAAGCATTATGGCGGAAAGATTTCCGGCAACAATGCTTTAGAAAGACTTATCCATAAAATACTTGTGGATCTTACTCCGGCTCTGACTGGATTTTTAGGAACAGCAAGCTCTGCATTACGAGCTGCACAAAAACATTGCTCTACAGCGCCGCGTTACCCTCAGTCAGGCGGAAAAGATCCAGCTGTTCAAGCAAAAGAACGCGGATCTAAAAAAGCAACTGTCTGAAGCCCAAGGTTGGTTTCCGACTTTCGTTTGCCTGTAGATTATGTTCCGCATCTCAAACTTGACGTTTACATATCTTTGAGTAGGTGCATCCTCGTCCCTCGCTGCAGCCTCCTCCGAGCTGGAAACTCTACGCGCTTCCCAGAAAGATCTTGAGTCAAAGCTTGCAGAGGAGGAGAAGAAACTGGCGGAGAAAAGCTCAGAGCTCATCCGCAAAGAAGGTGAATTCCAGCTGAAGAGGAAGGCTGATAGTGAAACCATCAAGCAGCAGCAAAAAGAGCTGGGAGGACTCCGGAAATACATGGAGACAGCGGAGCAGTGCTGGGATCTGCTGAACTCCGACTTCATGGGTATGTCCTCGGAACGCATAGAGTAGTGCATGCTTTGCGCTTGACTTTGTTATACTTAGCAAAAAATTGCGTCTTGCAGATCCACTTGGATATAACGAAGAACGTCGGAGCTAGTTCCCGCGCGATGATCTGCTTCAGCTGGCCGAAGAGGATTGCAAGGATCTCATTTCCGCCTCCCGGAAGATCTGCCACAACCTAAACATTAAGAAGAGCCGAACCTGCGACGTTCGCAAGCTGATCAAGAGGATGGATGTGCTTCCGGAATTGGTGGTGGATCTCGCAAGCTTCTTCGGCTCGGGGCGCAGCTGCCATGTCCTTGGCCATGTGCTTGGCACACAACCCGGAGCTTAACCTTGACCAAGTAACTGCTGGTGTTCCTCCGGACGCGAACGTCGACGCACTGCTGGATGCAGTCAGTGGCTACGACACCCGCATTGCCCGGAGAATTCGCCACGACGAATTTTATGATAAGGAGGTTCTTCCTGCCGACGAGCCCCTTGAAGCTGAGCTTCTCAAAGAGCGCGAGGCGGAATCCAGACCTGCCCAATCCGGAAGCCAGTATACCTGGACAAGCTCCAAGGACCAAGGTGGCGCTGCAACTCCGGCTGCAGATGAAGAAGAAGGTGACGACGATGTCTCCTCACCCGCCAAGGATGCAGAAAAAGAAGATCCGGCGGCTCATGTCAATGTGGAAACTTCTCCGGCTAAGGAGAAGTAAAAAACTTAGTCCTGCGGAAAAAACAACGCATCATTTTGGCCCCGAGAGGGTTTGTAATATAACTTTAAATTCTTAAGTAGTTAGGGACGAAACATGTATGCATGGGCGGAAATAACTTATCCTGCTATCCGTTCAATATTATTTGCATGTTTCGTTTTGTTTGAAAGCAAGTGTTGGTTTTATGTTTTCCGGCTTCCCCACTTGACCTTCCACGAGCCGGAGGACCATTAGCCGGAAACGCTCGCCGGCGGCGACGAAGCCCAATGGCGTCCGTCAATAACCGCGGAAACAAGCCCCCAGCGTAGGTGCCGGAAATCGCTACCAGGAATCCGTGAGTTTGCAACGGAAAGATTTCCACCAGAAAACTTAAGCTTACATCCAGAAAAGGACGATTTTGAAAATCACAACCTTCATACACGCCTAGGCGGAAATATCCAGCTCTGCGGTTTTAGTTGGAAAACATACACGATCTAAAAATGAACAAGGAGGTAAAAGACTCAAAGAGTGAACCAAAAGCTTTATTTCATTGATCATGTATAACTATTACAATGTATGTAATTCTAAAATGGTGCTAAGTGTGGAAAGGACGTAGCTGTGCAATGTTCCAGGGGCGATCTGTTTCGTCGTATATGTCATCCGGATCCTTTCTCTTGCGTTTCCGGTGCCAGTTAGTAGGTCTGTCTTTTAACTCCCGGAAATCAACAAGGTAGTATGATCCATTGTGAAGTACTTTGCTAACGACAAAGAGTCCTTCCCATGGAGATTGCAGCTTATGGTCTTTCACCTGACGAAGGCGGAGGACCAAGTCTCCGTCCATGAATGAGCGATTCCGGACTTGACGGCTATGATAGCGTCGGAACTTCTGCTGGTATATGGTGGAGCGTTGGTCAGCTAAATTCCGAGCTTCTTCTATCAGGTCCACAGATAGCTGTCTGGCCTCGTCAGCAGTTTCTTCATTATAGGATGATGTCGGAGGGGAGGACGGCTTCGGATCCATATATCAGGAAGAAAGGAGTGAATCCGGTTGACCTGTTAGGGGTAGTTCGTAAACTCCACAAAACAGAGTCTAACTCATCAGCCCAAGCACCAGCTGCGCGTCGCAGCGGTTCTTCAAGGCGTGGTTTAATTCCCGATAATATGAGGTCGTTAGCCCTTTCGACCTGACCATTGGATTGTGGATGGGCCACAGAGGCAAGGTCGAGCCTAATCCCTACGTCATCGCAATAATCCTTCAATTCTCCCTGCGCGAAATTTGTGCCGTTATCAGTGATTATGCTGTGTGGGATGCCATATCTCACAACGAGGCTGCAGACGAATTTTAGTGCCGTAGCACCGTCGGCTTTTCTCACTGGCTTTGCCTCGATCCACTTACTGAACTTGTCAACAGCGACCAGGAGGTACTCAAAACTGCCAGGAGATGATTTCTTTAGCTTACCAACCATATCGAGCCCGCAGACCACAAATGGCCAGGTGATAGGGATGGTCTTCAACTCTTGGGCTGGAGCGTTTGGTTGAGTAGCGTAGTACTGGCAACCTCGGCAGGTCTTTACCAGCTTGTCAGTATCTTCTTTAGCTGTGAGCCAGTAAAACCCAAGCCGAAAAGCTTTTGCAACGAGTGACACAGGGGCGGCATGATGCCCGCAGTCCCCTGCATGGATCTCTCGGAGTATCTCAATACCATCTTGGTTAGAGACGCATTTGAGAAATACTCCTGTTGCGCTTCGTTTGTAGAGATGTCCGTCAACGATTGTGTAGGATCTTGCTCGTGTGATGATCTGTCGTGCGAGGACCTCGTCCTCTGGCAACTTCTGATCAATGAGGTAGTCCAGGAAAGGCCGTGTCCAAGCCGGAAGGATAGCCATCACTTCTCTATCCGGAGATACTGCCACATCTGGGTTTTCCGGGTTAGCGCCCTTCACCGAGGGTATCCGTAGGTGCTCCAGGAAAATACCAGGCGGAATTGGTTTCCTGCCGGATCCGAGCTTGGACAGCATGTCTGCTGCTGCGTTGTCGTCTCTCTCGACGTACTTGACTTCGTATCCGAGGAAGCACTTGGCGATCTCGTCAACTTCATCTCCGTAAGCCGCCATGATGGAGTTTCGGCGTTCCATGTTCCGGCTACTTGCTGTGCCACCGGGTCGGAATCTCCGCGACAAATAATGTGCTTGATCCCTATCTCCTTAGCGATGCGAAGACCGTGTAGTAGAGCCTCGTATTCCGCCATGTTGTTTGTAGCTTCGCAGTGGATCTGCGAACGTCCTGCAGTTCTTCTCCGGTAGGGGACTTCGGGGTGACTCCGGCTCCCGAGCCTTGATGCTGCTTGGATCCATCGAAGTGCATAACCCATGTCTCTGGTTCCGGCTCCAGATTTGTATCCGGAGCTTATGTCCAATCTGCAACAAAATCCGCCAAGATCTGGGATTTAACCGCAGTCCTGGCTTTGTAGTTGATGTCGAAGGCAGATAATTCAATGCCCCATTTTGCTGTGCATCCTGTTGCGTCAGCGTTGTTGAGAATCGTTGACGGCGGAGCTTTGCTCACGGCCGATTACTTGGATGCTCTCGGAAGTAGTGCCTCGGCTTCCCGCTACCTAGGAAAACTCCATAGGCTAGCTTTTGAAAGTGAGGATATCTTTGTTTGGATTCTGTAAGCACTTCGCTAATGTAGTAGACTGGCCTTTGGACTCCATACTCGTGTCCTTCTTCCTGTCGCTCCACCACGATGACGAGGCTGATGACTCTGTTGGTAGCTACCAGGTAAAGGAGCATCGGCTCTGACTCCCCTGGTGCTGCTAGGATAGGTGGGGAGGTAAGTATTTCCTTCAACCCTTGAAGTGTTGTATCAGCTGCCTCGTCCCAAACAAATTTGTCTGTTTTCTTCAATAGCTTGTATAGGGGTAGCGCCTTCTCGCCAAGACGGCTAACAAACCTGCTGATTGCTGCAACACAACCAGTTAGTCGTTGCACATCTTTGAGACAAGTTGGCCTTTTGATGCACAGGATTGCCTGTATTTTCTCCGGGTTAACTTCAATGCCCCTGTTAGAGACAATGAAGCCAAGGAGTTTTCCAGCTGGGACGCCAAAGACGCACTTCAACGGATTCAACATCATCTTGTACCGTCGGAGATTCTCAAAGGTTTCTGTGAGGTCGCTGATCAAGTCGGATCCTTTCTGGGTCATGACTGCGATGTCGTCGACGTAGGCGTGTACGTTCCGGCCAATTTGGTCCTTCAGGCACCGCTGCATCGTACGTTGGTAGGTGGCACCTGCGTTTTTCAAACCAAAGGGCATAGAAACATAGCAGTAAGTGCCAAATGGGGTGATGAACGAGGTAGCCTTTTGGTCGGACTTCTTCATCCGGATCTGGTGATACCCGGAATATGCGTCAAGAAAACACAGAAGTTACGCCCCTATCGTCGAATCAATGACTTGGTCAATGCGCGGCAGGGGAAACGGATCCTTCGGACAATGCTTATTCAAGCCGGAGTAATCGATGCACATTCTTAGTATTTCATAATTCTTTTTGGGTACAAGGACAGGATTTGCGACCCAATCAGTGTGGATAACTTCTATTACAAAACCTGCCTCTAGTAACTTTGTTAATTCCATTCCTATGGCGCGGTGCTTCTTATCTCCAAAGCGTCGCATAGCTTGCTTCACCGGTTTAGCCCCGGGTTTATGTTGAGGTAGTGCTCGGCGAGTTCCTTTGGTACTCCGGACATGTTAGAAGGCTGCCATGCGAAGATATCCATGTTAGCGCGGAGGAACTCGACGAGCGCGTCTTCCTATTTGGGGTCCATGTTGGCTCCGACCGAGACCTGCTTGATAGTGTCCCCTTCCTTGAAGTTGACTTTCTTGGTCTCTATCACAGCCTTGAAGGAATTTTTCTGTTCGGAGATCTGTTTCTTGGTGGTCTGCATCTCTATCGGATCCACCGCGGCTCTGTAGCCTTTCAGCTCCTCTCCAGATATCACAGACTCTGCGAAGGCGGCTTCGCCCAACTCGCACTCATGAGCCTTCTTGTAGTCTCCGGATCCGGTAATCATACCATTGGGACCCGGAATCTTGAGCTTGTTATAGATGTAGGACGCTCTTGCGTGGAACTTGTGGTAGGTGGGCCTGCCGAAGATGACGTGGTAGGAGCTCTTGAAGGGCACGACCTCAAACGTGATCATCTCTTGGCGGAAATTATTAATATCGCCGAAGGCCACGGGAAGTCTGATGCTGCCGAGGGAATTTGCCTTTTTACCCGGAACCACGCCATGAAACTCAGTGTTGCTGTGTTTAAGTTGTTCCTTGGTAAGGTTCATCCGCTCCAGAGTCTCCAGGTACATGATGTTCAAGCTGGCTCCGCCATCCATGAAGCACTTGGAGAAGTCGTAGCCGTCGATGCGGGGACTTACAACCAAGGCGTAGCACTCTTTTGGCACAATGGTAGGATGATCCTGCCTATCAAATGTGCACGGAATTTCCGACCACCTGACATACTGCAGCACAGCCGGAACTATGGCGTTCAGGATCCGGAAAGCTGACTTGCTAGCTCGGACTGTTGGGGTTCCGAGGAAGGTGTGGTACGCGCCTACACTCTTTTTGCCAAAAGGGTTGGGTTTAGCTGCGGATCCCTCTTTGGGGTCCGGCGAAGCATCATCCTCATCCATCGCCTCGGAACTGTCTTCCTCTTTGTCCTTGTTCTTGCCCTTGCCTCCTTTGCCGCGTGGGCGGTGCTTCCGGGCTCGCTTGTATCCTGCTTCCGGGTCATTTTTCAGATCGTTGACCCACTTGCAATTGCGGTTAGTGTGAGTGGACTTCCCCGTAGCCGGATCCAGATGGGCCAGGCGGTGGCATGTCTCTCGTACTCTTCGTAAGTTTGGGGAGAGCGGGATCCGGAAGCGGTGACCTCGTCACTACGCTGCTGGCCCCTGCCGGCTCCGCCTCCGCAACCACGGCCTCTTCCACCTCCTTGACCTCCGCGCTGAAAGGCTATGGCGACCATCTCGGATCCGCCATTCTTTTGGTCATCCGGGTGATTTTTCCGCTTATTGCCGCTGCTATTGCCGTTGTCAGGGTTCTTCTTCTGCTGATGCAGGGGAATTGCTGTAGCTGCTAGATCTCCGCCTGCGTCGGCATCGGCGGTAGTATGATCGCTGGCAATGGAGATCATGTCATCCAAAGTCAGTTTGTTTGCGTTAGCCAAGCAAGTGAGCTTGTGCCGCAGCAATCCTCCCCTCTGCAGTCCACCTATAAAGGCGTGCATAGCTGTGGTGTGATCGACATTTTCACACTCGTTCCTTGTTGCTAGCCATCGGGTGAGGAAGTTCCTTGATGTTTCACCCTTCTTCTGGATACACGCCTGTAAGTCGCTCGTCGTGGCAGGTCTCTTGTAGGTGCCCCTGAAGTGCTTTTCGAACGCGGTCTTCAGGACAAACCAGCAAAAGATGGAATTCTTCTTGAGGTCGCTGAGCCAGATCCGGGCTGGACCCACAAGGTACAGCTGAAGCATGCGGCAGGCGATGTTAGGTGTTCCTCCGGCAAAGGTTACTGCATTATAGTAATCCTCAATCCAGGTATCCGGCCTTTTTGTGGCATCATAGGTTTTCAGGTTTCCGGGTAGCTTGAGGTTCATCCTTGGCGTTGGTTCCTCTCGAATCATCCTACCAAAGCACTTTGGGCCTATGTAGTCAGTTCTGTATTCATTGAGACGTTCCCGCGCGTCACGCGAGCCGTGGCGGGGGGATTTTGAGCGAGAGCGAGATCTCCGGCCGCCGCCTCCGTCTCCACTTCCACCTCCACCGCTAGGTGGTGGTGAGGGAGATCTACGAGGGGGCCGATGCGACTTCTTGCTTCCGCCTTCTGACTCTCCCCGCCCTTCGCGATGTTGACTCCGGCTTCGATGGCTGCCTTCACCATGGTGCTGGTTGCCTTCGTCGTTCCGGCTTCTGCGAGGCTCCGGGTCACGCTCCTCGTTCCGACTCCTCCTAGGCTCGGGTTCTCGATCGTTGTTCCGGCTTCGGCGGGGTTCCGGCGTACGCTCTCTGTTCCTCGGAGGCGGCACGTTGTCGCGGATGTTGATTCCACCTGGACCGTGAGGCCTGGTGTTTCCGACTGGACTGCGGCGGTGAGGGAGTGGAGGACGCGGGTATCCGTTGGGTGGAGGTGAGGGATTCCAGTACTTGTTCCTACCAGTGTACAACGCATCCTTTCCCTTCTTTGGATCTGACGGAGGTGTCTTTGATGGTACAGGGATTGGATTTGGGTGCTCTCTGGTTTTCCTTCTGTGTTCTGAGGATCCGCTTCGCGATTCGTCGTCGCGATGGCGATTGTCGTAGGCGTCCTTCTGCGTGGTAGAGATGCAATGATCCGGGTTGGATTCCAACTTGCGCGAAGTGTCTGCCTTGCTCTGCTGCTTCATTGCTGAGGCAACGAGCGTACGGACGTAGTCGATGTCAATCTCCTCGGTCTTTTTCTTCAAGATCTCCGCAGCCTTCTTCATGTTATCCTTTGGAGTGGCGAGCGGCTGCTGCTCAGTCGGAGTTGCGAAGGTGATCTTGCGGGGAGTTACAGCTTCTCTCCGGATCTTATCGACCTCCTGTTGAGCCTGTTATCACCAGAATTTGACCGAGTCAGAGGTGGGCCGCGATCAAGATGGGTTTGAAGAAATATATATAGAAGGAATACGTGAATCGGCCTTTTATACCAAGTTGGGCTTAATTGCCCGTGTATCTGTAACATATTAGATCACATCTTAGTTTAGAGATAGAATCTTACTCGTGCACGGTTTAGTGCACGCCCACATTAGAAAGTCCGCTGGACTATAAATATGTACCTAGGGTTTATGGAATAAACAACAACCAACGTTCAACCACAAACAAATCTCGGCGCATCGCCAACCCCTTCGTCTCGAGGGTTTCTACCGGTAAGCATCATGCTGCCTAGATCGCATCTTGCGATCTAGGCAAGCACAAGCCTGCCTACGTTGTTCACGCGTTGCTCGTACCGAAGCCTTTTTGATGGCGAGCAACGTAGTTATCTTAGACATGTTAGGGTTAGCATTGTTCTTCATGCTGCATGCTTTCGTAGTGCAACCCTTGCATGTCTAGCCGCCCTTACGCCTATCTTAGGCGTAGGGGCGGCACCCCGCTTGATCATAGTTTGGTAGATCTGATCCGTTACGATTGCTCCTTGTTCTACAAGGATTAGTTTAATATCTGCAATAGTTAGGCCTTACGAAGGGGGGGAGGATCCAGCGGCACGTAGGGTGTCGTTCGTTGGCCCTAAGCGAGGATGTTCGAGGATCAACCTCGTGTTGGTTTTTAGGCCTTGTTTAGGATCGGCTTACGATCACCGTGCGTGGCCGCGAGGCCCAACCTGGAGTAGGATGATCCGATTATGCGGTGAGAACCCCACATCGTCGTAGATCTCATTAGCTTTACCTTGATCAAGCAGGACCACCATATATTCGGACACCTCGTCCGAATCATGGGTGGATCGGCTCTTTGAGCCGATTCACGGGATAACTCGAGAGCCGATCGAGGCTCGTATTTAATGTTTACGTGTGTGCCCTGCAGAAACTAAGCGAGGCATCATCCACACCTTCCCGACCGGGTATAGGTCGGGTGGCACGCCCTTGTGATAAACATCGGTGCGTGCGACCAGGAGGCTTTGCGGGCCGTCGCTCGTAGGGACTAGGGCCAGCCGCAGCCCTAGTTGTTCCCGGCTCTACGGTGTTGCCCGTCTCTACCCGCCGGTGGGTTTCCGACGTCAACACATTCCGGCACGCCCGGTGGGACGAGTCGACGACATCCACGACATCGCCATCTACATCCGAGATGGCGGAAGACACTCCGGTCACGTACGCGGATCCGCCCGATGAGCTCAAGAAGAAGCATGACGAGATCAAGGCAACCCTCGAGCCGAACTCATCGGCTCCTTCCACCGAACCCGCTCCCATGGCGTCGGGTGGAAGGGTTTCACGCCCGAAGGCGCGCTCGATGGAGTGGACCTGTCCGCCCCGTCGGAAGAACGCACCAGGTCGCTGCGGCGAGGAGATCAACTACATGGTGGCTCATTCGCTGCACCGCCACTCGAGAGCCCGGTGAACACCTTGGAGCGTGTCGCTCGCGCGTCGTTCAGGAAATCATGAGTCACCGGTACTCCCCATCGGGACCGGCTCCGGGGACTTTCAAAGGAGAGATGCCGCTCCAGCCCCGGCCCGTTCGCATGGGCAGCACCGGAACTGCCGAACTCATCGGCATACGTCGTCTACAAGATTGGTGGTGATCCTAGTGACTACCAATTCCTGCCCGAGCCACCTAAGGAGGTCCCGCACGGATACGCGTGCGCATACGTGCGCAGACGGCAACGCCTTGGCGCTCTCGAACCGAGCTGCAATGACGACGGCCTGCGGAACGGCGAGGAGGAACGTCGGGAGCCGATCTCGAGAAGCGGTCGTGGCCGGCTAAGTACGCCGCCCGACAAACCTCCGTAGCCCGGCTCCGCGGCTTGGCTTAGAACCGAGAAAAACAAGCATGGCTGGTCAAGTATGCCACCCCGGCGAATCTTCGGGGTTCGACACCTTCGACCATCTCGGCGGATCAGATTTGTGCAATTCCGAAAGATCGGTTCGGCATGATGCCGAAAAGGAAGGCGTTCGGCTACACCAATCCGTACCCCAACAGCTACGAACCGATCCCGCTGCCACCTAAATATCGGCTCCCGGACTTCACAAAGTTCGGTGGATCGAGACGGGTCCAGCTCCATCGAGCATGTGAGCCGATATTTGGCACGACTGGGCACGATCTCGGCGTCGAGATGAGTTGCGCGTGAGGTTCTTCTCGCAGTCCCTCACAGGATCGGCTTTCGGGTGGTACACATCGCTACCACCGAACTCCATCCGGACACGGAAGCGATTGGAAGAGCAGTTCCATGAGCAGTACCATTCGAAGCTTACGAGTCTAGCATTGCCGATCTAGCACAAATACGTCGAAGCGCGGGAAGCCGTGACGGAATACATCCAGGCGTTTCAGGGAATCTTAGGAACCGATGCTTTTCGGTTCGTATAAATGAGAAGGAAGCGATCGAGTTGGCGGTAGCGGGCCTTGCAACACGGCTAAAGGACACGGCCTCCCAAGCAGATTATCCCTCGGCCGGCGCACATGGTTCGGAAACTTTCAGCATATGAACAGCGCCACCCGGACCTGTACCAAGACAAGTTCAAGCGTGCGGTGGCCCCGGTCGATGCGAGAGGAAGACGAAGTTCCTGCGGGAGACCAAGAAGTAGCAAGTGGCTCGAGTGGACTCGGGGAGGAACCCCCGTGTCCCGCAAATGGGTAAAGCCACCGAGCCCGCCCTGTGGGATTTGATTTTGACGTGACCAAGACCGAGCAAATCTTCGACCTCCTACTCAAGGAAAAGCGATTGAAGATACCTGAAGGTCTCAAATTCCCCACGGCGCAAGAGCTGAATGGAAAGCCATACTGCAAATGGCATAACTCGCTCTCCCATGCCACCAACGACTGCAGGGTGTGGCGTCAGCACATCCAAGCGGCGATAGAGAATGGGCGTCTGATTTTCAACCAGTACGCCATGAAGGTCGATACCCAGCCCTTCCCCGCCGTAAACATGGTGGAATATGCTTGCCATGCAGGGTGCCAGCCGGGTTTCCTGTGCAGTATCAACATGGTAGATCTTGGACACCACGCTGGCAAGGATGGAGATGAGGGCAGCTGCTCTCATAGCAAAGAAACGGAGGAAGCCGCTCCACGCGATCGGCTCCGCCAAGACGGCAAGCGCTACGTCACGAGAGGGGAAGTGAAGAACATAAGATATCGGCGACCTCTCTCTCGATCACCTCCTCAACAAGTATGTGAGTCGGTACGACCAACGCCGACTGATCCGGCGATGATGAGGAAAGAGATCGTCTGGCTAGAGAAGCGAGAAGACATCGTCGGCATAATCGCGATGAGGAGGAGCACGAGCGTTGTGCCAAGGGAAAGGCAGAGGGGCAAGACGACGAGGACGAGCACTCGGGATTGTCCTTTCTTCGACTACTCGCCGGGATTCAGGAATGAGCCGATTGCCAACAATCGGCAATTGCCCGAATGCAACCGGAAGAAGAAGGAGGCAGCCAACGTGTCCGTGTTCGAGCGCTTAGGACCTCTCCCGCCACGAGCAAACGAGCTGAGTCCCCTCGGTTGGAAGATCTCGAAGATTCAGAAGACGAGGGAGAAGAAGAGGACAGTACCACCGGCCAAGGTGGTGCCCCGACGGACTCGGCCGTTCCCGAAACGCGAGGTTCAACGATTGCGCGGCCTGGAAGAAGCCGAGAGGTTATACTTGCATACATTGAGGAAAGCAAGGCCTGATCTGGCTGCAAAGGTTCAGCGAACCCTGGATGAAGAGGGTCGTCCACGGAAAATGGAGTGGCGCCCCAAGCAAAGGAAAGCCGATGATGAAACATCGGCTGGCACAAACATGGTGCTCGTTCTTCCAACGGCACTTAGCGCTCCACGATCACACGATGCACTCAGGGTGGGCGACAGCAAGAGCGCTAACGTGATGAAGTCAGAGATTGGGTTGGTTTTATCTACCGGCCTGAACGAGTAGCAAGAGCACATCAATGAGCGAACGTGGCGAGGCTGATCCTTGTGATCGGCCCCAAAAATTTATGAAGGGACATTACAAAACCTTCATCGAACAAGAAACATGGAGGCCGATTCCAGCAATCGGCCAAAATTATCCTTAACATCCGATCTGCACTGGGTTCAACATGTTATCCAACGAGCCGATACCATCAATTCTCTTGACAGAATCGGCTCGGGGGGCACCTGAGTGGATAAAATACGAGGATATGCAACGGAAGCATCCCGTCTCGTCTTTGGTGATGGGTATTGGAATATGGGGGCCGATGCACTAGTCGGCCGTAAAAAATAAAAATCTGAAAAATTCGAAAATTTTCGAGCACAGCCGATGCAGCAGACATCGACTTAAGGATATGGAAGCCGATGCGTGGCCATCGACTCAAGAGGAATAACTGTTACGATCAGAGGGTCGATGGAGTACTAATGGAAGAGCTCCGCAAT
This sequence comes from Lolium rigidum, assembly GCF_022539505.1. Classification (NCBI taxonomy): domain Eukaryota; kingdom Viridiplantae; phylum Streptophyta; class Magnoliopsida; order Poales; family Poaceae; genus Lolium; species Lolium rigidum. The sequence goes on along the minus strand of NC_061509.1, from coordinate 159,660,323 downwards.
GGAGTAGTCTAAGGGCTTGGATCCTCTCTTCAAGAACAATGCCACCAAAGGAAAGGAGCCGATCTGGCCGGCAAGAACTGAAGAAACTCGGGGGGCAGCTCACCTTGAAGGTTCTCTGCTTGGGGCTACGTCATGAGTTAAGGCTAATGTCGGCGCTGCTCCCAGCGGGCTCGTCGTCGCTCCAATGGCCGCCGACCGAGCCCTCGTTGTCCTCGTCTTCTTCATCAGCGTCGTCCTCATCGCTGTCGAAGTCGCTAAGGTTGCCCGGCCAGGGGCAGAACCGCTTGGCCGGCGGCTCGTCGGAGGGGCTGCCGTCGTCGTCCCTCCTCCTCCTCTTCATCCTCCTCCACCCCCTCGGAGGAGGTGAAGTCGTCCCGAGAGAAGCGATCGTCATCGCTCTCCTCCTCCGATTCCCCGTCGGCAAGGAACCGGAGGTCGCTCTCCCCGTCCGTCGAGGACTGGTCATCCTCGGACCAGATGGAGAAGTCATGGTCTGACTCCTCCCCGGCCGCAATGGCGCGACGGGTGTTGGCCGCATGGACCGCCGCCGGGGTGTACTCCGGCGTCGGCTCACGGGACGTGGAGGACTGGCTGGAAGGATCCGACGGAGCAGAGGAGGAAGAAGACATGGTGGCGCAGGAAGGTTTTTGGACTGCTAATGCGAGGGAGATGCAGAGCGTAAGCTGTTCATAGCGGTTAAATAAAAGGGGATATAGTGGAAATTCAATGCCACAGCAGTTTCCGAGGAAGTGGTGCTTGAAAAAAAGAGAAAAGACTGCCAAGTCACGCGGAGAAGTTGAGAAGGCAAGTCATCATGGTAACGGATACTGCGACGGTTCTGCCACGACATGACCCGATGAAAGAAAGGCATAATGATTTTGGAAATGTCATTTCCAAAACCGAGGGGAGCATGTGTTATCACCGGAATTTGACCGAGTCGAGAGGTGGGCCGCGATCAAGATGGGTTTGAAGAAATATATATAGAAGGAATACGTGAATCGGCCTTTTATACCAAGTTGGGCTTAATTGCCCGTGTATACGTAACATATTAGATCACATCTTAGTTTAGAGATAGAATCTTACTCGTGCACGGTTTAGTGCACGCCCACATTAGAAAGTCCGCTGGACTATAAATATGTACCTAGGGTTTATGGAATAAACAACAACCAACGTTCAACCACAAACAAATCTCGGCGCATCGCCAACCCCTTCGTCTCGAGGGTTTCTACCGGTAAGCATCATGCTGCCTAGATCGCATCTTGCGATCTAGGCAGCACAAGCTTGCCTACGTTGTTCACGCGTTGCTCGTCATCGAAGCCTTTTTGATGGCGAGCAACGTAGTTATCTTAGACATGTTAGGGTTAGCATTGTTCTTCATGCTGCATGCTTTCGTAGTGCAACCCTTGCATGTCTAGCCGCCCTTACGCCTATCTTAGGCGTAGGGGCAGCCTCGCTTGATCATAGTTTGGTAGATCTGATCCGTTACGATTGCTCCTTGTTCTACAAGGATTAGTTTAATATCCGCAATAGTTAGGCCTTACGAAGGGGGAGGATCCAGCGGCACGTAGGGTGTCGTTCGTTGGCCCTAAGCGAGGATGTTCGAGGATCAACCTCGTGTTGGTTTTTAGGCCTTGTTTAGGATCGGCTTACGATCACCGTGCGTGGCCGCGAGGCCCAACTCTGGAGTAGGATGATCCGATTATGCGGTGAGAACCCCACATCGTCGTAGATCTCATTAGCTTTACCTTGATCAAGCAGGACCACCATATATTCGGACACCTCGTCCGAATCATGGGTGGATCGGCTCTTTGAGCCGATTCACGGGATAACTCGAGAGCCGATCGAGGCTCGTATTTAATGTTTACGTGTGTGCCCTGCAGGAAACTAAGCGAGGCATCATCCACACCTTCCCGACCGGGTATAGGTCAGGTGGCACGCCCTTGTGATAAACATCGGTGCGTGCGACCAGGAGGCTTTGCGGGCCGTCGCTCAGAGGGACTAGGGCCAGCCGCAGCCCTAGTTGTTCCCGGCTCTACGGTGTTGCCCGTCTCTACCCGCCGGTGGGTTTCTGACGTCAACAGAGCCTCAGTGATCTTGTCCTCCCAATGCTTCCGGAGTTGTTGGACTTTCACCAGTGATTCGTCCACCTCACGCTCTCGCTTGAGAAAATTGTCCACAAAGTTCGTGGCCTCCTTCCTCTCATCTATCATTGCTGCTGCGGTGGTGGCAAACTTTTTGGCTGTGGCCAACATCTCCTGCCTTTTGGCTTCTAGAGCCTCTGCATTTGCTGCGTCTTCGGGGGTGATTGGTTTGTTGAGGATGTCTGAATGTGCGATTGCATCCATGCCTGCTTGCTCAACCAATTCTTCTGGGGACAAGACTTCCTTATGCGGTCGTTCCCGCGATAGCGGAGATCCTGCATGGGATGGCTGTGGATCGGAGTAGGTGTTGTCATCCTCTGATTCCCGTTGATCCAGCGCCGCCAAGGTTGCGAGAACCTGTTTAGGCTGGGCGGATTCAACTTCGGGTTGATCACTGTATCCGTATTCCTTCACCTTGCGATCGAACTCTTCAGTATCCATGGAGGGGGGATCCACGGAAATTGGGCTTAGGTTACCCAGGATTGATTCTTCACCCGGAACACTGCTTTCTCCGACAGCCTCCTGCTGATCCGGAGCAGCGTTATTTTCCGGTTCCTCAACCTGCATGGGGCCTGCTCCGACTTCTTGAGGGGCGGCTCCTGCGGTATGGGCTAAGAAGTGTACGAAGTGACACCTTTGCTTCTCTAACACCTGGGAGACCCAGGCGGATCTGCATTGGTCTTCCACCGTTATTTCCTGCTCAGGGGCGGATTGGGTGGGTTTTGATTTTTCCACATCTAAGGCGGAATCTTCGGCGGGAAGTTCCTGCATCTCGGATCGGATCTTCGCGGTCGCGTCCTGCTCAGCGGCGGTCGCGTCAGCGCTACTTACCAGTGCGTTCCCGTCGGAGTCGACGGTTTCGCCGATGAAGATGTGTATGCCGCCAACTGGGACGATGGAGAGCTTGACGGGGTTTGTCTTAGCCGGAATCCAGTACTCATCCGGAGGGACGATCGGAAGGTTTCCAGCGTAGAGGACGCGCCCCAAAGCGATGGTGTCGTCGTAGCTTCCCATGGCGGAACCCTCCAGGTTCCGGCCTCCAGACGCCGCTGGCCCCACGGTGGGCGCCAACTATCGTTGCCTAATCGACGGTGCCTCGGAGGAGGGATCCTCACGAGGGGGAGAAGAAGTAAGGGCCATAGGGCGGAGTGCACACGGGACGGTGGTACGCGATTTACCCAGCTTCGGAACACCTGCACGATGACAGGGCCTACTGCTGCTTGTCTGGAATTATCTGGGCGCTTTCGCATTGTTACAATGAGTTGTGGTTGTGCCTCTAGGGATCCCGGGATCCGGTTTATAAAGGCGCACAGATCTAGGGTTTACATGGAGAGTCCTAGCCGGAATACAAGTTGCCTAACTACGGTACAATGTCTTGCCGTGTACGTCAAGGATCCGCCTTCCTCTAAGAACGTGCTGGATCCGGATACTTCATGGGGCTTTACGGATCCGGCCTCCTTCATAGGTCGGTTGGGATCCGGCTTCCTGTTCCTGGGCCGGACTTCATCCTTCAGGATCTTCACCAACTAGGCCGCCCGATGGGCCACATGCCACATCACCGTCTGTGGGCCACCCGAGCTTGCCGGATCTAGGCCATGCCGTTGATATACCCATAAAGTATACCCACAACAGCTCCCCAGCCGCGTCCCCCAAACGCTGCCCCCAATCAGAAATTCAAATTGTTGCATTCAAAAGAGATCGTTCCCGCCGAACCGTCGCGATCAGAGTAGCGGCGATCAAATATAGCATATGAATAAAAATGTTTGCGAGGATTGTTTTCAAATTAAAATACAACAAACAATAAAACAAGTAAACAAATATAATAAATAGGGCTAGATGCTAGATCAAGGTGCCACGGAATTTCCTTTGATCCTCCACAAATGCTCAACGAGATCAGCTTGAAGTTGATCATGAACATTGTTGTCACGGATCTCTGCGTGCATGGCGAGAAATCAGCAAAATCTGCAGGCAACTCATGATCAACCTCCGCAAGAGGGCCCTCACACTCATAGGGACCAACATGTGTCCTGGCATGATTCTTGCGGTCATCCTCGATGATCATGTTGTGCATGATCACACAAGCCTGCATCACCTCCCACATTTGGTCGTGAGACAAGCTTAGAGCAGGGTACCAGACAATGGCAAATTGTGCTTGAAGCACACCAAATGCCCGCTCGACATCCTTCCTGCAAGCCTCCTGTCGCGTAGCAAAGTGGGAATTCTTCAGACCGGATGGATTCGAGATTGTTTTGACAAAAGTGGCCCATTTTGGATATATACCATCGGCTAGATAATAGCCTTTGGTATATTCGTGGTCATTGATCTCGTAGTTGCATGGTGGAGCATGCCCTTCCACTAGTCTGCAGAACACCGAAGACTGCTGCAACACGTTGATGTCATTGTGTGATCCCGCCATGCCAAAGAAAGAATGCCAAATCCACAGGTCATAATCACGCCACGACTTCAAGCACCACACTCGCAATATCCATGACGCCCTTTGTATATACCTTGCCAAGCAAACGGGCAGTTCTTCCATGCCCGGTGCATGCAATCGATGCTTCCAAGCATTCCGGGAAATCCTCCGGCAGCATTTTGTGCCATGATCCTTGCGATCTCTTCCTCAGTTGGCCCTCTCAAGTAGTATTTGCCAAACTTTCCCACCACAGCTCGGCAAAACTTGTACATGCACTCAATGGCAGTAGACTCACTCATGCGAATGTAGTCGTCATGTGTATCGGCATGTGCTCTGTATGCAAGCATCCTCATGGCGGCGGTGCACTTCTGAATCGACGAGAACCCGACAACGCCTACATCGTCGAGCTTGAGCTTGAAGTAGGGGTCGAACTCTCGAACTCCGTGGAGGATATTCATGAACAGCCCCTTGCTCATCCTGTACCGGCGCCGAAAATTGTCAGCATGTGTTGCATCGTCGGTGAAGTAGTCGTTGTGCAGCATGGCATGCCCCTCCATCCTCTGCCGGGGCTTGGACTTCCTTGTCCCCGGCCTTGATCCTCCGCGGCGCGGCCTCTTCCTCTTCTCCGTCTCGGCGTCAAGCATGTCCTGGAGGGACGCGATGATCAGCAAATGCTCCCGGAGGTCGTCGTCGAAGGCTTGCTCGTCCTCCAGCAGCAGGGCAACCATCTCATCGTCGCTATCCATGTCTAAAAGCAAAATCAATGGTTAAAATTGCGCCGAGGTAGACGACGCAACGAACATCGGCCAATCGCGCCTACCTGGCAAGTTGTCGAGCACCTTGTGTGCGTGGAGGTGGGGCGGATTTGACGCCGCGTTCTGGGACGCGATGGCCAAGCGGCGGCGGCGGAACGACCGGCGGGAGCGCCAGCCGCGGCGACTGCGCCGACTCTCAGAAGAGATCAGACGCTCAAACGGCCGGCAAATCCAGCGGCGGCGGAGGGGTGGGAGACGCGGGAAGGAAGGAGCGACGAGAGAAAAAAGGCGTGAATCAACGGTTTATGCAACACGTCGCCGACATGTGGGAGCCCGCGTCGCTTCGTCTCGCTTTTCGTTGTGTTCGGCGTGCCCGGAGCGTCCCCTGTGGGACGGGGACGGGCTCGGGACGCGCCGGACAAAATTGGGCTTTGGGGGACGCGGCTGAAACCGTTTTTTGGTCCGGCGCGCCCCAAATTGCTTTGGGGGATGCGACTGGAGATGCTCTTAGTTCAGGTCACTAAAGTTGTCTATTTTTAATAAAAGATGGGTCAAAGAAAGCTAAGAGATGTCCGTTTGTTTGCCAAATTTAGTTAGGTCAAAAAAATCTAGGATGACTGGACTCAATGATGTTAGACCCCACGAAAAAGTTTCTCAGGCCTCTAGATAAAAA
>NC_061509.1:159540837-159654241 GCF_022539505.1 Lolium rigidum | reverse complement strand
CTCGACTAAAAATCTTTGGCGACTCACAATTGGTAGCTCAAAGAAAGTTATGAACCAATGTGATGCGGTCAATGACAGCATGGTGGCATACAAGGAGGTGTACAACGAGCTTGAGAAGCTGTTTGATGGATGCGAAGTAAATCACATCAGTAGGCTGAGCAATGATGAAGCCGACGTTCTCGCAAACATCGGGTCGCAGTGCCTCCCAATCCCGCCGTGGGTGTTTTGGGAAGAGATAGCTGAGAGATCCACAAAGACAAAGAAGGCGCAGAAGAAGACAAAGGAGGAGAAAACTTCGGCGCCTCTCAAAGAAGTTCCAGATGAAGAAGAGGACCAGGAGCTGGTGATGATGGTAGAAGTCCCATGGATCCAAGCGCACATATCGTATATCCTAAGGAAAGAAACACCCGACGATCCAGTAGAAGCAAGGCGAGTTATTCGACGATCCAAAGCCTTCACAGTGGTCAAAGGGGAGTTATACAAGCAAAGTATTTCGGGCGTGCTGCAAAGGTGCGTTACACCCGAAGAAGGAAGAATAATCTTAAAGGACGTACACGAGGGAATATGTGGTCACCACGCGAGCAGTCGAGCTATTGCGGCTAAGGTTTTTCGGGCTGGATTTTACTGGTTGACATCAATCGAGGATGCAAAAGAGATAGTACGAACCTGCGACGCCTGCCAAAGATTCGCCGCAAAACCACACTCCCCAGCAGCAGAGCTGATGCCAATACCATTGTCATGGCCCTTTGCCCAATGGGGACTCGATATGGTGGGCAAATTACACAAGGCTTCGCCAGGAGGATACGAGTACATGTTGGTTGCTGTCGATAAATTCACCAAGTGGATAGAAGCAAAGCCGATAAATTCACCAGACGCAGCGTCAGCCATCAAATTCGTGAAGGGCATCGTTTTTTGGTTTGGAGTACCTCACAGCATCGTCACGTACAATGGCAGTAACTTTACGTCCAAGGAGTTCAAGGCATACCGCGCAGAAGTAGGCATCAAATTGCACTTCGCGTCGCTTGGGCACCCGCAAACCAACGGCCAAGTCGAGAAAGCCAATGGTATCATCTCGCAACGGTATTAAAAAGCGCCTGCTAGGACCGCTTGAAAAGGCTCGGCATACTTGGCCGAAGAATTGCCAAGTGTTTTGTGGAGTATTCGAACAACACCAAATACGGCGACACAAGAAACTCCGTTCTTTTTAGTCCACGGAGCTGAGGCAGTACTACCAATCGAAATAGAGCATGACTCCCCAAGAGTCACAGAGTATGACGAAGAAACTTCAAGAAGAGCTTTGGAGGACGATGTGGATGCACTCGACGAAGCTCAGGATGAAGTACTCTCACGAGTCACCAAGTACCGCAGGACTCGAAAACTACCACGGCCGACGGTTGCGGCCAAGATCTTTCCAGGTCGGCGATTTGGTCTTACGGCTCAATCAGCAAAGTACTGAAAAGCTCGAGTCACCATGGCTGGGCCCTTACGTCGTCACTGAAGTAATCGAAGGAGGAGCGTACAGGATCAAGGACAAGAAGACAGGGGTTCCCGAGAAAACCCCCGGAACGTGGCGCAGCTCAGGCGTTTCTACGCATAGAGTCGAAATATAGTCCTCCTTTGTAAAAATACAATGTACTGAAACGCCCGCGAGTTTTCAGACGCACTCTTTTCCTTTTCAGGGCACCTAGTGGGGCTGGAAAGGTTTTTAATGAGGCGGGCTCGCGGTGCTGCAATATAATAAAATATAGTGATGAGATACATACCTTTTCGTCGACATACTCGGGAGCTTACGCCTCGAAGTTACAACATATACACAACATAGATAAATCTAATGGGCAAGAAATATTTCGCCTTGGTATCAAATACCTCGCCAAATAAAAAGAAAGTACAAAATAGCAATCAGCAAAAGAACAAAATACTCGGGGGCTTGTACCCGCAAATATAGTATACTCAATAAAAATTCGGGTGCCTTGGTTTACAACCTCGCATACACAATAAAGAGATTTACCACCGAAACACTCGGGGGCTTGAGGAAGAAAAATAGAAATATTTCCTAAACTTTACAATATAGTATATGTTTGCAACAATACAGGACACCATTTTAGAGAAAAATCGACAGGTTAAAAGAAAAAGAAAGTCAATTACGGCTCAATATATTATCTATGGTCATCCGTCCAACATTTACAGTGCGAGTACTATGTTCAGCATAGCTGCCCCTTTCGAAGAATTCAGAGTCCATCCGAAGAAGTTCATCCATCATATCTTCTGCCACAGGGGTCACATGATCATCAATTTTGCTGACATCTCTCTTCCTTTTCGCCATCTTGGCTAAGCACTTGGTAACAATTTGGCTCATGTCAAACTTGGGATAGCAGATTTTGATCATCATCATAGCAAACCTGGCACCAGCAGATAGTTGAGCTCGTACAAAGTGATGGATACGAGGAGCATCTTGAAACTTCTCCAACAATCCAAGAATAGTGTTGGGTGCTTCGTTCCGAGGAAACATCGTCTTGTAAACCAGGGTTAATGTCCTGGTGCAGAAGTCAAGGAACTCGCGAACCTGACAGGCGCGGTCTTGAAACCTAACAATTTGTCGGGTTCGCTCAGGAGTGGCCCGGAATAGAGAACCGTGGTCGAGAGAAAGGTTAACAAGGAGGTTCGTCCCGGTATTCACCCTTTCATCCTCAGCAAGCAAGCATCGATAAAGGAGCCTAGTTGGCGACAACATAAGAATCTCGAAAAGGAAATAGCGAGAAAACGGGAATCTCGGCTTGCAAGAGCATACCCGACATATCCGCACCGGCCTCAATCATCAAATCAAGCATAAAATTTTCTCGAGTAGTTGCTTTTTCAGCTTCCGAAATAGCAGTCTTCCTTGGCACTTATGGCTTCTTTAGCTTGTTGAAGGGCAATCCTTTCCCTTTCGGATGCTTTGCGAGATTGCTCCATCATCGCAAGAGTCCGCTTTTTCATGGACTCGAAGTTGTTGGCGAAGTTCTTGCAAATCATTCGGGGAGTGTTTACTTGAAGAACCTTCGACAAGGTCATCACGACAAGTGTTTTCTTCGAGAAGGAGGAAGCAGAAAAGTGTCTAGCAGGATGAGGATTTGCGGAGTAGTTATCAAATATCAACTCGGAAAAGAAAATTTCAGTATCAATGATCACGCAAAATAAAATTCCATTGATCTTCGGGACATTTACACAGTATATTACGAAGGAGTCTTCAAAAGAATTACTACGACAGTTGTCGCCAAAGCTACTGTGGCGACAACTTCAGAAGGAACAGGAAAATGAAAAACAGAAGAAGAAAAGGCATTCTACTAGACCTCCGGCTTTGACGAGCTAGGGGCAGGAGTAGGCTTGAATCCAAGATAAGCGAGGATCTTCTTTGTGTTGGGCCTCGCAGCCCTGATTAGCGGTCGCCACTTCGTGGTCTCCATCTCCTGTGTGTCGCCAACTTTGGTCCAGTCGATGTTTTGCTGGCTGTCCGCAACAAGGGCGACAGTGCTTTCAACAGCGACTTTCATATTTCTTGGCGCAGCTTCAGTCCAAGATCTTCTGGCGGATTAAAACACTTGGCAAGAGCAAGAAAAGTCGCGGGTTCCTCTTTCTTCGGGAAGAAGTAGGGGAAGAGCCGCGACAGTCCTTCCTTGGCTTGATCAATGCCGTCGCGTGCTTCTGTTCCATGAAACTCAAGGAACGCAAGTGCGTCAAGAAGAGGATCATTGTCGGGATCTTCAAGTTCAAATTCCTGAGATGTTTTATCTGTCGAAGATAGAAATTTATTGATCAACAAACGAGTAAAGAAAAGCAAGTCCAAAGAATACAAAATGGTTCAGGTACTCACTGACAAAGCGACGGTTTTGCGACCTCAGGCGTTTAATAATCGCGTCTTCGCGAGTAGATTGTGCGGCTATATGCTCGCTCAGCGAAGTCTCGGCGTCGTGAAGCCTCTTCTTAAGTTCTTCGACACCAGCAGCGTCGGCTTTGGCCTTGTCAGCCTCTCGCCCTAGCCTTACTAGCATCCGATTCGGCCTTCTTACGAGCCTCCTCACTTTGCTCTAATTTTTGAGCAAGTGTGTTGGCACGCTCGTTGGCCTCCGCCAGTTTTTCTGCCAAGATAGTTAAATTTAGTTAAAATCACGACAAGAAAGGAGTGAGAAGGCAAGGGTGAAGAGAAGCAGAGAGACATTACCTTCAGCTTTGCTAGCATAGTCGCGGTACCCAACGAATTGGGCATCGAAGCGGATGAATTCCTTAATCAAAGGCTGTTAAAAGAAAGATAGAGAAAGAAAGCGTCGGTAGGGGAGAAAGTGCGATAGCACAAAGTCAAAAGAAGCAAACAGAGAAAACATCGACAAGCTCGAAAAGCATTTAAGGACTTACATCATCCAAAAGAGGAGTCGAGGAGCTACCCAATTGCAAGGTAGGCTCCATGATTGTTTCAACCCTTGCCCTTTTTGGTGAAGGGACAAGAGGGCTTGCAGGAGGAGTAGGTGCGTCGATGTTTTGTTGAGGAGGCGAAGATTCTTCTCCTTCAATTTGCACCTCAGAAACAACTAGAGTATGCGACGTACTCGTTCGAGCGAGCCGCATCAATAGCTGGCATTTCTTCCTCGTCACCACTGCGATTAAATGGCGACAATATAAGAAGCAAGATAGACAAAAATCTTCAAGTAGCAAAATAGTAAGAAACAAAAGGTGACTTACGAACTGACGAAGGCTTCCAGGTATGGATCGAAAGCTGCCTTCCGACGTGAAGGAGCAGCTTCTTCGGCTTTGGAAGTGCCGGAATCTTCGACATCAGTCCTTTTCCTTTTGTTCTTTGGAGAAACAGCAGGAGGAGGAGAGTGTGCCGAGGTGGTACCCTCGGATTCAGCTTCCTTTTCAGAAGATCCCGCAGATTTTCGAGAAACTGCGGGTTCACTATCAGGGCCAGGAGCATCTTGGTTGTCATCAGCGACAACGGCTCGTTCTTCGACTTCCCCACCTTTAGGAAGGGGAGGAAGAGAGACAATATCTGGATGGTTCTGTACAAAGCAAAGAGGGATGTCAATAAAGGAGTTATGCAAAGGATGTCAAACAAAAATAGAGAGTCGACAAAAGTTACCTTGGGAAGCGCATTGGCGGCGCTGTATGGTTTTACTCGACAAGAAGACGGGACAGGATCTTTTTTGCTGAGGGAGGAAATTTTCCTGGACAAGTTTTTCCGAGTCCTTGACCGGTAAATCCACCGACAGGCGATCCACATCATTGTCGCCAGCATACTTCCGGAGGGGATTTTTGCGAGCTCGCGGAGGCTGCACTCTGATTCTAAGGAAATATGCCGTAATCTGGATACCCGACAGCTCTTTGCCGCGGGTGTTTTGCAGCTCGCGGATGCGGGTCATCAATGCCTCCATCGCCGTTTTTTCTTCCTCGGAAGCCTCTGCGTCCCAAGAACGGCGGCGGTAGATTTTCTCGGCACCATCAAAAGGAGGGATGTTGTCTTCAGCACATCCGTGATTCTCCTAATGAATGTACAGCCATTTTTTGCGCCACCCTTGAACTGAGTCAGGGAATTTGATATCGAAGTAATCGACATCAGGGCGAACGCAGATAACAACGCCGCCTATGTTATAGGCGACATTGGGAGAGCCATTGCGGCGACAAAAAAAAGATACGCTTCCACAACGCCCGGCTAGGGCCGGACGCCGAGGAAGGATTCGCAAAGGGTGATGAAGATGGAAATGTGGAGGATAGAGTTGGGTGTGAGGTGATGAAGTTGCAGTCCATAAACAAAAAGCAACCCCCGAAGAAAAGGGTGAATGGGGGCGGAAAGACCGCGGATGAGATGATCGACGAAACTAACCCGATACTCCATTGGAGGGGTTGGGTAGCTCTCTTCGTCGGGGAAGCACAGCGCCTTGGGTTTCTTGCCGATCCCCGGTTTCTTCAGAGGTTGATGTCTTGGGCGGAGATTTTGGATCTCTCCCACTCAGCGCTCCCCAGATCTGCGGAAGCCGTCGTTGATTCCGGCATGATGTGCCTGGTCAGTCTGCGCGGTGGCATCAACAATGGCACAGGAGTGCAGCTCGAGAGAAGTTGAGCTCAAAGAACTGTGGGGCGCAAGAGGAGATTTTTGCAGAGAAGAGCAGGGGAGCGGCGCAAGCGAAAGTGCTGGAGGAAGAAGATGAAGACCTTAAATAGATGTGCGGCGAAGCGGCGAACCGTTGGATGAAAAAAGTGTGCGGTAGATGATGTACACGTGGAACAGGGGTAAAAAAGTAATTTCGCCCTACAGCCGTTACAGTGCGTGCGCCAGGAAAAGCGGAAGACGTGTGTCCCTCACTTGCACGATGTGCCAATATGATGTGTAACTTGGGCCCGCAAGGCAGCGAGAGAGAACATCTCGCGATTTTCAGGAACAGCGATCGTGGCTATCGTCAGCAATGAAGTCACTTCAGCAAGAGAAAATTTCGACTCAACAGATTCATAAAAAGGCGACAGCAAAAGATATTGGAAAGCCTTTGATCAAATACAAGTTTTTGATCAAAGGGATTTCTATTTTCGTGCCCTCGGGTCCTTAGTTGTGCTCAGTTTTCCCCAGCTCCTTAGTTTTTCCTCAGTTTTACCCAAGCCTTTGTCTGAAACCATCACACGTGATGTAACGGCCGGTTGCCCGATGGTTGACCGTTATCTTATGACTAGTGGGGCCACGTAGAGCCTGCAAAGACACGTCAGACCATCCATCTATGTTTGACCGTAAGCATCGGTGTATCCCTGACCAAAACGCGCGCGAGTGGAGCTTCGGTATATCGAATGACAAGTGGGCCATGGCGCTGATACAATGGGCAATACACGGGTAGGAATAGATTTTTAAACGAAGCTCTACGGCGAATGGCACGGAGGAGGTGGCTCGCGGGGTGCCGAGATGAGATCGACGTCCACAAAGAACTGCATGAGGCGAGACCGGACGCATTAGATAGATATGAACTAGACGCGTTTAACCATGCAAAGAAGAGAAGAAATGGTCGACGACATCGACGACTACCTCAAAACTTTGATCGACCGTGTCCGAGCACGAACGCGAGCAATGTAGAGAAAACTAGTGTCTCTCCTTTCCGGCGTGTATAGATGGGTGCTAGAAGAGTGTGGTGGCGAAGGGAAAGACCTCGCGGTGGTCCGTGGCATCCAGGCATAGCGGGGCGGCGTGGCCGTGCCCACAGCGGCGTGCATGCATGTTCGGCATTGGCATCAGCATGTACGTTCGGCATTGGCCTCGGCGGTATCTCTGGTGTGTCAGTGATCGAATGAGGGGACGGGATTGATGGTGCATCCCGACGGTGACCTAGCAGTGGCGGCGAGCATAGTCGTTCTGACCATGCCGATATCGGCATCGGCATCGTTTGGAAGCTCTGGTGCTCGAATCAAGGTGGGATTTGTTTCTTGTACGCCAAAAGTGATTTGAAACAAGTTTCGTGTTGAAGGTTAGGTAACGAAAGTTTGTAACTAGGGACCCTTGTAACTAAGCCCAAAATTATACTAGCGCCATGGTGAGGTTCTTTTTGATAGAGCTATACGGTTGGGCAAACTTTTTGACACTTTTTAGATAGGGTTCCTTGTTGTTACACGTATGGCATCATGTATGGCAAATTTGGGGTCATTTGGAGATGTTCGAAAAAATCACTTTGCTTAAACGCATGCCGTTTCGTCTCACTCGAAACCAGCTTTTCTAACAAGGTGATTTTTTCTACATTCTCTAAATGACCTCAAATTTCATACAGCTGATCTTCTATACATAGATAGATAGATTGTTTCATTTTTACATTTTTCGAACTTTTTATTTCCCTTTATAATCCCCAATTGATTTTCAGATTTGGTAACAAGTTATGGCATAATGTATGGCATCATTTTCGCCCTAAATTTGAAATTTTGTGAAACTTCCCCTTTTAGATATTCCTTGTTGTTATAGATATGACATCATGTATGCCAAATTTGGTTAGGTCTCACTGAAACCAGCTTTTGTAACAAGTTAGGTTTTTTCGACCTTCTGAAAAGGGATTTTTTTGCGTGAAAAGTAATGGATACAACAAATCGGTGATGGTTTATCATTTTTTGCGTGAAAATTAATGGCTACAACAAATCGGTGATGGTTTATCATTTTTTGCGTGAAAATTAATGGCTACAACAAATCGGTGATGGTTTATCATTTTTTGCGTGAAAATTAATGGCTACAACAAATCGGTGATGGTTTATCATTTTTTGCGTGAAAATTAATGGCTACAACAAATCGGTGATGGTTTATTATTTTTTGCATGAAAATTAATGGCTACAACAAATCGGTGATGGTTTATTATTTTTTTCGTGAAAAGTAATGCCTAAAAGAGTTTATAATTTTTAGCGCGTGAAAATGAATACAGAAAACCGCCCTTTAGCATACTTAGAGAGTGGAAGGTAATCGCCGACAGAGAGAGAGAGGGGTTATCCTGCCCGTTAAATCATACGATCAACGGTCGGCGGGCACGATCCGCGTGATATGGGCTAGACCAATCAGAGCAATGTTGCACGTCTGCGAGAATTTGTGGAGGGAGAGGGCAAAACCGAGTAGTATCAAGAAACCAAGGGCACTCGTATAATAAACAGACTAAGGGATTCAAATATGAGATTTAAAAAATGGAAAATGCGTGTTTTGTACAATGAAACCCATCTTGGCCTACCTCAAACGATTTGCAATACAAATATACATGAGTGTGAGAATTGTGGCCTCATTTAGACAAAGTATGTTTTGGGGAAAGCTGTTTTGGGAAGGGCTTATTGTGGAAAACCATGCACCTTCATAGCTACTAGGTGATTTGAGAAGGCCTTTGAGAAGTGGCAATTTGTGGTAAAACTTGATTTATCTATGACTTATCTATGTTTTGAGAACGGCAATTTGTGGTAAAGACTCCATGAGTATGTGCCACTATTTTTCGGAATTTTTGCACATTAAATGACTCATTTAACTAGTTAATCCCATTTGTTGATCTGTCCGTTGACCAGCCACTTGAGGGTAAAACTGAGCATATTGCACTAGCCGAGTATTAGCACTCAAGGGGAAAACTGAGCACACAAAAAATGCTAGTATATGACTCGAGGTTATATCTGAGTATATCTAAATTTCCAGGGTTAGACTCGAGGACGCGTGTTGCGGTGCAGAAATGGAAGACGTGCAATTGTTGACGCGGGTCGCGGTGCAGAAGTCGAAGACGTGCAATCGTGGACGCGTGTCGCATTGCAGAAGTCCAAGTCGTGCAGACGTGCAGCGGTGGACGCGTAGGGCGCGGGTCGCATTAACCACCCCTCGCCTTTATAGACGCCTCCTCCCACTATCTCTGTCACTCTCACGTCCCATCATCTTCTCCAAAGCTCCCAAGCAAAAAACCATCTCCCTCTCCCTCTCCTCTGCCGGCGAGATGGACAAGGAGAATGCCAATCCCATCGTCGACGGCGCCGTCGGCTCCAAGCGCGACACCTCCCTCTTCGACGCCGTCCCCTCAATGGACGTCGCCGCCGCCGCCGGTGCATCGGAGGCTGCTGCCGCCGGTGGCAGTCAGATCCCGCCGGGATTTGACCCCTATGAGCCGGTGCCGTACGTCCGGCCCCCGAACCCCTACGACACCTTCCTGGAGGACCCATGGAACGAGGTAACTACGGTTTGCTTCCTTTTTTGTTTCCCCATTCCTTTTTGAACCCTATTTTTGTTGGTGTAGATGGATCTCGTAGATGGATGAGTATTGGGCTAATATTTGCGCCGATTTTATTCCATTTTGTTTTGATCACTTCTTGATTTCCTTTAAGATTTGGGGTTCAGCCGTTCGGTTAATTTATGCAAGTAATAATTGGATCTCAATCGGTTAATTTATGCAAGTAATCATGGGATCTCAATCGGTTATTTTATGCACTAATCAAAAGATATCAATCGTTTAATTTTGCAAATAATCCGGAATGTGTTCAAGTTCGGATCCGGAATCGTTTCTTTGCCTATGATGAATCGTTGGGCACAAATTTTTACGGGGAGGGTTCGGCGAACCATTGCCATGTACAAATCCGTTGTGCATGAGCTTTGGTTCGCTTACACCTTCCCCGTAGATATATAATCATGCCCACTCTAAGCGAGGCCGGCTCTGTTTTTCCTAACTTTGTTATCATGCACGTTCATCATCGTTGCAACTCATTCACTCATAGTTTACGGTTGATATGGATCGGATGTACGGCAGCGACGTCGGCGAGCGACGACGAGGAGGAGGACGTCAAGACTCGCCAGTGCTGCGGAGGCTGCAGGTCGGCCGATACATCTCCTACTTCGCCAAGGGTGTGTACAGGTGCCCCTTACGCACCGGGAGACTCGGCGCCACGGACTTCAACCGCCTCGTCACGCATGCCGAGAACATCGGCAACACCTTCCCCAAGGTCGGCACGATGGTGAACGTCTACTCCTTCCGCGCCAAGCACGGGGCGCTCGGCATGCACCTCCGCGGCATGCGGCGGGTGGAGATCTCCGCCGGGCGCATGCCTCCGCTCAAGCCCAAGGCTCCCAAGGGGAGCTGCAGCAACAACTGGAGGGAGAGCCAGATGGGGTAGGCGGAGTCCTGGACGTGTGTTGTTGCTGCCTCCCATTTTGTTGTTGGGATCCCTTTGTTGTTAGCTAGGGATCCCTTGTTGTTATGTTGTTAATATGATGGTGTTGTCAAGAACCTCGAACTCCGTTACTATGTTGGCTGCCGTGTATGCGGCTTATTATCTAGGGAGGGATCCCTATTATCTATCCCTATTCTACTATATTTTGTTGGTCTTTGTTTTCTCTATTTACTATGACTGTGAATTTATCGTACATTACCCTGGAGATTTGCTTCTAGATTTAACTACATACATATGGACCAGAGGGAGTACTAGATTTGCTGCCATATTTAGCAAACAACGAGGGCCAAAAGACACAAATAATTGAAGAAATACAGAAATGCAAGATTCTCTAGATTTGATACTATTTTGGTGAAAAGGACAGAGAGAAAAGGGGGAAAAAGGTGCTCTTAATAATGCCAATTTGGGGCCGAGAGAGACAGAACCCAGCTCTTGCTCACGTGCAACCAAACGCGGTCTCGTCCTGTCCCACGCGACGCGGCCCCACACGTGACAGAACGGTCAACTAAACGGGAATCCTGCCGTCTGAGCTGCTTCTGCGGGTTTCAAATAAGGGCTTGGGGAAAACTGAGGAAAAACTAAGGAGCTGGGGAAAACTGAGTACAACTAAGGAGCCAGGGGCACGAAAATAGAAATCCCTTGATCAAATGCTCGGGGACTACTTTGGAAAAAATGAAAAGTTCGAGAAAGACAAAATAGAAATGGTGTGAGCCTATGATCAAATACAAAATATTTGCTCATAGCCTCGGGGGCTACTCCCATCGGGAGCGCTGTTCGCGCACCCGAGAGATTTGAAAATTTCGGGAGAGAAAGAAAATATAGCGGCATAAAGGAGCCTACACCCAAGCACAAGTCCTTGGTTGTAGCCTCGGGGGCTACTCCCATCGGGAACGCTGTTCGTGTGCCCGATGAAATCATAAAAAAGAAAGATAGAAGAACAAGAGAGTATATTTCGAGTTATAAGTAACTCTACATATACTCCCATCGGGAGAGCAATATAAGTCATCCGTTGACTCAATAAAATGTGCCATTCCAACAACTCGAATAAGCACTCGACAATATATTCTCGGAACGCCAAAGTTGCGAACAATTTCCGAATGCCGCAAAACTTTGCGAAGGTAAGACCCTGCATCCGTTCTGAGTGGCGTGGCGCCGTCTCTGACGTCGGTTTGCTACTTCTATCCGTATCAATAGATACGAAGAAAAATCCTAACGGACGCGTTAGGTACCCGATAAATATAACTGGGACTCGACAGAATGGTAAGACCTTAAGCGGCACCTGTCGAAGTTTACACCAGTAACCCGAGATCATGTCCGGGGACGTGATCTTGAAGTAGGTTTTTGCGGATTGCCACTAGAGCAGTTAACTAGTACCTGATCCGTCAGATGAACTAGCCCCAACTACCATTATTCCTGTACAATATAGAAATTCATATGAAGAAATATAGAGAAGTTTAAAGTTGTCGAGTAAATATAAACAGTGGAGATTTTCCCTGACTCTACAATTCAGGCAAAATCTCGGGGGCTACTGACATAGGCATCCCCAATGGGCCTGCCGAAGATAGTACCCGGGGTTTCATCGAAGGCCCACGACTCGAAGAATAAGAAGAATCGGAAGCCCAAGTTGTTATTAAGGAAAGCTAGAATTGTATTAGGAGATAATATTTGTAATCTTACGGGATGAGTTGGAAACCCTCCCGGACTCTGTAACTTGTACAATACGAATCCCTCGGCTTCACCTCCTATATAAGGGGGAGTCGAGGGACAAAGAAAGCATCGAATCATTGTCTCTCAAACCCTAGTTTTCATAATCGTCGAGTACTTTTCGGCTGAAACCTTCGAGATCTACTTGCCCTCTACTTCCAACTAAACCCTAGTCTACAACCCGTAGGCATTGATAAGTTAATCCCTTGTCAGCGGGGACGCTTCGAAGGTCGAGGGACAGCCTTTCGGGGCGCGCACTCCTCTTCCTCCTCATTGTCCTCCGGATCCTCCGTCGCGTCACCGCTGACAGGTACTCGGAGTATATTGCGCAAATCCTCCTCCGCTAAAGTATCGAGCTGCGAGGAGGGTTAGAAGAACAAGTTAAAACACTTCAAAGATTTGAGAAGTTGAAGAGCAACGAAGGTGCAAGTGCTTACCGGAGGACACTGGTCGTTAGTGTTGATGTCCTTGATCAGTTCCGGGACCGGTTGGCCCCGGCCTATCTTCACCAGCGTCTTAAACCTCCTTTTGAGGGAGTCAGCCGGAAGATCGTGGCGTGTTACCCGGAGGGGATCGTCCGCCCCAAGTATATGCGCACATCTTGCGCGCGTTATAGCGCGAAGGCTGGATTCTCCGGGAAAACCAGCTCAAGGTCAGCTGGGCTCCGGTTAGTCCGTCGTGGACCAACCAAGAAATCCTCCGGGCCACCTTCTCCAGTATCGGAGTTTGAGCGAGCGTAGGGATGAAACTCCAGCTAGCCAATTCTTCTGGAGGCTTGTTGCTGAAGGTGGGAAGTCCGTCGTGGACATTCGGAACTGGTGCATTCTTCACGTAGAACCATCCGGCGTTCCAGTACCGGACGGACTCGTGGGAATCGTGAGGCGGATACATGCGGCCAGGGCGGAGCATGAAAGTCATGCTCCCGCAGTTCAGCATGGCCTTGTCCTTCGTCTCCTTCTTTACTCGGAAAAAGAACTGCCACAGTTTGACATCTGGTCGGATCCCAAGATGCCCCTCGCAAAGAGTTGCGAAGTTGGAGAGGAGGAGGTATGAGTTAGGGCAGATGTTGTGGGGTTGGAGCCCGTACGTGTCGAGGATGGAGAGGAAAAACTCCGAACAGGGGAGCGATAGACCGCGCTCAACCCATGCCTTGGTCATGACTCGTTCGTCCACATCAGGCTTGGAGACGTCGGAGTCGCGCATGAAGCTCCAGTGCTCGGAGATCATGCCCTCGTTTTGGAGTTCTCTAAGCTCCGCGTCTGTGGTATCGCAGGGCCACCATTGACCCCTCACGCCTTCGCGGATCCGGGCCTTGGAAGCCTTCTTATTTTCCGCTTCCTGAACCTTGGCTGCCATTCTAGCTTGGCCTTGAAGTTCTTCTTCAAGTTCTTGAACAGTTGGGATCCGGCCTAGTAAGGTACTGGAAGAGGCGGAGAAGGGTTGAGCAAGCGTAATGTCGGAAACGTATGGTGGTAGATATGCAATGGGTTCCGGACAGATTGGTTCTACAGTGCTGGGTTCCGGGCTACTCGGAGAACTACCAGTACAATGCGGTGAACCATGCGGCATGCTTCCGGCTGCACCCATGCAAACTAAGTTGAGTAACCGGAAACTACACTAGTCTACTTCTTCTTCTACAAGGCCGGTGCACGTACCGTTAATGGCGCGGCGGTCCGGCGAGGCTCCGGTGGGATGAAGGTCGCCGAACTTGGAGAAAACTTTGCACTTTGACCACCAATCGGCGGCGGGGAGAAATTCCCGATCAACCGTGGAGATCTTAGTGCGGAAGGAGGCTTGGAACGGCGGCGTAAGAAGCTTCTCGTGGAGAGAGTTCGCCGGAGTCGAGATCCGATGGGCGGCGCGGCGCGAGGAGGAAGACGAAGTGGTGAGGAGGTGAAAAGAATGCGAAGTTACCGTGCTCGGGGGTATTTATAGACCTCGCGCGGAGATTCGTGATTCGGATCCAACGGTGGAAACGGAACAATCACACCGTCAGATGATCGACATGTGTCTTAGGTCAAAAGCGGTAAAACGACGTGGAGGTGATTTAACTGTGTGCACCCGAAATTTCCGGCTAAAGATTCGCATCTCCGAAAATTTAGCGTGGGAAAAGTGGAATCTCCATTTCATTGCCAATTCAGAAGAAAAGAAGATTTCCGAGCAAGTGAAGCCGGAAACAAGTTAAGTATTGAAGCTCTTCAAGATTCTCTTCGGATCCGGGCTCAATGGAGTCGGAGGAATGATGAATCTCGGAGAACTTTGGGGGCTACTGTTGTGGGTATACTTTATGGGTATATCAACGGCATGGCCTAGATCCGGCAAGCCCGGGTGGCCCACAGACGGTGATGTGGCATGTGGCCCATCGGGCGGCCCAGTTGCTGAAGATCCTGAAGGATGAAGTCTGGCCCAGGAACAGGAAGCCGGATCCCAACCGACCTATGAAGGAGGCCGGATCCGTAAAGGCCCATGAAGTATCCGGATCCAGCATGTTCTTAGAGGAAGGCGGATCCTTGACGTACACGGCAAGACATTGTACCGTAGTTAGGCAAATTGTATTCCGGCTAGGACTCTCCATGTAAACCCTAGATCCGTGCGCCTTTGTAAGCCGGATCCCGGGAGCCCTAGAGGCACAACCACAACTCATTGTAACAACGCGAAAGCGCCCAGATAATTCCAGACAAGCAGCGGTAGGCCCTGTCATCGTGCAGGTGTTCCGAAGCTGGGTAAATCGCGTACCACCGTCCCGTGTGCACTCCGCCCTATGGCCCCTACTTCTTCTCCCCCTCGTGAGGATCCCTCCTCCGGGGCACCGTCGATTAGGCAACGACAGGAGCGACGTCCCCCAAACGCGGCACGAACAAAACACGTCCCCCAAACGCTCAATCCAGCGCGGTTTGGGGACGCGACTGGACATGCTCTAACCATCCAACATAGCGAAACCAAAAATGGTTTAGTTTGTCCAAAAAAGGCGTCGAAGAACTCCGTAACCCAAACGACCTCCAGGCTCCAGCTGGTGCTTCAAGTCCGTCCCGTCGAGCCATCAATCCATAGTCATGCCTTCTCCTTGGCGGTTGGTCCTTGTTAGATGTATATATATATGTATTTTGTAGTTTCCCCATATGTTAGGGGGCTTTCTGCATATGTGCACCTGTACATGTACTATATATTGTGGCCTTTGGCTCCCTGGTAATACAACACACGCATATTACCCTAACATGGTATCAGAGCTGAAAATTGGTCCTCTAGTCTAGTACGTGTTCCGGCCGCGCCGCCTGCTCTCCGATCTTCTCCATCGCCCGATCCGTGCGTGGATGTGTTGCTCTTCGCCCGCCCGTCCCGCGCGTGGCCGTCCCTGCCCCCGCTCCGTCCCTGGCTGCTCTCCGCCCGCCCGTCCCTGCCGATCTCCCTGCTCCCTGGCTGCCGATCCGCCCGCGCGTGGCTGTGCTGAGAGCTCCGCGCCGCCCGTCCCGCTCTCCTCCGCCGGCTGCTGCCGCCGCGCCGGCCGCCGCCCCTCCGCCGGCCGCCTCTTCCCCCGCCGGCGCCTCTCCTGCCGCCGGCCGCCCCGCCTCTCCCGCCGGCCGCCGCCCTTCGCTGGCCGATCGCTGCTCTCGTCGTTGTTTCCTGTCGGGCTCGGTTAGTCGATCTCGATCTGTTTCTTTGATCTAAAAAAAGCGAAAAAAGCTATGTCTTCCTCGGGCTATGTTGCGATCCCTCGCTGCCCGGTGATCTTTCATGGCGCGAATTACCCTGATTTTGCTGCCTTCATGCGCATCCACATGCGCGGTCTTCGTCTTTGGGGTGTGCTCTCTGGCGAGGTCTCCTGTCCGCCACGCCCCGTTGCTCCTACGGTGCCTGTTGCACCGCCACCTGTTGCCCTTGCCCCTGATGCTACTCAGGCGGATAAGGATGCAGCCAAGAGTGCTGATGACACTGCTCTGGCTGATTATGACCGGAAGGTCCAGGACCACTCTACTGTCGTTGCGACTTACCGGCTGGATCTGACCGAGTACACTCAGTGGATAGATGAGGATGCTCGTGTTGCTGCTGTTCTTACCTCCAGTGTTCTGCCTCAGTATGCGGCTGAGTTTATGGGTCTTCCCACTGCTGCTGTCGCTCGGTGGGCTTTTCTTCATCGGCGCTATCGGCCGTCCGGGGATGCTCTCTACCTATCCGTGGTCCGCCGGGAGCAGGCCCTTCGACAGGGTGATTCTACTATCGATGAGTTCTACACTCGGAGTGCTGCTATTTGGCGTCGCCTTGATTCTCTCCGTACGACTGTGTGTGCCACCTGTCCCTGCTGTCTGACTGTGCGTGCGGATTTGGAGTTTCAGCGCGTTTTTGAGTTCTTGTCGCGGCTCCGTAAGGAGCTTGAGCCGCGCCGGGCCCAGCTGCTTGCCCGTGGTCGTGTTCCGCTCTCTGAGGTACTTGCTGAGCTTCGTGCTGAGGAGACTCGTCTTCGTGGTGCTGGTCTTCTTGAGGTTCCCTCTATTCTTGCTGCTCGTGGCCCTCCTGTGCCGTATGCTCGTGGACCTCCTATGCAGCCGGCTCGTTGCGGCCTCCGGCACAGCCCGATACTTCCTACTCCTCCATTCCAGGGTCGGCGTCGGCCCCAGCAGCCTCGTGGTTCGACATCACCTCCTTGCACCTATTGTGGCAGGACTGGCCACACTATCTCTACTTGCTGGCAGAGGGATCCCAGCTTACGTCCGCCACAGCATACTCTTTGTCAGGCTGGTTCTTCAGGATCTTCTGCTGTTGCGCTATCTGATCAGGACATTATCCGTGGTCTTCATGGTCTACTCGCTGGTACAGGCTCTTCCTCGACGGGTACTGATACGTCTCCAACGTACATATAATTTCTGATGTTCCATGTTTGTTTTATGACAATACCTACATGTTTTGCTCACATTTTATGATGATTTCATGCATTTTCCGGAACTAACCTATTAACAACATGCCGAAATGTCAGTTCCTGTTTTCTGCTGTTTTTGGTTCCAGAAAGGCTGTTCGGGCAATATTCTCGGAATTCGACGAAACGAAGACCAAACATCATAATTCACCGAGATGGACCAGGACACCGAAGGGGAGTCCGAGGGGAGGCCTGGGGCCCCCAAACCATAGGCCGGCGCGGCCTGGAAGGGGGGCGCGCCGCCCTATGGGGTGGGACCCCTAGGCACCTCCCTGCGCCGCCTCTTCACCTATAAGACCCCTTTTGACCTAAAAACGCGATACCAATTGACGAAACTCCAGAAAGACTCCAGGGGCGCCGCTGCCATCGCGAAACTCCGTTTCGGGGGACAAAAGTCTCTGTTCCGGCACCCTGCCGGGACGGGGAAGTGCCCTCGGAAGCCATCTCCATCAACGCCACCGCCTCCATCATGCTCCGTGAGTAGTTCCCCCATGGACTACGGGTTCTAGTTGTAGCTAGTTGGTACTCTCTCCCCCATGTACTTCAATACAATGATCTCATGAGCTGCCTTACATGATTGAGATTCATCTGATGTAATCGGTGTTGTGTTTGTTGGGATCCGATGGATTGTTACATTATGATTAGTCTATCTATAAAGTTGGTGAAGTTATTGTTGCTGCAATCTTGTTGTGTGATGGCGTGTATTTCACACGTTCGTTGGGCAACCCCAAGAGGAAGGTATGATGCGCACAGCAGCAAGTTTTCCCTCAGAAAGAAACCAAGGTTTATCGAACCAGGAGGAGCCAAGAAGCACGTTGAAGGTTGATGGCGGCGGGATGTAGTGCGGCGCAACACCGGAGATTCCGGCGCCAACGTGGAACCCGCACAACACAACCAAAATACTTTGCCCCAACGAAACGAGTGAGGTTGTCAATCTCACCGGCTTCTCTGTAACAAAGGATTAACCGTATTGTGTGGAAGATGATTGTTTGCGAGAGAAAATAGTAAAAACAAGTATTGCAGCAGATTTGTATTTCAAGTATTAAAGAATGGACCGGGGTCCACAGTTCACTAGAGGTGTCTCTCCCATAAGATAAAAAGCATGTTGGGTGAACAAATTACGGTCGGGCAATTGACAAATAGAGAGGGCATAACAATGCACATACATGACATGATAAGTATAGTGAGATTTAATTGGGCATTACGACAAAGTACATAGACCGCCATCCAACTGCATCTATGCCTAAAAAGTCCACCTTCGAGTTATCGTCCGAACCCCTCCGGTATTAAGTTGCTAACAACGAGGCAATTGCATTAAGTATGGTGCGTAATGTAATCAACAACTACATCCTCGGACATAGCGCCAATGTTTTATCCCTAGTGGCAACAGACACAACACAACCTTAGAACTTTCGTCACTCGTCCCGTGTGTCAATGCGGGCATGAACCCACAATCGAGCATAAATACTCCCTCTTGGAGTTAAAAGCAAAAACTTGGCCGAGCCTCTACTAGTAACGGAGAGCATGCAAGATCATAAACAACACATATGTAATAACTTGATAATTAACATGACATGGTATTCTCTATCCATCGGATCCCGACAAACACAACATAGAGTATTACGGATAGATGATCTTGATCATGTTAGGCAGCTCACAAGATCCAACAATGAAGCACAATGAGGAGAAGACAACCATCTAGCTACTGCTATGGACCCATAGTCCAGGGGTGAACTACTCACTCATCACTCCGGAGGCGACCATGGCGGTGTAGAGTCCTCCGGGAGATGAATCCCCTCTCCGGCGAGGTGCCGGAGGAGATCTCCAGAATCCCCGAGATGGGATCGGCGGCGGCGGCGTCTCGCATAGGTTTTCCGTATCGTGGTTTTTCGCATCGTGGGTTTCGCGACGGAGGCTTTAAGTAGGCGGAAGGGCGAGTCGGGGCCCGACGAGGGGCCCACACCATAGGGCGGCGCGGCCCCCCTTGGCCGCGCCGCCATGTGGTGTCGCCACCTCGTGGCCCCACTTCGTATGCTCCTCGGTCTTCTGGAAGCTCCGTGGAAAAATAGGCCCACGGGTCTTCGTTTCGTCCAATTCCGAGAATATTTCGTTACTAGGATTTCGAAACCAAAAACAGCAGTAAAACGAGAACCGGCACTTCGGCATCTTGTTAATAGGTTAGTTCCAGAAAATGCACGAATATGACATAAAGTGTGCATAAAACATGTAGGTATCATCAATAATATGGCATAGAACATAAGAAATTATCGATACGTCGGAGACGTATCAAGCATCCCCAAGCTTAGTTCCGCTCGTCCCGAGCAGGTAAAACGATAACAAAGATAATTTCTGAAGTGATATGCCATCATAATCTTGATCATACTATTTGTAAACATATGTAGTGGATGCAGCGATCAAAACAATGGTAATGACATAAGTAAACAAGTGAATCATAAAGCAAAGACTTTTCATGAATAGTACTTCAAGACAAGTATTAATAAGTCTTGCATAAGAGTTAACTCATAAAGCAATAAATCAAAGTAAAGGTATTGAAGCAACACAAAGGAAGATTAAGTTTAAGCGGTTGCTTTCAACTTGTAACATGTATATCTCATGGATAATTGTCAACATAGAGTAATATAACAAGTGCAATATGCAAATATGTAGGAATCAATGCACAGTTCACACAAGTGTTTGCTTCTTGAGGTGGAGAGAGATAGGTGAACTGACTCAACATAAAAGTAAAAGAATGGTCCTTCGAAGAGGAAAGCATCGATTGCTATATTTGTGCTAGAGCTTTTATTTTGAAAACATGAAACAATTTTGTCAACGGTAGTAATAAAGCATATGAGTTATGTAAGTTATATCTTACAAGTTGCAAGTCTCATGCATAGTATACTAATAGTGCCCGCACCTTGTCCTAATTAGCTTGGACTACCGGATCTTTGCAATGCACATGTTTTAACCAAGTGTCACAATGGGGTACCTCCATGCCGCCCGTACAAAGGTCTAAGGAGAAAGCTCGCATTTTGGATTTCTCGCTTTTGATTATTCTCAACTTAGACATCCATACCGGGACAACATGGACAACGAGATAATGGACTCCTCTTTAATGCATAAGCATGTGGCAACAATTATTATTCTCATATGAGATTGAGGATATATGTCCAAAACTGAAACTTCCACCATGAATCATGGCTTTAGTTAGCGGCCCAAAGTTCTTCTCTAACAATATGCATGCTCCAACCATTAAGGTGGTAGATCTCTCTTATTTCAGACAAGACGGACATGCATAGCAACTCACATGATATTCAACAAAGAATAGTTGATGGCGTCCCCAGAAACATGGTTATCGCACAACAAGCAACTTAATAAGAGATAAAGTGCATAAGTACATATTCAATACCACAATAGTTTTTAAGCTATTTGTCCCATGAGCTATATATTGCAAAGGTGAATGATGGAATTTTAAAGGTAGCACTCAAGCAATTTACTTTGGAATGGCGGATAAATACCATGTAGTAGGTAGGTATGGTGGACACAAATGGCATAGTGGTTGGCTCAAGTATTTTGGATGCATGAGAAGTATTCCCTCTCGATACAAGGTTTAGGCTAGCAAGGTTATTTGAAACAAACACAAGGATGAACGGTACAGACAAAACTCACATAAAAGACATATTGTAAACATTATAAGACTCCATACCGTCTTCCTTGTTGTTCAAAACTCAATACTAGATGTTATCTAGACTCTAGAGAAACCAAATATGCAAACCAAATTAGCAAGCTCTAAGTGTTTCTTCATTAATGGGTGCAAAGTATATGATGCAAGAGCTTAAACATGAGCACAAGAATTGCCAAGTATCAAATTATCCAAGACATTTTAGAGTTACTACATGTAGCATTTTCCAATTCCAACCATATAACAATTTAACGAAGATGAAACTTCGCCATGAATACTATGAGTAGAGCCTAAGGACATATTTGTCCATATGCTACAGCGGAGCGTGTCTCTCTCCCATAAAGTGAATGCTAGGATCCATTTTATTCAAACAAAACAAAAAACAAAAACAAACCGACGCTCCAAGCAAAGTGCATAAGATGTGACGGAATAAAAATATAGTTTCAGGGAGGAACCTGATAATGTTGTCGATGAAGAAGGGGATGCCTTGGGCATCCCCAAGCTTAGACGCTTGAGTCTTCTTATAATATGCAGGGGTGAACCACCGGGGCATCCCCAAGCTTAGAGCTTTCACTCTCCTTGATCATATTGCATCATACTCCTCTCTTGATCCTTGAAAACTTCCTCCACACCAAACTCGAAACAACTCATTAGAGGGTTAGTGCATAATAAAAATTCACATGTTCAGAGGTGACACAATCATTCTTAACACTTCCGGACATTGCATAAAGCTACCGGACATTAATGGATCAAAGAAATTCATCCAACATAGCAAAAGAGGCAATGCGAAATAAAAGGCAGAATCTGTCAAACACGAATAGTCCGTAAAGATGGATTTTATTAGGCCACCAGACTTGCTCAAATGAAAATGCTCAAATTGAATGAAAGTTGCGTACATATCTGAGAATCATGCACGTAAATTTGCTTAATTTTCTGAGCTACCTACAGGGAGATAGACCCGCATTCGTGACAAAGAAAGAAATCTGGAACTGCGCAAGAATCCAAATCTAGTACTTACTTTTCTATCAAAGACTTTACTTGGCACAACAAAACATAAAACTAAGATAAGGAGAGGTTGCTACGGTAGTAAACAACTTCCAAGACACAAATATAAAACAAAAATACTGTAGTAAAAACATGGGTTGTCTCCCATAAGCGCTTTCTTTAACGCCTTTCAGCCTAGGCGCGTAAAGTGTATATCAAGTATTATCGAAGGGTGGTGCATTGATATCATAAGCTCCCCCATTAGCAAGTGGTACTAGGGGCTTTGTCAATTTTAGGCCTATAATAATATTTCTTTGGTTTAGGTACTTTAGAGGCATACATAAACTTTTGCT
This sequence comes from Lolium rigidum, assembly GCF_022539505.1. NCBI lineage: Eukaryota > Viridiplantae > Streptophyta > Magnoliopsida > Poales > Poaceae > Lolium > Lolium rigidum. Next base: position 159,631,950 of record NC_061509.1, on the reverse strand, counting down.
CCTTCCCCACATAAGCTTTCTCTCTAAACTCGTAAAGATGAAAAGGTTGAACCCAAGGTTCCCATAGCTTTTTCAAGTTTGCCAATCCTATTAATTTGATTATCATGGTCAACACAAGTTCCTAGGACACTAATTCTTTCATCAATTCCTCCTAAGGATTTATCAAGTTTATCAGTTTTAACAAGTAACATCTCCAACTTAGTTTCAACACTAAAATTTTTCTCTATGGTTTCCAATTTCTTCATAACATCCTCAAGGGAGGTTTCAATTTTAATTTCATTAACAGGTGGTGTTCCAAATAAACTCTCAATAATGCAACTAGCTTCTAAAGCGGGAGCACCTAGGAAGTTACCTCCCGCGAGACAATCAAGAACATATCTATTCCAGACTAGAGATACCAACATAAAAATTCCCGAGTAGGATAGTGGTGGAGTGTTTCTTAGTGCACCTATTATGGGCATCACTAATTCTATACCAAGCATCTTTTAAACATTCTCCCCCTTGTTTCTTAAATGAACGAACTTCAACTTCGGGATTACTCATTTTAGCGGTAGTAAATAAAGCAAACTAGATAAAGTAAATGCAAGTAAACTAATTTTTTTGTGTTTTTGATATAGAGTGCAAGACAGTAAATAAAGTAAAACTAGCAACTAATTTTTTTGTGTTTTGATATAATGCAGCAAACAAAGTAGTAAATAAAATAAAGCAAGACAAAAACAAAGTAAAGAGATTGAGAAGTGGAGACTCCCCTTGCGGCGTGTCTTGATCTCCCGGCAACGGCGCCGTAAAAGAGCTTGATGGCGTGTATTTCACACGTTCGTTGGGCAACCCCAAGAGGAAGGTATGATGCGCACAGCAGCAAGTTTTCCCTCGAAAGAAACCAAGGTTTATCGAACCGAGGAGGAGCCAAGAAGCACGTTGAAGGTTGATGGCGGCGGGATGTAGTGCGGCGCAACACCGGAGATTCCGGCGCCAACGTGGAACTCGCACAACACAACCAAAATACTTTGCCCCAACGAAACGATGGAGGTTGTCAATCTCACCGGCTTGTCTGTAACAAAGGATTAACCGTATTGTGTGGAAGATGATTGTTTGCGGAGAAAATAGTAAAAACAAGTATTGCAACGAGATTTGTATTTCAGTATTAAAGAATGGACCGGGGTCCACAGTTCACTAGAGGTGTCTCTCCCATAAGATAAAAAGCATGTTGGGTGAACAAATTACGAGTCGGGCAATTGACAAACGAGAGAGGGCATAACAATGCACATACATGACATGATAAGTATAGTGAGATTTAATTGGGCATTACGACAAAGTACATAGACCGCCATCCAACTCGCATCTATGCCTAAAAAGTCCACCTTCAGGTTATCGTCCGAACCCCTCCAAGTATTAAGTTGCTAACAACAGACAATTGCATTAAGTATGGTGCGTAATGTAATCAACAACTACATCCTCGGACATAGCGCCAATGTTTTATCCCTAGTGGCAACAAAGACAACACAACCTTAGAACTTTCGTCACTCGTCCCGGTGTCAATGCGGGCATGAACCCACTATCGAGCATAAATACTCCCTCTTGGAGTTAAAAGCAAAAACTTGGCCGAGCCTCTACTAGTAACGGAGAGCATGCAAGATCATAAACAACACATATGTAATAACTTGATAATTAACATGACATGGTATTCTCTATCCATCGGATCCCGACAAACACAACATAGAGTATTACGGATAGATGATCTTGATCATGTTAGGCAGCTCACAAGATCCAACAATGAAGCACAATGAGGAGAAGACAACCATCTAGCTACCGCTATGGACCCATAGTCCAGGGGTGAACTACTCACTCATCACTCCGGAGGCGACCATGGCGGTGTAGAGTCCTCCGGGAGATGAATCCCCTCTCCGGTAGGGTGCCGGAGGAGATCTCCGTAATCCCCCGAGATGGGATCGGCGGCGGCGGCGTCTCGCATAGGTTTTCCGTATCGTGGTTTTTCGCATCGGGGGTTTCGCGACGGAGGCTTTAAGTAGGCGGAAGGGCGAGTCGGGGCCCGACGAGGGGCCCACACCATAGGGCGGCGCGGGCCCCCTTGGCCGCGCCGCCATGTGGTGTCGCCACCTCGTGGCCCCACTTCGTATGCTCCTCGGTCTTCCGGAAGCTCCGTGGAAAAATAGGCCCCGGGTCTTCGTTTCGTCCAATTCCGAGAATATTTCGTTACTAGGATTTCGAAACCAAAAACGGCGAGAAAACGTGAACCGGCACTTCGGCATCTTGTTAATAGGTTAGTTCCAGAAAATGCACGAATATGACATAAAGTGTGCATAAAACATGTAGGTATCATCAATAATATGGCATAGAACATAAGAAATTATCGATACGTCGGAGACGTATCATTGTGTTTAATGCTTGTCACTAGGGCCCGAGTGGCATGATCTTAGATTTAAGCTCTATACTTATTGCTTAGATTGTATCTACAAGTTGTTTGCACGTGTCTATGTCCGGAACCCGAGGCCCCGCAGTGACAAAGAATCGGGATAACCGGAGGGAAGGCGTAGGTATGAGGATCACATGTTTTCACCAAGTGTTAATGCTTTGCTCCGGTGCTCTATTAAAAGGAGTATCGTAATTGCCAGTAGATTCCCTTGAGGCCCGGCTGCCATCGGCTGGTACGACAAAAGATGTTGTACAAGTTTCTCATTGCGAGCACGTATGACTAGATATGGAAAACATGCCTACATGATTAATAATCTTGATGTTCTGTCTTAATGCTATTTCAATCCTATCAATTGCCCAACTGTAATTTGTTCACCCAACACTTGTTATTGGAGAGTTACCACTAGTGTAGATAGTTGGGAACCCCGGTCCATCTCTCATCATCATATACTCGTTCTACATGTCATTGGAAGTAGTATCAACTATTTTCCGGTGCCATTGCCTCCGTGTTACCATGTATCGCTGCCGTGTTATCAGTTACTATCGCTCTCATATTACCGCTGCTTTCACATCACCTCTCGTTGCTAGTGCTTTTCCAGTGTGGCTGAATTGACAACTCAGTTGTTAAGGCTTATAAGTATTCTTTACCTCCCCTTGTGTCGAATCAATAAATTTGGGTTTTACTTCTCTCGAAGACTCGTTGCGATCCCCTATACTTGTGGGTCATCAAGACTATTTTCTGGCGCCGTTGCCGGGGAGGCATAGCTCTACTCATAAGTTCACCTGGGGAGTACACTCTACCTCTATCTCTGTTTTTATCTTATTTTATTTTGTTTTGCTTAGTTTACTTTTGTCTAGTTTATTTGTGCTTAGTTTATTTCTGTCTAGTATTATTTTGCTTAGTTTACTTTTGTTTTTGTTTTGCTTTACTTTTCTCATATACCCAAAAATCCATAAAAATTTGAAAAACCGAAAAATTAAAAAATGTTGCTATGGGAGAACCTACAACCTATTTGGAGCTTATTGAATTATATAATAATTATAGAGAATCAAGAACAAGAAAAGTTATGAGTGCTGTGATAGAAAAATTGAATACAATTGCTAAAATCTTGCTTAAACGCCATGATATAAACTGTTGCTCTAAACAGGATACTAAACATCTTAAATTTCAATGTGGCTTTAGTGAGGAAGTTTTAATTAAGAACTATAATTGGAATAGCGATATTCATTTTGGGTTCGAAGAGGTAGAACAATTTGTCTTACTTATGGGAGCTTCTGAAATAGAATCCTTCATAGCTAAAAATTATGAAACTTGTGTTGTTTGTAAGGACCTTAAAGATTATGTCTCTTCTATCCGTAATTTTTGCATAGAAAGCTACAATGATAATCCTTATATCATTGATTATAAAGAGAGACTCATTAATGCACAAGAATGCACTCACAATTTGCAGGAACCAATGGAAGAAGAAATTGATGAACCTGAAAGCTCATTGGATGAAAAAGAAGAGGAGAGTGATGAACAAAAGGAGGAATAATGGATTAGCTACCCATGCCAACCTTCTAATGAGAGTAACTCTTTATCTTTTACACTATTTGATTGTCCTCCATGCTTACCAAAGGAGGATGAATGTTATGTTCCTGTGGATTCTCTTGAAATATTCCCTATGAGTAAAACTTGTGAGAATAATTATGCTACTGTTATCTATGATAATCCATGCTATTTTGATAAATCTTATGATAATGCTTTGTTTGTGCCTGATGTCGAAATGCATGGTACTAAGAGTTTTGCTTGGCAAATGTTTATGATAAATCTCTAGATGATGGCCCTATGTTACTTAATAATATTAATTGTACTACTAATGAAAATGGGATTGGAGAGATCTTGACTTTATCTATGAGTCCCATATCTTTTAAGATTGATCAATCATCTTGTTACATTATTAATAAAAGTGGGTTTGAAAGTTTTAATCCCACTATTTTTGAGCTTCATAAAATTATGTGTTTGTAGATCATGGAAAGCATGCTGTATGTGATAGTTATATTGTTGAGTTTGTTCATGATGCTACTGGAAATTATTACGAGAGAGGAAAATATGGTTGTAGAAATTTTCATGGTACTAAAACACCTCTGTACATGCTGAAAATTTTGAAGTTACTCTTGTTTTATCTTCCTATGCTTGTCACTTTGTTCTTCATGAATTTATTTGTGTACAAGATTCCTATGCATAGGAAGCGGGTTAGACTTAAATTTGTTTCATACTTGCCTTTTGATGCTCTCTTTTTCTTCAACTCTCATTCTTATGTGAGCATCATTAAAACTGCTGAGCCCATCTTAATGGCTATAAAGAAAGCACTTCTTGGGAGATAACCCATGTTTTTATTTTGCTACTGTTTTGTTGTGTTTTGCAAGTTGTTACTACTGTAGCAACCTCTCCTTATCTTTATTTTATTGCAATGTTGTGCCAAGTGAAGTCTCTAATAGAAGGTTGATACTAGATTTGGATTACTGCGCAGAAACAGATTTCTTGCTGTCACGAATTTGGGTAGGATTCTCTGCAGGTAACTCAGAAAAATCTGCCAATTTACGTGAGTGATCCTCAGATATGTACGCAACTTTAATTAGTTTTGAGTTTTCTGATTTGAGTAACGGAAGTACCTCTTAAAAATTCGTCTTTACTGGCTGTTCTGTTTTGGCAGATTCTGTCTCTGTTTTTTGCATTGTCTCTTGTGGACTTTAAGTGAGGCTTTCTAGACGTGGAGAGCTGTAGCTAATGTTTTATTGAGTTCTTGCAATGTGTCACTACAGGACTAAAGTGGATTAAAGTTTTTTGAGTACTAACCCCTCTAATGAAGTTTATGAGAAGTTTGGTGTGAAGGAAGTTTTCAAGGGTCAAGAGAGGAGGATGATATATGATCAAGAAGAGTGAAAAGTCTAAGCTTGGGGATGCCCCCGTGGTTCATCCTCGCATATTTCAAGAAGACTCAAGCTGTCTAAGCTTGGGGATGCCCAAGGCATCCCCTTCTTCATCAACTTATCAGGTTTCTTCTATTGAAACTATATTTTTATTCGGTCACATCTTATGTGCTTTACTTGGAGCGTCTGTGTATTTTTATTTTTGTTTATGTTTGAATAAATTCGGATCCTAGCAATCCTTGTGTGGGAGAGAGACACGCTCCGCTTTTTCATATGAACACTCGTGTTCTTCGCTCTTACTTTTAATGTTCAATGACAAAAAGCTATTGCACTTATTGTTATTTGGTTGGAAACAGAAAATGCCTCATATTGTCTTGGATAATTTGATACTTGGCAATTGTTTTGAGCTCTCAAGTAGATCATGATTAAGCTCTTGCATCATGTAGTTTAAACCTATTAGTGGAGAACTACCGTAGAGCTTGTTGAAATTGGTTTGCATGATTGGTCTCTCTAAGGTCTAGATATTTTCCGGTAGAAGTGTTTGAGCAACAAGGAAGACAATGTAGAGTTTTATAATGCTTGCAATATGTTCTTATGTAAGTTTTGTCTGTACCGGTTCATACTTGTGTTTGCTTCAAACAACCTTGCTAGCCAAAGCCTTGTACCGAGAGGAAATGCTTCTCGTGCATCCAAAACCTTGAGCCAAAACCTATGCCATGTGTGTCCACCATACCTACCTACTATGTGGTATTTTCTGCCATTCCAAGTAAATACTTCATGTGCTACCTTTAAACAATTCAAAACTTTATTACTCCTTATTTGTGTCAATGTTTTATAGCTCATGAGGAAGTATGTGGTGTTTTATCTTTCAATCTTGTTGGGCAGCTTTCATAATGGACTAGTGGCACATCCGCTTATCCAATAATTTTGCAAAGAGCTGGCAACGGGGTTCCCAGCCCCAATTAATCAACTTTCATTAATAATTCTCTTCACATGTTTTGCCCTGATTCATCAGTAAGCAAATTAATTTTGCAAATAGACACTCCTTCATGGTATGTGAAATGTTGGAAGGCACCCGAGGATTCGGTTAGCCATGGCTTGTGTAAGCAAAAGGTTGGGAGGAGTGTCATCCATAAATAAAAACTAAAGTACATGTGTAAACAAAAGAGAAGAGGGATGATCTACCTTGCTGGTAGAGATAACGTCCTTCATGGGAGCCGCTCTTTGAAAGTCTGTTTGGCAAGGGGGTTAGAGTGCCCACTAACATTCGTTGACAACAACAAACACCTCTCAAAACTTTACTTTTATGCTCTCTATATGATTTCAAAACTTAAAAGGCTCTAGCACATGATTTAATCCCTGCTTCCCTTATTGAAGGGCCTTTCTTTTACTTTATGTTGAGTTAGTTTACCTACTTCCTTCCATCTTAGAAGCAAACACTTGTGTCAACTGTGCATTGATTCTTACATACTTGCTTATTTGCACTCATCATATTACTTTGTGTTGACAATTATCCATGAGATATGCATGTTGAAAGTTGAAAGCAACTGCTAAAACTTAAATCTTCCTTTGTGTTGCTTCAATGCCTTTACTTTGAATTTATTGCTTTATGAGTTAACTCTTATGCAAGACTTTTTGATGCTTGTCTTGAAAGTACTATTCATGACAAGTTTTGCTATATGTTATCTACTTGTTAGCAAATATAGATCATTGCCTTGAGTCACTGCATTCATCTCATATGCTTTACAATAGTATGATCAAGATTATGTAAGTAGCATGTCACTACAGAAATTATTCTTTTTATCGTTTACCTACTCGAGGGCGAGCAGGAACTAAGCTTGGGGATGCTTGATACGTCTCCAACATACCTATAATTTCAGATGTTCCATGTTTGTTTTATGACAATACCTACATGTTTTGCTCACACTTTATGATGATTTCATGGGAACTAACCTATTAACAAGATGCCGAAATGCCAGTTCCTGTTTTCTGCTGTTTTTGGTTCCAGAAAGGCTGTTCGGGCAATATTCTCGGAATTCGACGAAACGAAGACCAAACATCATAATTCACCGAGACGGACCAGGACACCGAAGGGGAGTCAGAGGGGAGGCCTGGGGCCCCCCAGACCATAGGACGGCGCGGCCTGGAAGGGGGACGCGCCGCCCTATGGGGTGGGACCCCCAGGCACCTCCCTGCGCCGCCTCTTCGCCTACAAGACCCCTTTCGACCTAAAAACGCGATACCAATTGACGAAACTCCAGAAAGACTCCAGGTGCTCCGCCGCCATCGCGAAACTCCGTTTCGGGGGACAGAAGTCTCTGTTCCGGCACCCTGCCGGGACGGGAAAGTGCCCCCCGGAAGCCATCTCCATCAACGCCACCGCCTCCATCATGCTCCGTGAGTAGTTCCCCCATGGACTACGGGTTCTAGTTGTAGCTAGTTGGTACTCTCTCCCCCATGTACTTCAATACAATGATCTCATGAGCTGCCTTACATGATTGAGATTCATCTGATGTAATCGGTGTTGTGTTTGTTGGGATCCGATGGATTGTTACATTATGATTAGTCTATCTATAAAGTTTGTGAAGTTATTATTGCTGCAATCTTGTTGTGTTTAATGCTTGTCAATAGGGCCCGAGTGGCATGATCTTAGATTTAAGCTCTATACTTATTGCTTAGATTGTATCTACAAGTTGTTTGCACGTGTCTATGTCCGGAACCCGAGGCCCCGCAGTGACAAGCAATCGGGATAACTGGAGGGGAAGGCGTAGGTATGAGGATCACATGTTTTCACCAAGTGTTAATGCTTTGCTCCGGTGCTCTATTAAAAGGAGTACCTTAATTGCCAGTAGATTCCCTTGAGGCCCGGCTACCACCGGCTGGTACGACAAAAGATGTTGTACAAGTTTCTCATTGCGAGCACGTATGACTATATATGGAAAACATGCCTACATGATTAATAATCTTGATGTTCTGTCTTAATGCTATTTCAATCCTATCAATTGCCCAACCGTAATTTGTTCACCCAACACTTGTTATTGGAGAGTTACCACTAGTGTAGATAGCTGGGAACCCCGGTCCATCTCTCATCATCATATACTCGTTCTACATGTCATTGGAAGTAGTATCAACTATTTTCCGGTGCCATTGCCTCCGTGTTACTCATTACTCGCTGCATCGTGTTACTGTTACTATCGCTCTCATATTACTGCTGCTTTCACATCACCCCTATTGCTAGTGCTTTTCCAGGTGCAGCTGAATTGACAACTCAGTTTTTAAGGCTTATAAGTATTCTTTACCTCCCCTTGTGTCGAATCAATAAATTTGGGTTTTACTTCCCTCGAAGACTGTTGCGATCCCCTATACTTGTGGGTCATCAGGTACTGCTGGTTTTGTGCCTGGCTCTACTGGCACCGCGCGACCACCACCTTCCACACGATCGGGTACGTCATCCCCGTGGTATCCGGATTCCGGAGCTTCTTTTCATATGACCTCTGCGTCTTCTATTCTTTTCGCTCTTCGCTCTCTTGTTTCTCCCGTTCGTGTTATCACGGCTGATGGTACCTCTCTCCCTGTTTCCAGTCGAGGCACCCTTTCTACTACCTCTTTCTCTGTTCCTGATGTTTCTCATGTTCCTAGTCTTAAGATGAACCTGTTTTCTGCTAGTCAGCTTACTGATTCTGGTTGTCGCATCAAGCTGATTATTGTGCTGTTCAGGACCACCGTACACATGCCCTGGTTGGAGCTGGCCCTCGCAGCCTTGAGTCCCCGGGGCTCTGGGAGTTAGACTGGCTTCGCGTTCCTTTTGTTGTCACTTCATCTGCCAGTTCTCCTGCGGTTGCCGCGTTCGTCACTCGGATCTTTTCAGCAGTGGCATCATCGGCTGGGTCACCTCTGTGGCTCCCGTTTATCGTCATTAGTTCGTCGTGGTCTTCTAGGGTCTGTCCTAGGAGATGTGTCTTTGGATTCGTGTCAGGGTTGTAGGCTAGGCAAACAGATTCAGCTTCCCTATCCTACTAGTGCGTCTGTATCTCAGCGACCTTTTGATTTAGTTCATTCGGATGTTTGGGGTCCGGCTCCCTTTCCTTCGAAAGGGGGTCATCGATACTATATTTTGTTTATTGATGATTTTTCGCGATACACCTGGTTGTTTCTTATGCACTCTCACAGTGCGGTGCTTTCTATTTATCAGCATTTTTCAGCCATGGTTCGTACTCAGTATTCCACGCCTATTCGTGTGTTTCGTGCTGACTCTGCAGGGAAGTATATCTCCCAGCACCTGCGTGGTGTTCTTGCTGAGCAGGGCACCCTTGCCCAGTTCTCGTGTCCCGGCGCCCATGCTCAAAATGGTGTCGCCGAGCGTAAGCATCGTCATATTCTTGAGACTACCCGTGCTATGATGATTGCTTCCTCTCTTCCGCCGCATTTCGGGCTGAGGTCGTCGCTACGTCGACTTACCTCATTAACATTCAGCCTTCTGCTGCCCTTAAAGGTGGCATTCCTCTCGAGCGTCTTTCTGGTTGCTCTCCAGATTACTCGACACTTCGTTTATTTGGTTGTGTTTGCTATGTTCTTCCCCCTCCTCGCGATCGCACCAAGCTGACCGCTCAGTCTGTTGAGTGTGTTTTTCAGTGATGAGCATAAGGGCTATCGCTGTTGGGACCCTGTTGGTCGTCGGATGCGCATCTCTCGTGATGTCACGTTTGATGAGACGCGTCCCTTCTATCCTCGTCCCACCTCGGGTACTTACCCGGTGGATGATATCTCTTTTCTTCTTTTTCCGGATGCACCCCCCGCTATCCCGTCTCCTCCCAGTCCTAGTCCTGATGCGCCCCCTTCAGCGCCATCCTCTCCTCCGTCTAGTCCACCTAGTACTCCTCGTTCTCCGGCTTCGGATCCTTCTGATGCTGTCCCTTCTTTCTCTTCTTCTGATGAGTTGTCCTCCGCTGATGACCTTCCCCCTTCACGGCCTGTCCGTCAGCGTCGTGCTCCAGCTCGTTACTCTCCTAGTCGGTATGGTCTCTCTGTCGTTTCCGAGCCGACTTCTTATCGGGATGCCGAGCGTCATCCCGAATGGCAGCTTGCCATGGCCGAGGAGATCGGCTGCGCTTGAGCGCACCGGCACTTGGGATCTTGTTTCTCCCCCTTCCGGTGTTCGTCCTATCACGTGTAAGTGGGTCTATAAAATTAAGACTCGCTCCGATGGATCTCTTGAGCGCTATAAAAACGCGTCTTGTGGCTCGTGGCTTTCAGCAGGAGCACGGCCGTGACTACGATGAGACTTTTGCCCTTGTGGCTCATATGACTACTGTGCGTACCCTTCTTGTTGTTGCTTCTGTTCGCCGCTGGTCCGTCTCCCGGCTTGATGTTCGAATGCTTTTCTTAATGGTGAGTTGAGTGAGGAGGTTTACATGCGGCCTCCTCCCGGGTATTCTGTTCCCGATGGGATGGTTTGTCGTCTTCGACGTTCTCTCTATGGTCTCAAATATGCCCCTCGTGCTCTGGTTTGAGCGCTTCGCCTCTGTGGTGACTCGCCGCTGGTTTCTCTCCAAGTCTTCATGATCCAGCACTTTTCGTTCACACTTCTCCTCGTGGACGTACTCTTCTTCTTCTCTATGTTGATGATATGATCATTACTGGTGATAATCCTGAGTATATTGCCTTTGTCAAGGCTCGTCTTCGTGATCAATTTCTTATGAATGATCTTGGTCCTCTTCGCTATTTTCTTGGCATTGAGGTTTCCCCTACTTCTGATGGCTTTTCTATCTCTTAGGAAAAGTACATTCAGAATCTTCTTGCTCGTGCTGCTTTTGGGGATGAGCGCACAGTCGATACTCCTATGGAGCTTAATGTTAAGCTTCGTCCTACTGATGGTGATTCTCTTCCTGATCCCACCCGTTATCGCCATCTTGTTGGGAGTCTTGTTTATCTTGTCTGTCACTCGTCCCGATATTTCTTATCCTGTTCATATTCGAGTCGGTTTGTCTCAGCTCCTACCACTTGTTCACTATAGTCATCTCCTCCGTGTTCTTCGTTATCTTCGTGGCACGATCACTCGTCGCCTTTTCTTTCCCCGCTCCGGCTCTCTCCAGCTCCGGTGCTATTCGGATGCTACGTGGGCGAGTGATCCTACGGATCGTCGTTCGCTTCACGCTTACTTGTGTGTTTCTTGGTGGTTCGTTTGTTGCTTGGAAGACGAAGAAACGGGTGGCGGTTTCCCGTTCGAGTGTTGAGGCTGAGTTGCGGGCTATGACTTTGTTGATTGCTCGAGGTAACTTGGTTACGGTGGTTGCTTGCGAGATTTTGGGATCTCGTTACGACACCCACTCCACTTTTGTCCGACGATACAGGTGCTATCGGTATTGCACGTGATCCGATCAAGCATGAGCTGACCAAGCATATCGGTGTTGATGCTTTTTACACACGTGCACAGGTACAGAATGATGTTGTTGCGGTTCATTATGTGCCTTCAGATTTGCAGTTGGCGAATTTCTTTACGAAGGCACAGACTCGAGCGCAGCATGATTTCTTACTCTCCAAACTCAGTGTTGTGGATCCACCATGAGTTTGAGGGGGGAGGGGGTTAGATGTATATATATGTATTTTGTAGTTTCCCCATATGTTAGGGGGCTTTCTGCATATGTGCACTTGTACATGTACTATATAATGTCGCTTTTGGCCCCCTGGTAATACAACACACACGCATATTACCCTAACAATCCTCACACTACTGCACCACCCACTACAGGAATGTGGCGATATGCCGAGGGCCAGGAACCCTCGGCATAGCCTACTTTGGCCGTCGGTGTAGGCTATGCCGAGGGCCACCCTCGGCGTAGCTCCTCGGCGTATAACTCCCTCGGCAAAGCCACTATCGCCGTCGGCTTAGCCCGGCCCTCGGCGTAGCACGCTACGCCGACGGCAAAACCCTCGGCATAGATTTTTAAAAAATTCAAATTTCGTTTTTCCAAAAAAAATTCAAAAAAAAATTCGAAAAAAAATAATTATTTTTTCTATATGCCGACGGCAAAACCCTAGGCATAGACTTTTAAATTTTTTTAAATTTTAATTTCTTTTACACCATTTTTCTTTTCTTTTTCTTTTTTTCTTTTTTTTACTTGTTTATCTTTCACCTAATACATATTTAACTCTAAGTACACTTAATTTTAGGTCAAATTACAATCATGGTTAAACTTCCCAGTCGGTCACCCATCCTCACACTACTCCAGGCTCAGCACGCTTAACTTCTTGGTTCCATTCGGATGAGCTTCCATTAAAGAATTGACACCTCTTGCTGATAATAATAGCATATCAACCCTATTAACCCTTGAACCGAGATGCACACCTCTTTATTTTTGAATCCCAAACAATTACTTAAGTAGACAACAATGAATATATAATTAATAATAATATTGAATTCAAATAACAATAAAATGATTTTATTTTTGGTCCTTTTTCTATTTAATATTTAATATGGAATAATTAATATCTTTAAATCGGATAATCGAAATTCCACAAATAATATGTCTAAATCGATCAGAAAAATGAGAGGAATCTAAATATAACATCCATATCATCATTTGAACCTAAAAATTAGAGGAATCCAAATATGACGCCCAATTTGCCATGTGGTCAAAACGGCTCCCTCGGGAGATGCGAAATGGTGCACCGTTCGCCAACACGCTAAACAGATAAAAATTAGCACATAAAGTGATGTGTTATAGACCTAAAAACATTTTTTGCGGAATTTATTGAGCGACGGAAAGTGTACCCCTAGTTCAAATCCGGTCAGTTTCTAGCGGATTCGGCGGGACACTGCAGGAAGCCGCAGGGATTCCCAGATAGCTAGCGCGTACATATGGCATGTGATATGTGGTGCGGAGGCGGTGTCCTACCACTACGCGGAGGTCTCGCGCAATACAAAAATGCACCCCATGTAGCTGCTTCACAAAAAAAACCCGTTTTGGCACCCCGAAAATGAAAAAACCATCGCCCATGGGTTGGATTGCAAATCCGCTCAAAGGGCCTTGCTTCCCATCCCAGGGACCATGCACGTGCCAAATATGGCCTCGTTCCGACAAACTATGCGGTGTCACGGGGCGTTTCCTACTCATTTTCCCTAAAAGCCATAGAACTCCGGACGTGATAGCCCTGTTTGTGAAGGGTTTTCCAAAATAATTGCCTTATCCTAATTCCGACTTTTGGAGTGGTTACTAGGACACATAAAATGACGCCAAGCGGCTCCGCGGGATTTTCTGACTTCGTTTAAATTGCCATTTGGCCAAAACGGGCCCCCACGGAGATGCGGTATGGCCATACCGGGCGCGCTGGTGCACCTGTTTGCCATCGCGCTAAACGGAAAAAAATTCGCACATAAAGTGATGTGTCATAGACCTAATAACATTTTTCTCGGAATTTATTGAGCGACGAAAAGTGTAGCCCTGGTTCAAATCCGATCACTTTCCAGCGGATTCGGCGGGACACCGTAGGAAGCCGCATGGATTCCCAGATAGCTAGCGCGCACATATGGCATGTGATATGTGGTGCGAAGGCGGTGTCCTACCACTAGGCGGAGGTCTCGCGCAATACTAAAATGCACCCCATGTAGTTACTTCACAAAAAAAACCCGTTTTGGCACCCCGAAAATGAAAAAAGCATCGCCCATGAGTCGGATTGGAAATCCGTTCCCGGGGCCTTGCTTCCCATCCCAGGGACCACGCACGTGCCAAATATGGGCTCGTTCCGACAAACTATGCGGTGTCACGGGCCGTTTCCTACTCATTTGCCCTAAAAGTCATAGAACTCCGGACGTGATTGCCCTGTTTGTGAAGGGTTTTCCAAAATAATTACCGTATCCTAATTCCGACTTTTGGAGTGGTTACTAGGACACATAAAATGATGCCATGCGGCTCCGCGGGATTTTCTGACTTCGTTTAAATTGCTATTTGGCCAAAACGGGCCCCCACGGAGATGCGGTATGGCCATACCGGGCGCGCTGGTGCACCTGTTTGCCATCGCGCTAAACGGAAAAAAATTCGCACATAAAGTGATGTGTCATAGACCTAATAACATTTTTCCGGAATTTATTGAGCGACGAAAAGTGTAGCCCTGGTTCAAATCCGATCACTTTCCAGCGGATTCGGCGGGACACCGTAGGAAGCCGCATGGATTCCCAGATAGCTAGCGCTCACATATGGCATGTGATATGTGGTGCGAAGGCAGTGTCCTACCGCTAGGCGGAGGTCTCGCGCAATACTAAAATGTGCCCCATGTAGTTACTTCACAAAAAAAAACCCGTTTTGGCACCCCGAAAATGAAAAAAGCATCGCCCATGGGTCGGATTGGAAATCCGTTTCCGAGGCCTTGCTTCCCATCCCAGGGACCACGCACGTGCCAAATATGGACTCGTTCCGACAAATTATGCGGTGTCACGGGCCGTTTCCTACTCATTTGCCCTAAAAGCCATAGAACTCCGGACTTGATAGCCCTGTTCGTGAAGAGTTTTCTAAAATAATTGTCGTATCCCAATTCCATCTTTTAGAGTGGTTACTAGGACACATAAAATGATGTCATGCGGCTCCGCGAGATTTTCTGATTTCGTTTAAATTACCATATGTCTAAAATGGGAACCTGAGGACATATAAGAAAGTGATTGAATTGTTTCTATATTAAAATGGTACTGTACATGATTCAAATATGCATGATTTTAACATAAACGGATAGAGGATGTTTTTCTGAACATTTTGATACCTCATACGCATTTTTCTGACATCATATGAATTAGTTATAATTTTTAGAAATTAGACAAATTTAAAAAATGACCTACGCCGAGGGTGGCCGTCGGCGTAGCCCTGTCTACGCCTAGGGCCAAATATATGCCGAGGGCTGCCCTCGGCGTAGACTTCGCTACGCCGACGGCAACGATACGACGAGGGTCGACGGGCTGGCTGGCCGTGCCGGGCCATACGCCGACGGCCCCGACATTTGGCCGTCGGCATATGTCGCCATTCCTGTAGTGACCAACCAACGCCCTCAAGCCGGAGCGGCAGTGTACAGTACGGCTTTTGTACAATCTACATGTCCACGTCCATTCGACCGAATGCAAGTTGGGGCATCTGCCGCACGGAACCCATGGCGATGAGATGCGCGATAACGATTTTTAGTACGTACCTAGGCCAAGAGCAAATCATCTAATCTTTTCCGCAGGCCCCCATCAGCAGATCGATGTCAATCGTTCTTGCCCTTTTCTGATTGACAACGATTCATGGCGCTACGACGTGCCTCCTTAACCAATTTGCCATGAGAGAGGGAAAGACAGTGGAATCAAGATCTATCTCCACTGTGCCTCCACAGTTGATTCCGTTTCAGATAACATATTTAACCTCCTCCTCCGTCTAGCTAATCGACCTGTGATGTGATACGCTGCTAGGCTTGCCACTATTTGTAAAAGACCTGCAGATTCCAGCAAAGTGAGAGGCGCTGGATCTAGATTCCCATGTGGCATGCTCCCCCTAGTGGGTACAGTTCGACGGCGTCCTTCTCCCCGCGCGATCTTGGTTCATGTGCAAAGAGACTCTTGGATGTGCCTCCCCGTGCAAAGAGACTCTTGGATGTGCAGTGTTGTTTAACTTCATGTCCATGAAGTTTGACGAAGGATTGTTCTACGCGATGCACCAAGAAATGGTCCACACAATGCACACAGGAATGCCGATTTTCTTTTCAATAAAGATGCTTTGTTAGTTAAAAGATTTACATAACTGGATGCACGGCAGCCGTTCCATGAGATGCACAGTAAGAAAGCGTCTATGGAGGGCTGGGATGTCTCATCCATTTTGAAAGAAAAAAAGATGAAGGATCAATCCGTAGATTATGCTACCATCTATGTAGACTAAATGTATCCCTCGCAAATCCTTGAACCTCCTTCTTTTTGCTATATTTCGCTCAAACGTGTAGACGCCTTCATAAATAGATCACGATGCTCCACACATTATACGGACGATCATAAACGGAGCGTAGCTATGCACCGGTAGATAACCTGCATAAGAAAATTATTTTATCCTCAAAAATCTTGTCATTTTCTATATAGCTAAAGCGATCAAATAATGACAATATTACTCACGCCCTAATAAGTAGCTTAAATCTAGAATCTACACCATTGAGTCAATTGTCTAATATATTCACAATGTTTCGTGGTGGGTATAAGGTAGAATCTATCTGGATGATGGCCGTATGGATCTAGAAAATTTACACTTGCACCGTTGCGCTGACGGCCCAAACGAGATTGTTTAGAGTGTGCACCATGTTTTAATGCTTTATAGTCTCATCCTGGTGACATAACACCCTTTTACTTCTCTGCTAATTGTGTTTTTTCAAAATTTTCTTTGGTGGGAACTACCTCTAGACGAAGATACCACGCAAATACCTAAGTTTTAAGTGGATCTTCATCTTCCAATTTTTTTTACCACTCTCATTTAGATTCCATCCAAATTCATCGGATCATTTATCCCTACGTCAAATGGATCGATTCCAGATGTTGTAACAAAGCATTTCAAGATGCTTATCTAGGAACAATGAGACTTCTTGTGAAGGATATATTTGGAAGGAAAGTTTCCATCAGGCGAACATATTGTTTTTGTGGCGCAATAATCCTTATATAATGCCCAATATTGTTCTTGAAGCATGGCATCGCCTAAGAATGTGGAATGGTATTGCAGCATATTTTTTTGGATGAATATAATGCTAGTGGTACCACTTACCGCCAGAGTTTGTTAATGTATACTGTAAACATTACCCATGTGATGCAAAGTTGCAAACAAAGTAGCTCATGTCATTTCTAGTCCGGCTCGATGTGATCCAACATGCATGTTTGGCTGGATGACCCCTCCAAGGCTCCTACTGCATTGTACCGTTGATGGTGGACCATCAGTTGTTCGTTTGGTAGAAGTGAAAAGTATAAAGGCTATGTTGACGTAAAAAGTACTAATTAAGAAGAAAATTTTCATTTTAAAACAAAATCCAAAACGTACAATACTTCTTCTTACGTGATGAAAATGAACAATCTTGGCTTTGTATGTACATATCACCCGTTGGTTTTAGTTGAAAACCTTGCGCACAAATGGAGTTTTTTACTTCATAAAATTAATTTCCTGGAAGCCCAAAGAACTATACTTGTATCTAATTCCTAGAGCCCGGCCGTAGAGGGGTTACGAAAGACATGGATGCCTACTCTACAATTGGCTCTATCTTATTTTATAAGGTACAACTGTACAAGTGGACTTGTGAGGCATTCGATCTTCATCGATTCATTTGCTTTTTAGCACGCAAAATCTAGTCTTAGAAAATAATTTTGAAACAAATTATCAAGTCATATGTAATAGTGTAGCCTAGATGATTTGTACCACATTGCACGTTGTCGACTTGCCTATCAATTGGGTTCTATCTTGGGACTCTTTGTTTCACAGGAACATTTGAGGAAACACGTAGAAATAGGAAATCTTCCTTTGACGACACTATTAATCTATTTGATTCAAAGGAATGAATCATAAGAAAAATGTAGCATTGTTTTTTTTTATATTTCGAAAGGAAAACAAAGGATTATACAATCCACTCAAATCACTCTTTTACATTCCTATGCACAAGAATGAGATCAAATTCATAAGTTCCATGA
Source organism: Lolium rigidum (assembly GCF_022539505.1). NCBI lineage: Eukaryota > Viridiplantae > Streptophyta > Magnoliopsida > Poales > Poaceae > Lolium > Lolium rigidum. Next base: position 159,613,937 of record NC_061509.1, on the reverse strand, counting down.
TAATGACCTAATTTTACTTTTGCATTTGTTCTAACCATAATTTGATTGTGGTTTTTAAGATTTCTGTGTTTTTTCTATTCCTGCAAATGGACCACTTAATTTCGCAAATTCATGTGATTTACAATCCTATGGTTTGCACATTCATTTCTAGCATATTACTGTGGTTTTCCTATTCCTACATTTTTGATATCCTGTGGAACTGTAGCTACCGAGAGACAGAGAGCTGAGTGATGAGGTGCTAGTGTTACTTACTTACAAGGGCATGTTTGGTTTAGTTGGGGAGTTTGTAATGATAATAGAATAATAATAGGTTGTAATTTGTTTTTGAACACAAGTAGGACCCTCAAGGGGCCAGAAGTTGTATTACCGAAGAGCGGTGGGCTTACAGTATACAAAGAGGATCTCAAAATCAAAGGAAATTACATTTCACTCCTCAACTTTTACTAAAAGGACCCTAAAAATAAAGTTTGGGATGCCATTGAGTCCTTCTTTACTAGCGAAGAAGGCAAGTTGAACACCACGGCCACCCGCGCTGCCACCAGGGATCGACAAGACCACTTGAAGACAAGCAGGCGTTGAGCACCGTGGCGGAGCTGCAGAATACCGTCCCCTTTGGCACGCCTCCTGAGAGGGGGAAACAGAGATGGCACCAGAGCTCAGAGTGTCCGCTCACAACCATTATCAACGATAGGATGGGGCATCGTTGTCGCTGAAGATCTGCTGAAGATGCGCTCTAAGAAAACTCCAAAGTATTAGCTTCGACACCCAGAACTCCAAAGAAGAATCGGCAAAGCTGAGGCCCAAGCGAGATTGTTTAGAGTGTGCACCATGTGGATCTCCCTCTCTATCTACGGCTTCGGCCTCCAGAGCACCATGAACAGGCATAGCACCGCCGCCATGGACCGCTCGACTGCTCTGGATCGTCATACTCTACATAAGGATACTTCAGAAAGTAAATACTAGCACTACTATGGACAGGAGGGGCCCGACCTCCTCGCTCCAAATCTCTCCTTCCGGCTAAACCGACACGGGAGAGAAAGGGAGAAAGAAGTGAGAGTTTTTCTATAGGATGCAACTTGGGTATAGCTTTGGGGTTTGGAAAAAAATCAAAAATTTATAACTTTTTAAAAAAATAAAAAACGTTCGTTTCGAAAAATAAGCTTGCAAAATTTTGTACTACTGCTAATTGAACATAAAACGATTGCAACGTATTTGTTGCACCCTCGAAAAATCAGCGATGCCCCGCAAATAGCAAACGAATGCTACATCTCGAGCAAGTCCTTATAAAATCTCTCCGCCGTGTGTCCCTCTCCCCCGTCACCTCAAAGCCTCCCACAAACCCCACCGGTCACCGGATCACCTCCTCCTCTTCCCCTATCTCTCCGCCGTGTGCCAGGGAAGCAGACGCCATGACCTCCCGCGACGACATCGCCGCCGCCGCCGGCCCTTTCCACATCTACCAGCAGCTACCGATGACGACTCCCGCGGCGCTGGTGCCCGCCGAAGCAGCCATGGTCCCCGCGCCTCGCAAGAAGGCCGGCGCCGGCGCCGTGAAGGACCGGCACAGCAAGGTGAACGGGCGCGGGCGCCGCGTGCGCATGCCGATCGTGTGCGCGGCGCGCGTGTTCCAGCTCACGCGCGAGCTGGGGCTCAAGTCGGACGGGCAGACCATCGAGTGGCTGCTCCGGCAGGCGGAGCCGTCCATCCTGGCGGCCACGGGCACCGGCACCGCCCCCGCCGCCTTCGTCTCCTCCTCGGCGCCGTCCTCCTCCTCCTACTACCACACGCTCCTGGGCAAGCGGCCGCGCGAGCAGGAGCAGGAGCACGACGCGGCGGCGTTCTGGGCGGCGCCGCGGCAGGACGTGTGGGGCTTCTCGCCGCTGGAGGCGCAGGCGGCGTACGTGCCGATGGCGCAGGCTCACCACCACCACCTCAACCTGAACCTCCTCTCCGCGCTCTCCGGCGCCTACGCTCGCGCCGAGGAGGAGACCCGGTGACTCGCTCGAGATCGACCGAGCTTCTTGCCCGTTTTGCGTTGGCGTCCGTGATCTGTTTGGGGAGTTGGTACCGGGAGTGTTTCTTGATTCATCGGAGGTTCGTAGCAGCTGGGTCCGTTTGCTTGTGTACCTGTCGATCTCGATCGATCGTCGACCTTTGTTCGTTCTGGAAGTCTAATTGGTGAAGAATTGCCGCGCGCGGCACCAAGTGAGTTACTGTAAATGCGAGTTGGTTAGATCTTACAGTACGGAGTATTACATTTCTACTAGTACAACATGTGTTGGTGTTTGTCATTTGCTCTAAGTAGATCGTGTAATGCGACTCCTTATGGAACCTTGCTTCAATTAGTGATATCGATCCTCGCCTGTATGAATGTATCGGTGTGAAGCTACTACTAGTTCAGCAGTCACGAGGACACAATGTTGCATTCGGCAGCTGCAGTGTCTGGTGTTTCAATCGATCGTAGACTCCCTCCATTGCCCATTTGGAAGCATGAAACCGGTGTGCTCATTTCTGTTGTGTTGATTGTTTTTTACATGGATTTTTTTTGACTTCTTCTTTTTTCTTTTTTACATGGATTAGTTCATCGTTAGCAGTAAAGATGGGAAGACGAAGAGAACTCGATCAGCTCTGAAAAATATCAGAGCATGAATGAAGATTACACTAGTGATCAACGCTGGCTGGCCGAGCTCCCGTGGGTAGTTTTCCTTGCCTTTGGGTTTTACTTTTGTCCCAAGAATTCCGAGAGCGGCGAGGGGACAAAGGGAAAGGCTGCGGCCTGCGGCGCTGCAGGTCCACAGTTGCCCTCTGGGGAAAGGCTGGCCGCGTTGTGCATGTAGACCAGATTCGTGTCAAAGCTGGAGCCAACTTCTCGGGCTCTCGGCTGTAAAGATGCCCTACCGCTCGTACGACAAACCCCTGCCCTGCCTAGCACCATACGTGCTCCTACGACCTTGCAGTTGCAGCCTTGCGCGCGGCAGCACGCAAGCTTGACCTGGCTGGCTGCGATTTCGTGCTGCACTACGCAGTCGTACAAGCGAGTTCGAACTGATGATATACTACTCAGTTTGAACCGTTGATTTCGATTCTGCTGATTGTTAGTGCATTTCCGATGGACCATGCAAACGGATCGATGCGGTTTATTTTGGTCGGACATATAGCGGGCATGATTATTTTTATGTCCAGACCTAAACCAACAGACCAAAATAGTCATATTTGATGTACGTTTTGGGTCGGGTACACGTGATATTCTCGATTTAGATGAAAAATAGGGAAATCTTAACAACGTATAATCCATGGACGTCTTTTGGTAATTTTACACGTGATATGTTGATAGTCCCTACGCAGCATCATGATCAATGCATGCACGTACGTAGTAGTCAAAAACTAGCCAACGAGCCCCACACAAATAGATCAAGGTGTTCACCGCGATCTATTTAGTCTAAATTTAGTTTGAAAATGATGATCAAAATACATACCGCCTGAATTCTGAACCTAGATGGGATCATGAGAAAACATACCATGCCCATGATCAATGCATGCACGGACGTGGTAGTGGACTGGAAATTTGAGTCAAATGTCAGAAGGTCCCCAACAAAGAGAGACGCACGTACATGTCGGTTGGTGGTCGCACCTCAACGTACATTGTGTCAGTACACGGCATGCCTCTACAGCCTATAGGCTCCGCAAGTGAGTGTTTTTAAGATAAATTATAAAGTGAAGTGAAAAATGCATTGATAAGATGCATCTCTCCCTTATAATTATTTCACCTTCAATGAACTTAGTGCTTGTAGAGAAAAGGAGAACATGTGCTCAATATTATTGAATTTGATTTTCGTGCGATGAGAAAAAAATAATTAAAGTGCATTAGAAAAATATGAGTACACTCTTTTATGGATAAAGTTTAGAGCTAGATGCACCGCGCGCTCTCAAGTCTCAATTAAAACAATGTACTCCAAATTATTTAACTTAATTTTGTCAAAATAAATATATATGTATGTTCACTAAACCGATGGAAATTCAAAGTGAGTTTCAGAATGACACTCTTGTTACTTGATTAATACTCCCTCCTTGCAGAAATGTAAGATGTGGTTTTAGCATTTTTATAGGTCCACTAACTTTTATTTCTATCAAGTCTACTTTTAGTACGTAGATTCAATCCTTCTAGTGTGTATCTAGTATATTTTAAAAATATGTAAAACATCTTACGTTTACCGAACAACGGGAGTACATTATGTTCCCTCCCCAAAATAATTTTTAGGAGTACACACGTAGCTAGCTGCAATATTTCACGCAAACTCCGCACCGGCATATCCTAGCACCCTAGCCTACCTTCAGCTAACACATTTCGTGATCCACCGACTTTTTTTGTTTCTCCATTGAGAGTATATAGTATAAAATCGCCACTTTAGAACTCAAAATTATGTACATAACAAAAAAAAGCCATATATTTCTAATTTTCTCCAAAGAAACTAAAAACTTCCTATAATCACTCGAAGCTTTGACCCATTCGGTTAGTCCCTAGAAACTGCAGCGGGGAGAGACGCTGGTGAGCACTCTGCGAGGCTAGGGGAGCATCCGTCCTCGCCGCCGACCACTGCGTCCTCGCCGCATCCACTTTCGTCCTTGCGGCCATCCACCCCGTCATCCCCCCGTCCCGCAGGACCAACCGTCCACCCCGTCCTCGTGGTCGTCCCCTCGTCCATGCCGGAGCGGTTGTACCATTGTCCACGCCGGAGCCGTCGTCCCTCCTTACCCGCTAGAGATGCATCTGAATCTACAGAGACGAGACAGAGGAGCGTGATATTCTTCTTTTCCGTCGTACCGATTCGTGAGAACCACATGGGGAACGGTTCCACGGGGTGGTTTAGGCCGGGTGAGATTTGGTTTAACCGAACGCGTTTCTTAGCAGGGTCTAGAATTGATCCTTGGCTACCCCCGGGGTTTGTGTCCGAATCCCGACCGGGTGGGAGCAACCGCACAAAGCCTCAAGATGTTTTTACTTTACTGCAGAGTGGCAAGTGGGACATATTCCACCTCATCCCTTACAATGGGCCTAACTGGTTCAGAAATCGTGTAAATACGCGTTTAGTTTTTTCGTCAAAAACTTGAAAATGTGGAGTTTTTTTTTTGAAAACATAAAGCGATAGTAAATGGTAATTTTCAGTTTTGATGTGGTGATTTTATGCTATATATACCCATCGATCGATTGATCGTACTCCCTTCGTCCGTAAAAGAACATCATAGATTTGTCTGAATTTAGCAAATTTAGGCAAATCTAAGGGCATATTTGGTTCCTAGCCGCACTTTGCCAAGCTTAAACTTTGGCAAGTGTGGCAGCCACAAAAATGTGGCTAGGATTTTGGAAGCCATAAAGTGTGGCAAAAGTTGGTAAAAAATGGAGTCTATGACAAGTGGACCATATGGATAGAAGTGTGCCAGCTTCAAAGTGTGGCAAGAACCAAACAAATACCAAATTACCAAACTTTGACTTGATAAAATGTGGCTGGGAACCAAACGACTCTAAGATATTTTTTCATTGATAGGGTAGTAGAGGTGAAAATTGTTGCACTGTTATTTTAAATGAGAGGTGTTCGCGCGTAGGATACGGGTATAGGTACATGCAACGGGAAGTAGCTGGCAAACTGAAAATGCGAGCAACCTAGCTAGCTACGGTATCTACACTCTACAGTGCATGCCAGGCATCTCTTGGTGGCAGCCTGGTAGCTCCGCAGAAGTACGCGTGCGGCGACGTGGCGCGGACCGGCGGCCGGCGTGAGCGTGACCGATCGACACCGGTCTCCGGCGGGCAAAACTGCTGCTCGTTCGCACAGATCTCGGAGCTCTGGTCGAACACGCAGACTGGCGTACGCGGTGACGTGCCCATCCTCTGCCGCGCCACAGCTGGTCGCGAGCTGTCCCCTCTCTGCATATTCCTCCTCTGCCATTGGAGGCGGTACGTCCAAAGCACATGCCGCCCTGCGCGCACTGTCCTCGTCTGTCAGCCGTTCACCGCTCCTGTAGCGGGGCTTCCGTTCGGTCAAAGACTTGGGCAAGTTTTCCGGCCGGCCGGTGGCTTGCTCGACGTGCGCGGCAACGACTGGCCAATCCGTACCGCTGCTGCTACGCCGGTGGTGCACGACCGCACGCAACGAGCCTCATCGTCGGTCGAGCTCGTGCAGCCTGCACCTGCACCTGCGTGCGGCAGTGGATAAGCTTGGCTGGCTGCTTGGGGAGACGCTGCGACCTTTGGTCTCCGTCAGCTAGCCCTGCCGTGCATGCGTGTGACACCGAGCTCAGTGAAACGCGAGCCTGCGAGCTCGGCGGGGCGGCGGGGGCTATGGCGCCGCGCTGGGCTGGGCTAGCTCCCGCTGCCAGCCGTGCCGCTAGCTGTTGACTGTTTTCCGTGCGGTCTAAGGACATCTTTAACTGGGTGACGCGGTTTGGAGGTCTAAATTGTCCGCAGACGTCCATTTGCATCGTCTGCAGGTGACAAAATAATAGCGAGGGGTGAAATGTTCGTTTGCGTCGGGGTCCACCCCCAGCGGTCCGACGCATTTTGGACATGCAAGTGTTTTTTTCGTGCTCCTTATTTTCATTTTTGTTGAATGAGCTAGTTGAACGGACGACGACGACGACGCCGCACCGCCCGCGCCAGCGCCCTTGCCCGGGTCCTGGCCTCCTTCCTTGCCGCCGCCTCGTCGTCCGCCGCCTCCTGCGCCTCCAGCCGGTCAAACCTGGCGTCGGAGTCCTCCTCCTCCTCCTCCCCGCCGTCGCTGCCAGCGGCGCCTCCGTCCACCTCCTGGTCGTCGCTGGCGTTGCCGCCTCCATCCTCCTCCTCCACACTCGGCGTGGAAGCAGGGTCACTTGGCGTGGAGCCCGGGTCGCTTGCCGTCGCGTCTGTTTCCCACCAATGCCGCCATCCCGGCGGCTTGCCCTCGCTGTCGGAGTCGGACGGCAGGGTGTAGTCGCTCATGGCGTGCCGTGTTGGAGAAGAAGGAGAAGGAGGCGGTTGGATGTGAATTACAGTAGACGCAGGGGTTTTATTCTGCGGGATTAATGGCGGCGCGTATAACGAAGAGGCCGACGGTTGCTCTTTCGCGGCGGTTCGCCGCTCCATGCCGGCGGTTGGCGGGTTGATCAGCGCGGTTGCCACTCCGGCGGTTGCCATTTGCGCGTTTGATGTGGTTTAATGCGAGGCCGATAAGACCAGGATCGCTGCCAGGCGGGCCCGTGGGGAAGCGAGCGGACGCTTTGCGCGTCCGCACAACGTCCGCGGAGACGCGACCGTGGCGTATATTTGCATCGCTGCGAACGCCACGAACACGATACATCGCCCCACCGGAGCAGGTTGCAGACACATTTCCGATCCACGAACGCAAACGGTTATCGTCCCATTGGAGATATCCTAAACACTTCCAGCTCCTCGCGTCGTTGCCTGCGCATCATACTACTCGAGAGTCCACAGTGTTTCTCCAAGAGGTCGGATGTGCGTTTCTCACACCCATACGTCTACTGTCTACCTATAATAAACAAAGATTTCCTAATTTCCTAATTTCATGTTCTGCTGACATCGCCCACTTTTTTTTGGGTGCTCTTCTGCTTGTCTATTTTTTTTGCACAGACATATAAATCCAGTGTTAAATATGTGTGCTTTTCTGCTTGTCTTTTTTTTTTGCAGACATACAAATCGCTTACTCCCATGGTTTAGTTATGTAATTCATCCTACAGGTACACATGTATGCACATGTGTATAAGAAGCTATTGGTATAAAGAAATATATCATGGTATATAGTTTGCTTCATCAATATAAGTAAGTAGCTTTAAATGTCTTCGCAGACATTCCAAAGACCGTGGATGTATCAAAACGTACATATAGTTTAGTTTGCTATTGCATTGCAATAATATTTATGTTGCCGAATACGGTTACTTTGTAAGCCTTTTGTGTGTGACCAAGTGGCGGAGCTCGGCGGAGATGTCGAGGGGTCCAAGAACACAAATCATGCTTAAGCTTTGAGTAATTTTTTATTTTTTTTGAAATAAATACTAGAAAGATCTTTAAGGAATTTTTGGGGGTAAGAAGGGGACCATCGCCCCTTGGGCACAAGGGGCCCTTGTGACGTGCTGCTCTAGGGCCCCAAAATATATCCCTCCTCTACGGCGACGGTGACCACCTCACAACCACCTCCGCCTTCGGCATGACACCCACAGCCGGTGTCCACGGTTCCTGAGCGATGACCAATTAATCTAGATCTAGACCGAGCTTATTTTTAATTCTAACAAAAGATACCGTCGGCACACATGGCTAGTGCACCGGTGATAAGGCAATACCGTCGACATGCCCTAGTGTTCCGAAGATAGGAGATTTTGATGCGCCAACGGTAGCCCTTTTCCTAGTAGTGGCGGGCCGGGTTGTTATAATTGTTGGGCAGGGCTAGTGATCAGGCGAATGATACACACGATTTTCAGTTTGTAACTTCGACAATTAGTTTTACTACTTAGACGTGCCTTTTTCCGCCGGTGAATAAGAGAGCGTCTGAAAATGTGCATTCTCGGTTAACAGCTGTAACCTATATGTAACTAGAAAATTTTAACTACAACCTACATGTAACCAAAAATATATCGTTTGCGACCGAGATGCAACGGAAAAATATTTGCGACTCAGATGCAACCAGAAAAATCTCAGTTGCAGCCCGCATGTAACCGAATAAATTCTCACTTGCGACCTACATGTAACCGGAAAAAACTCAATTGCGATCCGCATGTAACCAGGGAAATCTTAGTTACAACCCGCATGTAACTGGAGAAATCTCAGTTGCGACCAACATGCAACTAGAAAAATCTCAGTTACGATCAATATGAAACTAGAAAATAATTCGGCTCCGACCCACATGCAACTGAAGAAATCTCAGTTGCGACCAACATGCAACTAGGAAAATCTCAGTTGCGAACAACATGAAACTAGAAAATAACTCGGCTCCAACCCACATGCAACTGGGAAAATCTCACTTGCGACCCTCATGCAACCGGGAAAGTCTGAGTTACGACTTGCATGCAACCGGGAAAAATCTTAGTTACGGCCTACATGCAACTAAGGAAAAATTCAGTTTCAGCCCTCATGCAACTGAAAAAAACTCTTAGTTGCGACCAATATATAACTCTCTAAATTTGCGTGAATCAGGAGGTAAGCCAATGGACCATGACATTCTTCTCAGCCGCATCACATATGTCCCGTTTTTTTGTTGCAAAAAATAAGCAAAGCACACAAAAAAAATGATGCTAAATGCCATGCTACAAAGCCACGACAAAGAATCAAAGCAGCTTTGACAAAGTAAGAGCATCTCCACTCGTCCCCCCGACGAAGCCCCCGGCGAGCGTTTTTTCCATCCGGACGGCGTAATTCGGCCCAGTCGTGCCCCCGGTTCCTCGTTTTCGTCCGGATTTGGGCCTAAATCCATCCGGCGATCCCACGCACCCCCCGGCCCCCCGGGGAGCGCTCGGGGACTCCGGACGAAACGAAGCGCGCGTGGCCCCAACTTGTCGGCGACAATGGCCTCCGATCTACGCCAAAACCCTCGTCTTCGCGATCTCACGGCAAAACCCTCGTCTTCCCGATCTACGGCAATACCCTCGTCGAACGAAAGCTTTGAACTCTCAAGTGGTGCAACATAGATAGATTATATATATATTTCGAATATAATTCGAATAAACATAAAAATTACATATAAAAACTTTAAAACTAAACTACTTCTTCTTCTTCTTAGAAGGCCCCGCCTCATCGTCGTCGCGGCGACGCTTCCGGCTCGTCACCTCCTCGTCGGAGGAAGTTGAGTCCTCCTCGTCGTCGTCCTCATCAGCCTCTTCGTCCTCCTCCTCCTGCTCCTCCTCCTCGCTCCTGCTCCTCCTCCTCTTCCTCGGCCTCTTCCTCGGCCTGCTCCTCGGCTCTGCTCCACGGCCTCTTCGTCCTCCTCCTCGTCGTCCCACTCGTCCTCGCCGGCCGGCGGGGGGAATCGTCGCTGCTGGACGATGCAGCTGGATCCCACCAATGGCGCCATCCAGGCGGCTTCCCTCGCTGTCGGTGTCCGATGGCCAAGAGATATCGCTCATGGTTGACGGAGGATGGTGACGAGAGAACGGATGAATGGCGTCGGCCGTCGGAAACCGTATATGTAGGTCTCTCGACGAAAGAGAGCGCCGGTTGCTCTTCCGCGGAGTTCGTGCTCCATTACGGCGGTTCTCGCATCGAGGCCACTTCGACCGTTCCCGACGAGTCATTTCGGCTCTCCGATCCACTTCGCGACGGTTCAATGCGGTGAGGGAACTCCGACGATTGCCCTTCCCGGTGACTCGCGCCGTCGCTATGCACGCGGTGGGTGCGCGTCCATGGGCTCGCGGCTGGAAAAATGGGCCTCCCCAGGCCAAAAACTACATCCATCCGGCGCTAAATTTCGCCGGATTTGGGCGTGGGGAGCCCAAACGAGTGGGGATGCTCTAACGCACGAGCGGCAGCACACGACCAAAGAGTCAGCGTGAAGCGCCCATGGAGAAAATGATGCCTGACCAAAACAGCAACAATGCACGGATCTTGATGCACTTAATGTAATGACTGATTAGGTGACTGAGATTTAATAAATCTCAGGCGCCGGATTTTCAGCAATTCCGATAATTGTTTTGCACTTAGTGGAATATTGCAAGAGTGTTTGTTATGTGAGGGTATAAGATTCATTGTCGGAGTATTTCCTATAATCGTAGATGAAGCCAAGAGGGGAGGAGCGGGGAAGATTTTTTTTTTTTTTGAAACGGGCAAAAAAGCCTTTGCCTTATATTGATATAGGAGAAGCAAACAGGGTAATGGCAAGAGCCATGAAAACATAAAAAGGAGATCGGGGACGAGAAACGCCCCCGACCAGGACAAAAGGATCAGCCTAAAAGATCCTCCAAGTTTGTAGCTCCGGCGAGAATCCACTCCTTTCCCGCTTCCCTGATCCTATGCATGACCACCGACGGCAAGGAGGATTTATTATTGAACACCCGCTCGTTCCTCTCTTTTCAGATCTCCCAAGCGATAAGCGTAATTGCCGAACGTAGGCCTTTAGAAGAGGAGGTGGTGGTCTTCGAAACGGCCAGCCAATAGTCCAGGACTTTAGGCCTTCCCTCTCCCAGGCCATTGATGAGGTCTGGACAAGACAACCAAGAAGCCGCGGCCGTCCAGATGCGCCTGGAGAAGGGGCATTCAAAGAGAATGTGACGAGCCGTCTCTTGGGCGGAGCGGCAGAGCTGGCAAGTAGGTTGATGTGGCCATCCACGTTTGGCCAAGCGGTCAGCGGTCCATAAACAATTCTGGACCGCAAGCCAGGCGAAAAAGCGGCACTTTGGGGGGGGGGGGGCAGGTCTTACAGACGATGTGCCCGAACTGGCATGGCAAAGAGGCGAGGAACTGGATCTTGTAGGCGGAGCTTGGAGAGTAGCAACCATTAGGGATCAAGGACCAAGTAATGGCATCCTCCGTGTCCGGGTGAAGCTGGATGTCTGCCAGGAGTTCCCAGAGGCGGACATATTGCTCAATGTGTTCGACACAGAACGCGTCGACCGCAATGTCCGAGATCCAGTTGTTATCCGTGAGGGCGTCTTGGACCGTACGATTTTTCCTCTTGGAAGCCTTGAAGATCAGCGGGGACGATATCATGTAGAATACTAATATTTTTGAAATCTTTTTTGTGTGACCAAGTGGTGGAGCTTCCCAAAGGTGTTGAGGGGCCCAAGAACAACAATTATGCTTAAACTTTTAGTAATCTTTAAATTTTATGCATAAATAATAGAAACATATTTAAGAATTGTTTGGGGATAGGGAGGGGGCCATGGCCCCCTGGTCTTGCGAAGCTCCGCCATTGTGAAAAGGGGCCCTTGGTAAGGTGTTGCCTTAGGGACCCTACGATTATGTGGACTCGCACTACTAGCTAGGCTATTGTATGACTCGAGTTGATATTGTGGGTTTTTCTGTATGTTTTTTCTGATTTCCTCAAGAAATGTGTATTCTATTTTAGAGCTAGTTTTTTTTTTGAAATTGTGTGGGCCTTAGCGGCTGTGCATTTTCATGGACAATCCTTCATAGAAATTAAGCAACTAAATTTTTTCTGTAATTTAATTTAAAGTTTTAAAGATGAAAGAAAACATAATTACAACTTGTATGTAACTAGAAAAATCTTACATGCAATCTAATTGTAGCTTGAAAAATCTTAGTTGCGACCCCACTTGCAACTTAAAAATATGCTATTTACAACCCTACTTATAACATGAAAAATCGTTTGAACCACATTTTCAACTAAAAAACCCACATTTTAAACTTCACTTGCAACCGAAATAAACTCATTTATAACTCGAAAATCTTAGTCGTTATCCACTTGCAAGTGTAAAAACACATGTCCAATCCACTTGCAACTGAAAATCCCACTTACAACTTAAAAATACGTGGCTGCATCCCAGATGCGAGTCCCACGCTATCACCAACCATGATACAATTCAACGGTAGAGTCGACCAAGCTCTAACTCAAATCTTGGCCGGCTGAGACTTAGAAACCGATAAAATATAACAACTGCACCAATAAGGTAGTAATAAAAGAGATCACTGAGAATACTCTTTCGCGACAAGGAATTTAATAGACTTAAGTAAAGTATTTATTTCTTTTGTTGAAAAAGTCAAGGTAATAAAATTCAACAACATGAAGATAAAACTGTTACATTTGCTCTTTGTTATAACATGGTTATGCACAAAATGAAAATAAAAAAAGTGAAAATTGTAAATCAAAGGGCTGACACTTTAGACTATATCGATTCATGATAAAGAGTACTCCCTCCGGATAGCTTTTTGAAATATGATTCTAACAATATAGCTTTTGAAATATGGATATAACGGTATAGCTTTCGTAGACATATAGTTTATATATTCTTAACCAAATTAAAGGTTAAAGTTTGTCTTAAACTATAGAAACGTCAGTAAAACTGGGTGAAATGGTCCGTAAACAACTAGGTGTTGTGTTGGCAAGAGTGTTCATTCATAGGCTGAACACTCGCCGGAAGCATTGTTTATCCCATATTCCCATATGTCTTTTTTTTTTTGGGACGGCCTAGAGCTGCTAGCATCCCACGAAAAACAATACAATCTGGGAAGAAAAAACGCACGATCTCCACGTAGGATCCGACGGTTATACAAGCTGAGAATCAGCAAACACATTCATCCACTGTTTTGGGGTACTTCGCAACACGCATGCTAGGATTATTACTTATTACCAATTTGAGACCGTGCGACAACCGACAAGGAGGTGAATGTGGTGGTATTTCTGCAGCTTGCCCGATTCCGATGATTGCCGTCATGTTTCCTTGCGAGTGAAAAAGAAAACGCATCCTTCAAACGTTCCCTCAAGATCTTTGTAGCTCATGAGTTGGAGTTTCTCCACCAGCCCTCGTGACTATATTGGGCCACTCCTTGCGGATTGAGAACTAAAACGTTACCCTAACGTCGAAATGGAAGATTCACGGACGTCGGAGCAAACACATAAAATTTGGGGTAACCTATTTAGAGCATCTCCAGTCGCGTCCCCCAAACCGTCCCCCAAAGGGATTTGGGGCGCGCCGGACAAAAAAAGCGTTCCAGCCGCGTCCCCCAAAGCCCTTTTTTGTCCGGTGCGCCCCGATACGGTGTCCTGCGCCCCGAGCCCGTCCCCGTCCCACAGGGGACGCACCGGGGACGCCGGACACAACGAAAGCGAGGCCAACCGACGCGGGCCCGACCCGTCGGCGGCACAGGGGAAAATTCGTCTCACACTCCCGCCAAATCCCGCCGCTCCCGCCAAATCGCGCCTATACCGCCGCGCACAGGCCTCCCAAAACATATCCCGCCGCCGATTCATTTCTCCTATCCCGCCGATTTCTTTCTCCCTCCCGCCGTGCACCCGCCGCCGCTACCCTCTCCCCATTCCATGGCGCCGCCCGACAGCCCCCAAAAAGATGGCGAAGAAAGCGGCCAAGAAGCCGCCGGGCAATGCGACGATAGGGGCGAAAGCGCCGTTCGCGGCCGCGGAAGGCGCCGGCTGCGAAGAAGAAGCCCGAAGGCATGACCGAAGATGAATGGCAGCAAGATTGCTCGCGCCGAAGCTATCGACGGCGGAGCCGAAAGGACGGAGGGCGGCGGAGCCGGAGAAGAAGGCTGCGGCGGCGCGCCGCCACTCGACGCATAATCGCCGGGTGTATCGCTGCCACCAACGCGAGCCCATATAGTACGAACGTGCCGGTGTACGTTCCGGGAGTCTTCTCTCCGTCGCAAGCCGCCTTCTACAATGACGGCCCCTCCGCCACTCCCGGGTGCGTGACGCCTAACTTGTCGCCGCACTACCGAGATGCGCCGCCGCACGGCGGCTTCAACCCCAACAACCTCTACTCCCCGCGTACGAGCAACGCGAGCCGGGACCCGGTCCGGACGGCGGCCCTTTCACCGGCCGCAGGGGTCCGCTCGAATACGACGGCGCCGGTCGCCGAGGAGGACGACGGGGTTGAGGAGGAGGACGACGAGGAAGAGGACGGGGTGGAGGACGACGAGGAGGACGACGTTGAGGACGAAGAGGGCGGCGAGGAAGAGGGCGGCGAGGAAGAGGACGACGAGGGTGCCGGTGACGATGATCTCGTGGAGGTAGACGCGGACGGCGTGAGGACGACGAGGGTGCCGGTGACGCACCATGCACAGGAACAGACAGATCGCGACGAGGTCGTCGTGCTCGACGGGCCTGCGTCGACTCAGGACACGACGCCGTCGACCAACCCCTTCTTCTAATTTGCATGCACCACCGGTCTGTAATATGATCGCGCGCCCAGCATTTTGATCGATCGCCGCTACTCTGATCGCGACGAACCGGCGGGAACGATCTCTTTTGAATGCATCTATTTGAATTTCTGATTGGGGGCGGCGTTTGGGGGCCGCGGCTGGGGAGCGACGTCCCCCAAACGCGGCACGAACAGAACACGTCCCCCAAACGTTCGATCCGGCGCGCTTTGGGGGACGGTTTGGGGGACGCGACTGGAGATGCTCTTAGGCCTCGTTCGGCACGCGTGGATTAATGTGTGTCTGAGAGAGTGTTTTGGGTGGCTGAATTGGGGTAAATGAGGTGTAACTGACCAGGTCAATCAGCTGCTGATCCGATATGGATTCACTCTAATCGGGAGGAACGAGAGAAGTGCATTTCAATCAGTTGCTAATTTGCCGGAGCAACGGGACGTTCAAGGCAACCCAAAAAAAACACGAGCTAGGTGGAGTGTTTCTGATCCATGTCAACCGGATGAGTATTTCAGCCTATTCTATTGGATCGAAGGGGCTAGACCCGTCCAAAACTGGAGTACCGAACGGTATGTAGAGTTTTTTAGCGTGTTTCATGTGGTTGACCTAAAAAATTACACCTTTAAAGTTTAAACACATGAAACCCGGCCTGTCGAACAAGGACTTGTAGGTTAAATTTTCCTTTCTGACATCAAGCGGGGATAGCTCAGTTGGGAGAGCGTCAGACTGAAGATCTGAAGGTCGGGTGTTCGATCCACCCTCACCGCATCAGCTTTTTCGCCTTTTTAAAGTTTCAGGCAATACATCTGGAGTTGTTTTCGTTCCCCTGGTTTCCCCTTCCACAACGTAGCCGCCGCCGACGCGACAGAAGACAGCAGATCTTCCGGCGTAAGCTCTCCCCGCTTTTTTTTTCGATGTTTGTTGCATCGCTTATAAAATTTGTGCAGCCAGTTGATTTCATGTCCATTACGTACAAACGGGTTAGATCACAGCAACCGTAGAACCTTTTTGTTTTCCCTCTAAGCTTCTCGTCAGATCCGCTTGAAGATACCCTACATGCCTGTAGTTTTTATTTAGCTCAATCTATCTGGACAGTCTAATTTCATCATCTAGGTTACGACTCGTATCCAGTTGTATTCATCTAGGTTTTGAAATTTTGATTCTCTCTATGGGGCTTGCAATTTCGCTGTCGGTTGACGAGATTCTAAAATTCAAGGATAGTGGGTTCAGTTCGAAAATTGGAACCAGTGGTGTTGTTCCTTCTATTTAAGGTAGAAGGATACTACATCTTGTAGGTTATTTTCAATCTATTCAAGACAGATGGGGATTTCGTAGGTCAAGGGAAGATAAACTATGTTCGTTTCATCAAAAAAAATAAAAAAGAGAACAACAATGTTCTTCCAATTTTTGTAGCTTGTTAAGAATCAAGAATCTGCAAAGCAAATCCTCCTTCCCCTGTCTCCTTTCTCGACAGTGGTCTCTCCCCCCTTGTAGTGGGCTATCTATGAGTGTGCTGGAACTTCTCCCCCTAGATCTTTTGATGGGTAGGTTTGAGTGAACCTGGCAAGATGTGTTTGTGTTGTAATAAACGTTGTGACATCTGGTTTCAGCAATGGAACTGGGGCTATGCCCTGTTTTTCTAAAAAAAAAAGAATCTGCAAATTGAAAATGGAACCGAGGTGTTCGCCCTGTATGTAAAAGAAAAGGGACATGGGCTACATGCTCTTATTCATGACCTGAGGGCTGCGGTGATGAACTATTGAGAATAGGATGGGCTAAGTCAGTAATCTTTAGTTTTCTATGTTATTCAATTCTGACCTTGCTATTGGACTGTTTGTTCATTTATCAATCTACGCTTATGTTTATGAACTATGTAATGTCCCATTGCGCTGTTTATCTCTACATTTCCACTGTAATCTATCTATTGAAGGATGGTCTAATTTCACCATCTAGGTTATGGTTTTGGGTCTAATTGCAATATCTAGGTTTTTGATTCTCTACATGTGGCTTGCATCTTCGCTGTTTGTTCTTCACGAGATAGAAGGACACTGGGTTTAGTTCAAAAAATTGAATCAATGGTGTTGTTAGGCTGTTTAGTTCGACCTATTCCTGACATGTGGAGATTACATAGGTCAAGCGAAGATAAACTGTATTTGTTCAATTTTTTGTATCTTGATTTCATATCGGTTGCTCAGAAACTAGAATCTGCAAACTGAATATGTAACCGAGGTGTTTGCCCTATATCTAAAATGAAAAGAGATGTGCTACATGGTTTATTCATGACTTGAGGCAATGAATTGTTGAGAATAGGATGTGTAAGGTAGTATTCTTTATTTATCTATGTGATGCAATTCTGGCCTTGCTATTGGATTGTTTGTTCATCAACTATGCTTATGCTTATGAAGTATGTAACATTCCATTGTGCTGTTTATCTCTGTAATTTCATGTGGTCCTACTTGTAACAGTGATTATTTTGGATAACCAGTACATTTTTCTTCTAAGCAGACTGTAACAATGATGGGTTCACGAGGTACCACTGCTGTGCTGTCGAGAGCTGTTCGGATGAGGCAAAAGCTGCAGTCTGCTTTGGAGGCCAGTACGCTAGATATTGAAGATGTTTCTTACCAACATGCTGGGCATGCAGCTGTGAAGGACAATGCAAACGAGACACATTTTAACATCAAGGTAATTTCACCGAAGTTTGAGGGCCAGAGCCTTGTGAAGCGTCACAGGATGGTGTACGATCTCTTGACCGATGAGTTGAACTCGGGTCTTCATGCTATCTCCATTGTTGCGAAAACTCCAAAGGAGTCTGGATCATGAACGTCAAAGAAGCATAGACTTAATTAGTGTGTGTTCCAAAATAAATTGATTGCAGCAATATCATGTAGCCATGAATCAAACAGTAACAATATGTCATGTTTCTTTCATGACAAAGACATGGTGTTGCATACTTGCATTAGATCGTAAGTATGGATAATCACCTGTGGCCATGAAAGCTATGAACATTTAGTCAGTACTCAGTACCACATTCTCGTTTCATTTATCCATAATTGTCAAGGACCTTGTATGGTGGCGCTTCTAGAGGCATTTGGCAAACTGAAGATTTTGTGTTGGTGATGGATATATTTTCTCATCCTTCTTTTTGGTGATCTATATTTTTTTGCGGTGGATCTGTACTTGCTTTGAACATAAGAGATAAAATCTTTTGCTAAATATAGTACAATCTAATATGTTCTATAAGTCTGATAAGTTTTGACTCTGATTGGTGCAAATAAACTGTAGCCGAAGCACATTTAGTTATTTATTTGTGTCCTAGACCTTAGTCTATTCAGGCATGAACTGTCTTCCTGGTTTTCCTTACGACCTTAAGAGTACCAGTTCCATTATCAAGAGATAACGGAACAGGCACCACGGTGATCTGGTCCAGCTGATCACAGGTTTGCCGCCTACTGCAAGCAAACAAGTGTAGCCATGAATTATCTGTTGGGCCACATTGCTACTGCATCATCTTATTTTAAATCTTCGAATACAACACACGGTTTTTTTACATCCATGGTCATGGACTCCTCAAGTTTCGCACTGGTGCTTTCTTCATCACCAATCTTACGGTTCTCTTTTCTGCAAAAAGGATTTTCTTAAGTTCTCCGCAATGCCTTAAGCAACATCAGAATCTTGAATAACTGGAAAATCTTAAGCTCTGAAAATCCTAGTCGTTAATTTATTTTTCCTGTCTCTCTCTGCCATAAGTTGACGAGGGCATGTCGCCAGGCTTTAGCAAGGCTGCAACACTACTATAGACGTGCTTTTGGTCGGTACTTGCTGGAGAAACCACGAGCAGGGATGCAGATTGCTGGCCAATCTGTCGCTACTGGTGCCTTTGTAGCGGTTACCAGCAAGCCTTGGTTTCACCGTAATTTGTGTATTTCGTTTTGATAGCCACGATTACCATGTTCTGAGAGTTCAAAGGCATATCTCAAGTTTAACAGGCTGCAAGTGTTTGTGTTGCATCTGGACGAGAAAAATACCAACTGAAGAAAGTATTCCCCTACGACACTGGCACACATTCCTGCTTGCTTGTATCAGAATGAGACGGAGGGAAAGCTGGACTGCCCGTGGACGTATCATTGCAGTTGGATTGCGTTTGTTAAGGCACATAAAGAGAGTCAAACACCATCTAGAAAAGAACAGGCTACAAAAGGACGGGGGAAAGTAAAACACCATCTAGAAAAAACAATATGATAAAAAAGGTCAGCGAAAATGGTAAACATGATGAAAAAAATAAAACACCATCTAGAAAAAACAATATGATAAAAAAGGTCAGCGAAAATGGTAAACATGATGAAAAAAATTTGCCCCCATGCAGGATCGAACTACAGACCTTCAGTTTACAAGACTGACGCTCTACCACTGAGCTATAGGGGCTACTGTTGTTACAGTTAGTATTGAAAGAAATTTACCTAATACATTTCTGGCTAAAGCTTTCAACTTAGGCACATGCATTCAGCCTGTTTTTTCTTATATTTCAGACGAGCAGTTGAAATACATAACACCAGTGTAGTATTAAAGTATTCCAGTAGCACCTTACAAATCACGATATGGCTCCATAAGAGGGGCACAACAAAACAAAATAGTAGAGCTGAATACTGATCTTTCATAAGAAAAACTGCTAAACATTACCAGAAAAGACTACTAGTATTTTCTAATGTATCCAATCTCTGTTGAACAAAAATGGTTACTGGCAATACTTTAATAAACTAGACTAAATGCTCATGAAAAGCAACACTGCTTGGAGAAACTAAAGTAATACAGTAGAGTTGAGCAGGCACACTGTAGAGTTTATTCCACATCCTCCTCCTTATGAACGTTAATCTGGCCTTCAGTGAAATCACATGGCTTGATGGGCACACCCAATTGCTTCCGCATTTTTCTTATAATAAATGTCTCGCTTTCTTCACATATTGAAACCACAGTCCCTTTCCGCCCAAGACGTCCAGTCCGACCAGCTCTGTGGGCGTAGTGTGTAGAGTCTGTTGGCTGATCCAGGTTAATCACAAGGTCGCATTCTGGCACATCCAGTCCTCTAGCGGATAACTCGTTTGTGACTAGAACTCTGAATTCACCTGCCTTGAACTTTTTCAAGACTGTTGACCTTGCAAGCTTCCCAAGATCTCCATGCAGCTCAATAGCTTTTATCCCACGGGCCTCCAACTTAAATACAACATCCTTCAGTGGCTTGGTGTTGTTCATAAATGCAATCACCGTCTGTGCTTCCAGAGCATGGATGCATCTCCTTAAGGTGTCAACTTTGTGTTGAGCCTTCGATGTACAGTAGTAATGCTCCAGTGACGGAGGCAAGCTGTTAACTGCAGCTTGATTAACGGACATTGCTGGATCGGAGCCTGGTTCACCCTGGGACAGCATAGGCCTTGGAACAGCAATTGAGTCGAGAGGAACAGCACTCTTAGCCCTAACAAGAACTGGGTCATGACCCCAACTCTTGGCTGCACGTATAACTGAAAACGGTATTGTTGCTGATACCAAGATTGTCTGACGCTCAGACCGCCTAGCAAGTGGACCGAGGATGCCACTAGAAGATGAAGTGCCAGATCTCCTACCAACATGCTCTAGTATTCTATGCATATCCTCGCGGTAATTAAATGACAAAAGCTGGTCGACTTCATCCAGTACAAGAAAACGGCAGTTATGTGTCTGTAGCTTACCAGCTGCTGAAATTTCCGAAATACGGCCAGGTGTTCCAACAACAATAATTGGCTTGTTCTTCTTCAATGCTTCTTCTTGCCTCGAACGGTTAGCACCGCCAACAAGCTGCTGCACAAGTCTCTTGTCATCAGGGCCCAAGATTTTCTCGACCTCTCGCACTATCTGCATTCCTAATTCTCTTGAAGGAGCAACAACAACTGCTTCTATACCTGATCTCTTGTCAGATTTACCCTGCTCTCCAGCCCTCTTCAAGGGGCCTATTTCAGAAAGAATAGGGAGAAGGTACGCAAGGGTTTTCCCCGACCCAGTATACGACTGGATAACCACGTCATGCCTTTGTGATATGACAGGAATGGAAGCAGACTGGACCTCGGTTGGAGAAGTCAGGCCTTCCTTGTTCAACCGGTCAATGAGCAACGGCGGCAAACCGAGCTCTTCAAATGAACTCGCGGAGAACAAAGACTCATCAATCTTCAGTTTCTTCTTCACCACCGGCGACTTCGGTAAGGCAGTCTTAAGCGGATAAACCTTCTTTGGTTTCACACTGTAGGAAGTGTCTCTTGAGCTTGGCCTCGGACCTCCGGTTCGTGTCACCCTTTCTTTCTTCACATAGTCAGCTTTGCTCTGGACTTCAAGGTTAGCTAGGGTCAGCGCGCTGCCGCTGTCCTCGACAGCTTGGCTGCCCCTCCAAGCACTCTGATGAAACCGAGCTGCACGCGGCAGCGACAGCATTCTGAACGGAAGGTGGTCGCCGACGACAAAGCATGACCGGGATGATGCCAAAGCAAGAACGTTCCGATGAACTTGCCCGATAATTAGCCTCATTTGTGAAAAATGCTGAATAACGTCAAACTCGGCACCTGAACTCGACAATTCTATCTATGTTGGAGGCTCTTATTTTCAGCAAGTTCGGGACAGGGTGTGCTTGTAGCTGTGCAAGATAATCAGAAAACAAGGTCAGAAAACCGGGGGCGGATCTACATGGCCTGGTGGTGTGCGCACCATACATCTGTGCGAACTAGTTTGGGATTAAGTAATCACTGGATGACCAAAGGTTCATACCTCGAAGCGGACGGGGCAGAGGCAGCCGGGACGGGACGAGGTAGAAGGGGAACTGCGATGGCGGCGACGCGGGAAGGTTGTGGGGTGTGGGTGGAGGGGAGGGGGCGGTTTGACGCGTCGCCGGTGAAGGTAAGCCACGGCACGTCGGCGGCTCTAGAGCACAGCTGTGCCGGAAGGTGAGATTTTGGAGCCGTGTTGGCTGGGTTTTGGGTAGGTCGGAGCAGGAGAGCAGGGTGGCTGCGCGGGCGAGGAGGGGATAGGGGAGGAGGTGCGGGAGGGTTGGAGAGGCTGCGGAGGAGATGGACTTCGACGGTCCGGATCATTAGCGGGTGAAATTCCTCTGTTAAAATTTTAAGAAAAAAAATCCAGTCCAGTGTAGATGGGATTTTTCTTTTTTTGACAAACTTGCAGGCAGATGAATGTTGGGCCTGAGTTATGAAACTTTTCAAAACTTGGTTCCCTAATTATAAACTTAATTTACAAACTACAAACTTGAAGTAAACTAAGTTTTTAAACAGGAAAACTTATTTTTTCCAATTTGTACTACAAATTTATACTGCTCAAAAAGTGTATTTGGCACATGAGCACCAGTGCTCCTGATTTTTAAAAATCATATTTTTTGGAGTTCAAAAAATATGAAATTAAATACCCACATACATATAAATATTCTGAAGGTACGGTAGAAATTTTGGAGAAAAATATGTTATATTTTAAGCTATACAAAAAAGACAAATTTCTGACAAATATATACCTCTATACGTAGCCACAAATTTGTTTTTTTCCTGTAGCTCAAAATACAATGCAATTTATACCGAAAATTTGCATGAATATTCAGAACATGTGTATGCATTCATGGAATAAATGTGATAAATTTTTGAAACGCAGAAATACAGTTTTTAAATATTTTGAAAACTGAGAGCACTGGAGCTCATGTGCACCAAATTTGCTTCCTATACTGCTAAATTAATTAACTTATGAAGTGCGATGCTGAAATTTTTAATTTGTTTGGAAAAAGTTTCAAGGTATTGAACCTATAGCTTTTATAATTATTAGGGTGATAAATCATACTCGTGAATCTCCTCTCTCCCCAGCTCCCGTGTCGCTCCCGCATGGGCAACCCAGGGGCGACTCAAACCCTAACTCAACCCCCTTCCCCATGTTATCTCTCCCCCTCCGTTGCCGCCGGCGGCCGGCCCCCACCGAACCCTCCCTCTCCAACCCTGCCTCTCATCTCTCCTCCTTTGAACCTGAACCCTAGCCAGCATCTCTCTCCCCAACGGCGACGAATATGAGGCACTCTCTGGCAGCTGGTTCGGCGGGCGGGCATTTCCTGCCATGGGATAGCTCCAACTCGGCTAGGGTGCCAGTTTGTGGTGCTCTCTGGCGGTTCCCCCTGTGTCTAGATCTAGATCCAGATCAAGGGCCATCCGGCCAGATCTGGAGGTGGCTACTCGTGCGGCTCTTGCCGGTCTGGTACCTCACCGGCGGTGGACTGCCTCTGTTTGATGGTCGTGAAAGAGGTGTATGATGGTGCGGGCGATGGGGAAGAAGACGGTGGCAGGTGGTAGTGGAGTTGAGCTTGTTGCGGTGGCTGGGGTGACCGGCCTCGCACGAGTTGCCTGTCTTCTTCGATGGTGGGCGAGGGTGGGCCCTCTGGTCGGTGGGAGTTGCGGCGCTTCGGCGGGGGTCACGCCTCTGGTGCTGCCATGTGGTCATGGTCGCGTGGGCGGCGTGTTTACTGGGTAGTGACAAACTGTGGGAGTGGCCAGCAGCTCCTGGTCGCTCTCGGGTTCGGATTCGGACTTTTGGCTGGGGTGAAAACCTGCCCGGCGTGTCCGGAGCCGGCGGCAGCGACTCCCAAGGGCGTCGCTTTCTTGCTGAAGAGGCCGTCCCAACTTCCTCACTATCCCTCCTGTTGCTCCGGGTGAAAATCTTGATCCGCTCGGATCGGACGGTGGCGAAACCTTTTGGTGTCGTTCCCTTGCTGAAGGCGCCGTCTTGGAGCCCACGGTGTGTCTCTCAGTCGGCGGTGGTGCTGGCGATGGCGTTGATGGTGAAGCTCCCTGGAGGCGATGTCTGCGAAGGTGGTGCTCGTGTCTTGGCGGGGTGCAACGTTTGTTGGTGCGCCTGCTCGGGCTCTAGGGAGAGCTCTGGCCCGCCGATGATGGTGTTTCTTGTCTGCCTAGGGACATGGGTTCCCTCCGGCGATAGAGACCGAAGGCGAGACGACAATGCCCCCAGCGCAGAACGTGATCCTCATCTTCTTCGATGTAGTTCTCCTTAAGAGTTTCTTGCTTGCTGTTTAGCTCTTCCGGTTGACCCGGTTTAGTTTTGATGCCTAGTTCATTTTGTGTGTTGGGTGTTGTTGTAATATGGATAAGCGCTCTTGTATCTTCCGCCAATGTGGCGTTATTAATTTAACGCTAGGCCTCAGCCTTAAGTTTAAAAAATAATTATTAGGGTTTAGCGTTAGGAACATATTACCTGTTTGTCAACTTGTGAAACTCAAAAAGAGCACAAATGAAAATAGAGAATTTGGCGACAATGTTGACAAGTCATGTTTCTTTTGGTAACTACAAGTATATTTAGGTTAGACTTAACATTCTACCAGCAAACGAATTTATGGCAAATTGCGGTAACCGTATGAGAATTTGCGAGGTCATTTTTAGTCCGTGTCGGAAATGGAAAAAATAGGAAAGTATTTTATCAACCTCAGGAAACGTTGTTCAGTTGAAGTTGTTCAATTTTACACAAATCATACTTTTCTTAATCATTCAAATACAGCTCACTGCATGAGCCCCGATGCTACTTTCTACAATACAGGCCCTGAGTTGAGCAATGCACAACTACTCTTAATCTTGGATAGTACTGAGTTCTAAGTGATCCTAGAAGAACCTATCAACAGATGAATCAGACTCAGACAAGCTACCTTCAAAGTTCACCTTGCAGCCACCAGGAAACTGCAACCCAGCTAGCTCGCAGCTCTGCCTTGTAACCTGAGGGCATGATCGGACATCTAGGTACTCCAGTGCATTGCATGATTCTATCACGCTGCTCACTCCCGCAACCGTGATGCTAACACAATTATTGATCTTCAGAACTCTCAGTTCTGACTGAAACACGTTTGTTTGCATTCCCTGGAATGCCGCATCAGTTATATGGTCACAGCACCCGACATCGATAGCTGCAAGAAGTTTACAGTTACGCAGCAGACTTCTCAGTGAGGCGCCTGTTATTTTCAAGCACCAGTCCATTCTTATGCTCCTGAGGCTGCTGCAACAGGCAAGAGCTAGTGCTTCTATGGGCTCATCGCTAATATCCCGACATCCACCGATGCTGAGAGTCTCTAGGTTGCAGCAGAACTTAGCTAGTGTATAGATGGACTTATTGCCTACTTTGCTGCAATCCAACAACTTCAGTGATAACAGAGATGACGAAGAAACCTCCGCAATTCTGCAAACTCCAGGATCACCAACTTTATTGCATTTGCTTATGTCCAGCGACTTCATATTATGACAACCATCAGCTAGAGCTGAGATTCCAGCATCTGTTATGCTGTTACATCCCGCAGCCCCAAGCTCTTCCAAATTTGAACAGCTTTTTGATACAGCATGCAACAAATTATCAGTTATTAATCTGCAACCTGTGATGTACAACTGTCTCAAATGCCGGCATCCCAATGCAACCACCTTTAAACCTCTGTCACTAAGCCTTCTGCAGTGAGAGACATCTAGGGTTTGTAGAAATGGCAGCCCATCCCCTAATTTGATCATTCCAACATCAGTGATACCTAAGAGACACATGAACAGTGGATAATGTAAATACATTATCAATAGATTAAAGAAATAGCAACAATTTCACACCCAAATGAGATACTGCTTCCACTTATATGATATGAGTCCCCATCACAATGCTAAGTACCATTTAGGTTCGAGAAAACATAAAGATGTCGGTCCATGCTAAAAAGGGTATGCCAAAGCCAAAATGACAATGAAACTATCAAAGATGTTGGTTTCAGTTCTGAACTGCATGAATGCATTAAAACCAAGACTCATAACCTCTAGAATTGCTAGTAACTTTAAAGTGCAGAAGATTGGAAATATTTATTTTCCTCAAAAAAATTAGCAACTGTTTTTTAGAGCAAAGAACAAAGGCCCAGATTTGTGGAAAGCTTTAAGATCTGCTGGTGATACCAGCTACAACAGTGTAAAAAATAAAAACATTTCAACAACCAGCCTGATGGCTAACAAAAAAGATAGCACTCAGCGCAGGAACCGCAAGGACTAACAACAGCTTGAAAGTTAGCAATATGTATCACCATGTCAGAGAATATTACAAAGGATCACAAGTTGTATGATTAAATATTTTATCTAAAGTACACTTGCCCAGCTTATAATTGTCTAGCCAGACTATCCAAAATGAACCAATGGGTTATTACCACAACAAAGTACAGAACAGAACTTTTTCTGGGAGCTGTAAAACAACTACAGATGGGATCCCACATCACAAAAATCAGGATGTCTATATACACAATTGAGGACAACTGAGCATTTTTATCTGACCTGGCATATCGAACCAAACATAGCATAACCGGGGCTGCAAATATCTTGCTGATCCCACAGTAGACTAACATCTCTACTCGAGTCGAGTTCTATGGTCTAGCAGTGTAATGTAACCTACACTGGAAAAATCTTCAGAAATTTGGAAAATTCACTTGTATGCACTTCTCACTTCGAATCTAGCATTAGCTGTAGCTGCCTGGGTTATTTCGTAGGAATACATCAAATTCATTGGTTCACATGTTTCTGATGAACGACTTAAAATTAACATATAGTTAAAATGATGCAACAGCAGAGTTTTCCCAAGCCAAAAAGATCTATTCTATCCCATCTTTGCAGGTTAAAGAACACCAATAAACCACAAATCGCATCTGTTAGCGTTCTGCATTTGCAAAATCACGCACACACTGACACAACCATAGCGAATGGATCGCTATCGAAAAAGGAGGTCTCACCTTTGCAGTTCTGCAGAGCGAGGACTCGCAGATTGCAGAAGCCCCTGGCAATGACGTCCAGGTCGTCGTCGATAACACCAGGGTAGAACGAGCGGTACGGCGATTGGGAGAGGTCCAGCTCGCGGATGCCCGGGAAGCGCGCTGCTAGCCTGCGCAGCATGGACGGACCGGCGCGCGCGCGCAGGCGGCGCCGCTCGGAGCTCTGGATCTGGAGCCAGCGCTTGCACACGAGCCCGAACGCGTCACGTTCCGACTCGGGCCCCAGCCTGGCGAGCACCGCACGGAGCTCGTCGTCGGTGAGCACCGCGTTGATGGGGGCCTCATCGCCCACTGATGGTGATGCAGACATTGCCGGAGTTCGGAATTATTCGGGCTTTTCAGTGGAGAAATTATTAGTTTTCAATTTCCCATCTGGAGTGGGCTTTTTAATCCGCCGGACGGTAGTTGGGCATGCCCATCTGGGCCCTCTACTCCAGTACTCCACGTCTTCAAGAAAATATACTCTTTTCTCTCACAAAAAAAATCATTAAGAAAAGCCTAAATGACCTCAAACTTCCTAGTAGAATAGTCACTAAAGTGTTTATGATTTCTATATTTTTGAGAAGATTTCTCAAAATTTTATTTCAGCAAAAAATCCGTTGAATTTGAATAATTGTAATTCATTGTTTGATGGCCATAATTTTTAGATGGTCAAACTTTTGTTTTCCTAGTGAAATTTAAAAGGGCAAATACTTAGGATGGGAGGAAGTACTTATATAGTTATGCATTGTTAACTAATTTTTTTTATCAATTATGTTCTCTCCTTATTATCTTTTCTCATTACACATATCTGCCTAGCTCCACCTAAGAGCAACTCTAGCATACCCCCATCCTGCGGCCCTTAAAATCACATATATAAACGTGTAGGTAAATGTGATTTAAGAGCTCAAACTTGAGTATCGCAAATCAGACCCCTTAATAAAACAGCATATTCAAGAATATTCCACCAAAAAGGCCCACTACCAGCATTTATTTATTTATTTATTTATTTTAAGTTCTTGACGTTTCATCCACGGCCTGCCAGCCAGCCTCTACACCTTGAGCTGCAACTAGCACTGTGTGCTCCAACATGCACATGCGTGGCCATCGGCTTGCGTCGTGCGTGAATCGCCTTGTGCGCACATGCAAGCCTCCTTGCCCCGTGTGTGCCACCACCTTACCCCGTGCTCGCCGTCGCCTTGCCCATATGCACGCTGTTGTGTAGGGGTTTGCAGCAGAAAACAAAAAAGTCCAACTAACGGATCCCAATATGTCCAGATCTATCTAAAAGTAATGTTGTAATAGAGTTCACACCTTTGAAGACTGAAAGCAGTTAACGTTCCGCTAGAATATGGATGCTGTAGTCTTACTCGTTGCCGACCTCAGGGTCGAGTGGCAGTCCTCCCATACGACCTTAAGTGCCGGAAGTGGCAGCACCCCAGTTTCACACACATACGATGCTCAACGACGCTACCATCTCCGATCCATCGAAGGTGCGGAAGTAGATCTTCTGGATTCGGATCCCAGCATCGCTACAACATACTAGGTGGAGTGGACTCCCTCCGTGTGCAACTCTTTGAGGAATCACGTGCGGGAGAGAGAACTAGAGAGAGGGGGAGAGATGCGCCTAGGGTTGGGCTCTCTTTTCCTCAAAGGAGGAATTGTGTGCTCCTCCCCCCAAGCCTCCACCTTATATAGGGGGAATGGGAGGGGGTTTGGTGCAGCCAAAACCCTTGGGGCGGGGGGGGGGGGGTGAAATTCTCCTGTAACATAGTTTTGTGTGTTTGTTATCAACATAAATATATTTTTACCATGTGCTTATGTGTTCTAGAGAATATTTATATTAAGCATGTCACAGTGGCCGATCTCTAAAAAGTGAAACAACAAGACGGTGCCTTGCAACTTTGTGGTGAAGTGTCTGCAGGTGCTCAAGAATGTATTAGGGGTTGGCTTGGAATAATGGTGGAGGGAACCACACCAAAGATGAATGTTGAGGATCTCCAGTCCGGAGACTCCGGCCTTTGTACACTAGAGACTCCGGCCTCCCCAGGCCGGAGACTACGGAGAAGTCTCCGGACCACCCAAGTCGAGAAGCTGGCCCGTGTGCCCCACTCTCACTATGGGGGTCCGGGAACTTTGCCAGAGACTCCGAGGTTTGGGGGTACACACCGAAGAATTCGGTGTCTTGTTCTGCAGAGTTCAAAAAAATACTCAAAACAAAGATTTCCTGTTCTGCAGAGTTATGAACCAATAAAAGGAGGTCGTTTAGAAAATCCCTGAAATCAATGCAAAACATAAATATAACATCTTATAACATACAAATATATTGGAATATATGGCAATAAACTGCAAATTTTATGCATGCATTTTACATGCATCACGGCCCTAAGCACATTCATCCTTGGTTTTGCGGTAACAACCCGGCTAGGATTCGCGGAATGTGCGCCGCTCCTCAACTGCAACAACTATTCTCATCACAATTGTCTTTGGATCAACAATCTTGTGTGTCTCCTTCGCATAAGCAGATGTCTTCCTTGCATCATTCCGTGCTTGCTATAGATTGTATAGCATGGTTAATGTCAGACTTGGTCTTCCGCTGCCTTTTATCCGCGTGAAGGCTAGACACGAGGAAAGGCGGTGGCAGTTCCATCCAACAACTTGTAGCTTCTATAGTGCAAGCCAGAGTATTAGATGGTCTTATTACATGATGGATAACAAAAGAACTAAAAAAAGAACTAAGCCCTTCAATTTCTTGGATTTCGCATAAATAAATACCACTACTGGCCAGTCTGGAAGGGGGACGTCGCCACTAAGTATTCAGTCCTTTTCGTTGAAAAGGCGGCATCGCTGGATAGAAAATCGGTGCCATTCCGGATATCCGCAAAGCTTAACGAGCCCACTACCAAGTGACACATTCGCTCACATAGATCGATTTAACGAAACGAGCCAGGTCGAGCTCTCCCCATGGCGTACACGAACAGGAGCAGGCCTCAGAATTGAGAAATGGCAAGAGCTCCCTCGGTTCGACTGCGGATGGTTCTGCCGGCCGGCGTAACTGCGGACGGAGACGGCGGCGATTAATCCGGCCGCGATCTGGATTCCGCGTGATGCGTCCGTGTGGGACACGGAGAGGAGCACGTAGTCGTGCTGACTCGATGCCGCGCGGGACACGGCGACTTCTTGGGCTGTGGCAGAAGCGAAGATGGGTATGGTCGCCGATGGCCGCGACGGCGACCGGAGAGGGAAACTGGATATGGGAAGGGGGATCCTCGCCAAAAGAAGAGACCGGTCGACCACTGCGCATGCGCCCCTGAAACCCAAGATTTTTTTTAAGCTGGAAAGGTCCTGGTTTTACACGCTGGATCGTCCTTCTTCCACATCACCCGTGGGGCCTTTTTCTCCATCTGCTGTGGTTTGAGACTTGCAGTCAAGCAGCCGTTAATCCGTGAAGTTAATTAAGGGCGTCCGATAGTATAACCCTGGAAGGTATATATACTTAGAAGAGATCGACGTGCAACTTTTGAGGGAGCTTCACTTACTTGCAGTAACAAATGAACCCTGCGCCGCGAGATGGTTTTGCGAAAAAGAATCTGCAACTATAGCTCTACTGGAACATGACATACGTGCGTACGTAATTGATAAAGGCGTTTTCGAAGCCCAGTTGCATTGTTCTTAGCACCTTCTATAGGCTCCGAAACCTAAAATGATTCTGAAAAAAGGCTGGCTAGCCAACAATACTGCAAGTAGAAGTAGGTACCAGTCCCAAACACAGGCTATCCGTATCTGCATATACTAAGATCCCTGGGCCTGCAATGGCGCCCCACCTCTTTTCCCGTAACCCGAGGTTGAGATTGTGCGAGCACATGGGCTGCTCCTTCCAAAGTGGCGAGCCACCTGCCTTTGGGGCCGATCGACATAGACAAGTCGAGAGAGCTCACGATCGGAGCAAGCAAAGGTTTCTGCTACTCCTCCCCTGCTAAAGAATATCTATACCTATCTATCCAGCGGTAGCATGCAGCAGCGGTTGGCCGGTCGATCGATCGCGCGCCCATGGCGCTCGCACGATCGAAGCGGATGACACAGCCCCACGTTAAAGCTCGCCCTTTTGGCGAACGTGAACCGCTGCTTTTCCGGCGCCGATGAGCCCCTGCTGACTCGACGCGAATCCCCTGCCTGACTTTCGCCCAAGATTTCATCACCCCCGCACCCTATAAAACCCGACTCCGCCACTCAACCTACCCCTCCCCCCTCTCCCTCCTCTCTCACTCAGACACACACAGCCTACCAACGAGTCTTCTCGATCTTTCTTAGGCAGGCAGCAAAGAATTAGAACATGACGAAGTCGAGCTGCGGCCATGTGATCGGGGTGCCGGTGACCTCCAAGGCGTACGCCATAGAGGAGTCGACGACGAGGGGCACCGGACCGGTTAAGAATGACGGCGATCGCCTTGCAGTCTCGTTGACGCACCCGAGCCCCTATGCTTCTTTCGGTTACAAGCACAGTGCGTCTTCGATCTCCCAAAGATTTTCTTCCCCAACCTGTCGATCTTCTGTACGCATGCATGTGATGCTAATAATTTGGTGTCATTTCAGGCAGCAAGGGTCAGGTGATCCACTGGGTGAACAAGCTGGGCAGACGCGCTCAGGGCTTCAGGGACCACGGTGAGACAGCCTTCAGAAACCAGAACCCCTCAAATTTCCCAAATGGGACTTCAACGGACAGTGTGCTGACGTGTATCTTTCACAGTGACCTTGGGGCCGAAGCTGTCGGAGACGGTGAGGGGGAAGCTGAGCCTGGGCGCGAGGATCCTGCAGGCGGGGGGCGTGGAGCGGGTGTTCCGGCAGGCCTTCACGGCCGAGAAGGGCGAGCGGCTGACCAAGGCCCTGCAGTGCTACCTCTACACCACCAGCGGGCCCATCGCCGGGATGCTCTTCGTCTCCACCCGGAAGATCGCCTTCCGCAGCGACCGCTCCCTCACCGTCACCTCCCCCTCCGGGGACGTCGCGCGGGTGCCGTACAAGGTGGTTGTGCCGCTCAGGAGGATCAAGCGGGTGAAGCCCAGCGAGAACGCCGAGAACCCGGAGCACAAGTACATACACATGGCCACCGTGGACGGCTTCGAGTTCTGGTTCATGGGCTTCGTCAGCTACCAGCGGTGCTGCAAGTACATGCAGCAGGTCATCGCGTCCGAGCTACTATGATCGATCGATGGAGCTAGCTGCCTAAGGTTCTAGTCTGCGGCAACTTCTTGTTGGGGCGCGCGCGCCAAGCAGAAACCTCTGCTCCACCATTTTTTTGATGAGAGCATGTTCCTTCCTCTTGCAATTTGGATTGACAGATATGGCTATTGCAATTTCTGTTGGTAGGGCCAAGGAACTTGGTCTGAACGAAAAAAAAAATCTTGGAAACATGAAGAAAATTGTTTGCTGTACATGCATGTCAGAAGTTTCTGAACGGGATACGATTGACTTATGTACTTGAACACAGTAATATCAAGGCATATATACGAAAAATTCTACATGAAAGGCATATATAGGAATTAATTAAGCGGCTGGCGCAAAAAATAATTCTCCATTTGCATGAAATTTGTTGCACGAAAGAAATCCCTGCAAAATATTTTATTAATGAAGTATTCATGCTGCAAATTTTATCTTGAGAACTATGCTTTAATCTTTCACCAAGATTAAAAATCCTAATACTCATGCCTATGGCTGTGTGCATCCCTAGTCGGTGCAGAGGTGGGGGGCGACCCGAGCCCCTAACCCTAGCTCCATCGAGGGAGTCTTCTCCCCCATGCCGCCACCGGAGGAAGCTTCTGGGCAAAGCCCGGGCTGCCGACGGCGGCGGCCAGGTGTTCCTCGCGACCTCCTTAGGTCCTGGCGGCGGATCTGGGCGGACCTGGTGAGGAACCGGCGCGCGCGCCTTCGGGCGTGTGGCTTCGCGATCACGACGAGTGGTGGTGGGTGCCTCCGGTGGCGAGCCGTGCTGGCGGCGGAGGTGTGGGTGGGGGCGGGCTGGAGAGGTAAACCCTAGGTCCTCTTCTCCTTTCCTCTCCGTGGTGTCGGCTGCCAGCAGGGCAGGGCCGGTTGTTGGGTTGCGGTGTTACCCAGGCATGGGAAGTGTCTCTGACCGGCAACCCTTGCCAGCCTTGGATGGTCGGCGGCGTGGGGGCCCGACCTGAATAAAGGTGGAGGTCCTAGGCTTTCACTTGTGCAAAGATGAAGACCTACATGAGGCCTGCCCTTCTTGATCTGGCCAGAGTGTTGAGTTCTGGAAGGCGCCGCCGGCAAATGAAACAGTGAATCTATTGCGTGAAGTTTGCTGGATCGCATGGTATTCGGTCCTGCGCACCCATGCTTTTATTTCGACCGTTTGGTTCTAGAGGGAGTGGCGCGAAGCTCTGTTCTGCATTGTCATCAAGTGACATTTTGGTCCATGGTGAAGTCAGAAGAAGAGCATATCATGAAGATCGGATTGGAGGACTAGCTAAGGTAGGTTCAATTCTCTACGCCGTTGAGGGACTTGATTGATGTTCCGGGCTTCGCAACAGCGGTATGAAAGTAGGGGCGGCGACACAAGTGAAGTTTAGAGTCCTACCTCTTAGGGTGAAAATCCAAGGTCTGGCCTTAATTGGTTGTGTCTGGCAATGATCTTGTTGAAGGCTTTGTTTTGAGAGCAGGAACTATCTCCACGGTGAAAACCTAAGATCTTTGATCGGGCGATAACGTCATTGGTGCATTGTTCCGTTCTTGGAGGCGTCGCTTTTGGAGAGTCTGAATTTTAGGTGTTGTCTTGATGGTGGATGCATTGTTGCCGCTAGGACTGAGATACTGTAGCGGGACTTTTATTTCTTAGTTTTATTTCTCTTTTTTGGTTGTGTGCATCTGTACCGCCATTAGGGTATTATATTGTTGCAGAGACTGGGTGTAATTGGTATATTTGATATTAATATATTTCCTTTATCGAAAAAAAATCATGTTGCATGTGAAGAGAAACAATGTTGCATATATAATGCGCTTGAGATGAGTAATATATAATTGCTAGACTGAGAAACAAAATCATAGATTTTCATTATTCATGTTTACAATCATACAAATTAAAGTTGGCGAGGCAAAAGTCATCAACCCTCTTGACACTCTGCCAAGTTGTTAAAAATGTGTAAGAAAAATTACCAACAAACTAAAACACATTGAAGCTTGTCCGCAACTTATAATACCTTGGTCCAAAATCTCTCAATACCTTGTCCATCCGTGGGTGTCCATGTTTACGTAACATACGTTTGATAAAGGGGGTGATGCGGCTGGTGGTGGCCGGTGGCTAGGGCAGCAGTGACCCTTGGTGGTTGCTGCCGACGGTGATTTCTAGTTGCTGCCGGCAGCGGTGAATCCAGGGCCCGATCTAGGCCCATATGGGCTTGGCGGGCCACGGTTTCATGGCTGTCCAGGGTTGCCGTGTAGCTTACTGACTCGCGCCCGCATCCCAAGGTCGTTTGTTCTACTGGCTTTTCGGTGAGACAGGTGGCGGGGATGGCCGGTTGCGAGGGGGCTCGACCTGAATAAAGGCGGCGATCCCAGGGTTCCTCTCGCACCAAGACGAATATCTGCTTGATGCATGTCCTACTGGATTTGGCTAGATTGTCGAGTTCCGGAAGGCTCCGCCGGTGAATGTATACTAGATTTTAAAGTGCGCCTTGGCGCACGATCCCGTGGGACTCGTGTATAGATGGAAAAGTGATAATACTTTTTCATCTTTTGTGAATCAGTTGTAAAAATATGCTACTGAACTGAGCTCTTTCATCTTTTATAAGTGACAACTACAGGGCATGATTGGTGTAGTACTGGTTTGGACAAAGTGAGATGATGCATGAAGTTAAACAAAAACGCAAAAAAAAAAAGTAGATGCCATCTTGCAAACACATGATTCAAGGCAATCTGGAGTTTTTCATAGTTTACGCTTGATAAAAGACAAAACTAACAGCTCCCAAAATTCAGAGATACAAACAATACCAGTATAGTTCTCCAAGAATTTCAATATTCATCTAAAAAATTGCAACCCATGAACTTTCTGTACAAAACCAAAGCAAGCATAATAGTAGGCTACGCTGCTGGTCAACGGAGTAACTTGAGTGGGAAGGAAGATATCCGGGATGTATCAACAATGCAATAGCAGTTGTGCAAATTCAAGTCAAGGTTATACTGAGGTTCCATCTGTAAGGCAACAGCACAGATGTCTCGTTAGGTATGAAAATCATGCGAGCACACATGCTGCATTACTCTATGACTCCTAAGCCAAATAACTCTATGATCTAAGGCTGTGTCAACACAAATGCAAAGAAAACATTAGAAAGTAAAATCATGGTTGGAGCATCAGTTTTATATCCTAATTGGTTCAGGAATTCATGGCAAAGATATGACATAGGTTAACCCTCCCCAGCATGATTGTCACCATTTAGGCATAGATAAAAGAATAGAACCTGCTCAAACAAAGATGTTTATAAGGCAGAAATTATTGACAAAGAACAACCAAGATCATTACGAAACTTTGCCGGTAATTACGAGAAGCGGGTTCTTTATAAGGCACCAAATACGACATGATACTACTGCTAGACGAGAGATAAATAATCCTAGTTCATAAATGAATTTACGTAAAAAAACATACACTCAATTAACGCAAGCTTCATAGTACTAAACTTCGCCTCACGTGGAAGATCTCATCGTTGCTTGTGAGTCCGCAAACATGTAATAAACAGCTTAGCACAAATAAAACCTGAGGTCTATATCATAGTGCTTCTTATGGTGTATGGTACTATTCCATGAAAGTAAAATTACCCATGGCATAATCAGAAAGTTGGTATGAAAACACAATACATGACACTGATGCACTACATGGCCGATACATACAACATACGTTAGGGCAAACAAAGGACAGTTCTGTGACAATGACCATCAAAATAAACATAGCCCGCTAGTGTCCCTCCCCTTGCCGCCTAGATCCCCTGGTTACGAGACTTTAGAAAGGAAGTACCACAATATCATTTTTAAAATATAGTACTCTCCCCAATCCATAATAATTGTCATGGTTTTAGTTCAAATTTGAATAAAACCACGACACTTAGTATGGATCAAAAGGAGTTGGTTAATTTGGCATGTTATCTGATGAACATAAACGGCTGTGCTTCAAGTGTAAGAATACATGACCACTTGCAACATAGAAAAAAAAACCTAATTTGTTTGCACATATCAAAATGAAACAGATCTAGTGAACAATTGAGCAAGTTCGCATAATCATTTTAAGATAAATTAAGCCACGTCAAGTTCTAGAAACTAAATATGCTATCATAAGAGAAAGAACATACCATTCACCAAGATGATGAATACTAAGGCATAACGAAAGGAGTGCCTTTCATAACGAGCACTAAAGCGAGCATGTGGCAAGGACTATAAACTCTTTGATCTTGTGGCAAATCTAGCCAAGATTATAAACGCTTTGATCTATGCGTTCTTTGGCTCGCAACCCTGGTCTTTCGCACTGATAACAATTTTGTAATACACTTGATAATAAGCTAATTATTTCTAGGAATTAAAATGCACACTTGTCGGAAATAAACTTGCAGTAATTCAAGGCTACCAATGACTATGCTTGCATATGACTTTTCAAGCTAACACGGGATAATTAATTGCTCGCAACCATCCTCAATGACCAAGCCCTTAATCATTCCCACATCAATAAATAAATGAGAGTATTAAATCATGCTTCTCTTCCAACTTATTCCCAGCAATTTAGAAATCGGTAATTCTCACTAAATTCAATGATCCTATTATAACGCATAAGTTATTTGCAAAGAAAACTGAACTTTGCTAATAATCACGGAAAGAAGGTTCTTTATAAGACACCACTAACATGGTAGTGCTAATAAATGTAAGAAAAACAATTTTGGTTATGTGAACAAACAAATACATCGGGATAGTGATGCGAGGAGCATCCAAAATTCACGGGCTTGTCCATAATAGTCATATAAAGAGGACTAAAATAAGGAATGCAATGCAATCGAGTGGCACCAACCATCAGAAATAAGCATCGAAAATACATAGTTTGCGGCGAGGCACAATACATGCGGCAAGGAAAATGTACAATCAGACTTGAAGAACAATATAGCACCCGATTAGTTATGGATGAGAACATATTTTAAGTTTATTCTTATAAAAGGGGCATAGGCCTTATCATGTATAGATGCCAAAATAAAATTGAGCGAGCGGAACATGTACATATAATCATATATCATATCTTACCTTCTTGCAATAGCGAGATCATAGATATGACATCGTCGATGAAAATTAGGAGGGCATGTTCATGGATATGTAGATGCTTAAAATCTGTCAAATGAGGAATAAATTTATCAAATAAAGCCATCAAACTTAAGATGATTCAATTGCAAAAACAAATGTGGAAAAAACAACGGATCAAAAGATTTGGCATTTTGTTTGAAATAGGAAAGTGCTTGGGGCTGTTGGAAGAAAAAACATGGCGAGGACTATGCATTGTTCAGGAAATTAACATGATATGAACTATATTGCTGAAAAAGCTCAAATCAGGTGGTTATTTTGAATGGTCGACTCTGAATGTTACCATGGTCTGCGTTCTCTTTATTTTTTAGAGGTGACCTAAAATAATTCTTGAAACATAACTATGAAGGATGTATCTTGAACCATCTCCATTGGCAGAACACATCTTTTTTCCCATCAAACAAACCAACTTCCTTTAAAAATCCTATTGTAATGAAACATACAAACTAAAAAGCAATAAGCAGGGGATCGCAGGCAAGGCAAACTGAAATAAAATACTGAGGTCCACCAGGTGGAACCCACGACGCTAATAGCTATCAAAGTGAAATAATATAAATGTAAACAATATTAATGTTAAACAGAGAAGTCAACTATTGGTTCTGTTTGAGCAAGAAAAGGTGAAAAAATCCAGAAAAAGGATGAAAGAAGACAAATTAGAAACGAGAGAGGAATTCTCACATAGGAGAAGATGAAGCAAACACAATTAATTAGTAACCCTGATCGTGCATTAGAGCATGCAAATTTTCCTTAATAAAATGCCTTCAAGCTTTCCCTCTGTTTCTTCCCAGTAAGGAATATAGTAAAATCACTAACAATCAAAGTACTGAAGTATTAGATGGTGAAAAATCACAATATCAGGGTTACAAATTAAAATGATCCATTTTGTTAATGCTACCTTCAGGCAGTTGGTTTATTTAAAGTTTCATAACTGAGCAAGGTTAGCCCTTACATGAAAGCACATATCAATATTTCTTCTCGTGTTTTCTATACAGGACAATCCATGTAAAGATAAGAGCACTCAAACTAACAGATATTTTCTCAGCTGGTACATGTCAAAAGGAAACACAGCTTTAGATTAGTCAGCAAAATTCATGGTTATCACCACTACTATTGAAATGTTGGACTCGTGGTCAAATAGAATTCAGTGTTGAATTTGCAACTTTCTAGAGCTAGATATGCACTGAGATCAATCGAGGAACTTCACCTTCTGTTGCAGCGGTCTGTTGCGCTGCTTCTGGTTGCTGGTAATTGGGGTACCCTGCATAAGATCCATAACCATACATGTTAGGGTCTTGAGGTTGTGCATAAAAACAACCATAAGCCTCATAATCTTGTCCATAGCCACCATAGTATATAATGGTGACCGAGAAGTATATGGTGAAGGTACATTATTAAGTAGAAAGTCTGCACACTACAACTCAGAAGTGTCTACTTGGAAGATTTCCGCAATTAAAAACTGAATCATATATCCAAGCAGAACATCAGGTAGCAGATTTAAGTTTTGATGCCTAATGACATCATAGTTCTGTGGCCTTTCTTACAATTTAATTTAAGAAAGGTGTGGTTTCTTAATTCAGTAATCATGAATAATGCACCAATATCTAGGAAATCAGAGGTTATGGAGTATTTGGATCTCACCTGAACTTTGTGACACCTCCGTTATATCATGGCCTTGCATACAATTAGGCATAATACATGAGATATTTTAACTATGTCTGAATCTTTAAAAGGAAAGTCAAAATTTCCCTTCATCTATGTGGGCTGATAAAGCAATACAAATATCGCTAACTAAAAATATATGAAGTCAATTTCAGATCTAATTAAGCATGTGGTAGAAAGTGTACAAAAAAGTAGAATATTTCATTACAATTTTTAGTACTCCCTCGGACTCATATTAATTGACTCAACAAATCAAGCTGGAGAGGGTGCACTCAGCTGCAATAGTTAGCAAGTCCAGCGGGGGCAGCACATGGGATGCAGAGGGGCACATTGGATCACAAGCACAACCTGGGACACATGTAATTAAAAAATAATAGGGCCAGTGGCCAGTGGCGGGGCATTTCGGGGAGCTCCGGGTATCCGGCGCGAGGGCAGAGCGCACCGACGCTGTGTTGATGATCAACAAAAGAGACAAGAATACCAGAGGTGCTGAACAGGGTGAGCGTGCATCCATACCGGAGCCCAACGACCTGCATCAGGAAAAAATGTTTAGGGAGCATAACCAAAGCCAGCTAACCAAGGACATCTAAGTTTTCCAACCAGGGAAAATATTCTAGCTAGTCTAACAAGGATCTAAAATCAATAAACTTAAGCTCATCTAAATTACATCACCGCTTGCTTCTAGCTATTTCAATTTATTGTACTACACTTGTTTGGCAAAATCAACACGGATATTCTAGCTAGTTTAACAAGAACCCAAATATCAATAAGCTGGAGCTCATCTAAATAACATCACTCGCTTGTTCATGTTTACGAGTACACTCACCTAGGGCTCAACGCGCAAAAAGTTGGGCTGCTGGCCGGTGTCATTTTTGAGACAAGTTGGGGTTGAGCATGACACATTAGAGGCCTCGTCGCCCTGCTACTGATCACCAAAAGGCCATGACAAAAAAGATCAACCTTCCAAAGAGCATGACACAAAAAGACAGTAGAGTGGCCATGGCATCCGGTCTAAAGATCAACCTTCTAGCACACCAGATAATCTGAAAAAAATGGGGAAAATCATTGAAACATTTGTCTGCTGCATATATCAAAATGTTCTTGATGTGCCAGGTGTAGGCTAATTTGCAGCCTGCAACATAAAATAAAATACGGTAGGCAGAATATCTATTATACATGTCGAACACATCAGCTGCAAGCTCCACACCAAGACTCTAAAATATGATTAAGCAACCATGTATTCAACTGAAAAATGGAACAAGGAGAAGATGGATTGTCCTAGAGAAGGTTTCAGTCATGAGCTTAAATTAATGGCATCTATCACCCGGTCGTCTTGCATTATCCGAAGATAGAAATAACGGACAAGCTGGATTTGCAAGAAAAAAATTCATATGGCCTTAACCAAACCAAATAAACACACCAAGACAGAATGACGTGTATATGCAGACATTAAAAGATGGATGTCACTATCTGATGTGCAAGTAAAAATCTAAAAAATAAACTGAGAAGAGACATTCATACCCACTGAATTGCTCAGGTGATAGAAATACATACGGAGGAGACATACTGAAATTATGAAATATATAGGGGCCATTATC
Organism: Lolium rigidum; assembly: GCF_022539505.1. NCBI lineage: Eukaryota > Viridiplantae > Streptophyta > Magnoliopsida > Poales > Poaceae > Lolium > Lolium rigidum. The sequence goes on along the minus strand of NC_061509.1, from coordinate 159,573,697 downwards.
GTTGATATAAAGAATATCTTGAATTCTTGATCATACTCGTGGACACCCTCTTCCATATACCCAATACTGATAACAAAACTGAGCATCTCTCTTTGAAATAATATTAGAAAAATATCGGCGAGATGATCGTTTGCTTTCTGCAAAAGAATGTAGCTAGAATCTTTCAGGAATATAAGCTGGAAGGAACCAAACGAAGTTGAGTACTGAAGCGCGGGATCTCCTAGGGATTCATATATGTTGAGCGAGATGACGATTCATAAACATAGAATAAAATTATGCGAGCATACATAGTAAAACTTGAGAAATCCACCATTCTCTTTCCTTGCTTAACTCAACCTGCACAAAGAAGCAACATAAAAAGAAATCTGAGAAACACGTCTAACCGAAGCTGAATAAAGTAATAGCGGAATCTCTACAACTAAGAACATATTTAGCTAAGAAAGATATATATTTGTACTTAAATCAAATAACTCATCGCATGTAGCAAAAAAATTGAATAGATATTACCATTGCCCAAACATATCATTTACTCACATTCTCAAGTCTGGAGCACGCATTGCACAGAAAACAATAAAAGGGAGCCATGAGGGACACATGAGAAGCAATCGAGTAAGGGGTTTGCTACCATGTTGTTATATTACAGGGACTATCAAGCATAGATCCACTATCATCCAAATCCATATATCTATAAGCCAAACACTTTGCTAAATTAGTATAACCGAGACCTAATTATAACCTAATAGATCTATAAAGTTTAATAATCCCACCATCTAAATCTATAGTCAAGTGCTTCGTTTAGGCAAACACGGCTGAAATCTCCGAAACATTCCGTAGGTAATAATATGCTAATCAAAGTAAGCCGAGAGAGAGAGACAGAGACGGAGACCCGAGATCAAGGGCTGTGCTTCCGAGTTAATCTAACCAAATGGGAGGCAGAGGGACGTGGCTATCAGCGGGGAAATGAAGACGAGCCGCTGCAACACCCACCCCGGCGACCTGTGCTCCGTCGTGGTCAGGACGAGGTCGTCGAGCGGGGATGGAGGAGGTCGCGCGCCCTCGCCGGCCGCCTCGCCGGCCACGGCCGCCGTAGTCGGGCTGCTCGGCTCGCTCGAAGTCGTCGCCTTCCTGGCCTCCTACCGCGCGGAAGGAGAGGTCAGCGATGACCTGCACTTCCTCCGGCGATGGGGACGCGATGAACTCAGCCTCCTGCCGGCCGCCCCCGTCGCCAGGCGCGCGCTCGCCGTTGCCGTCGCCAGGAGTGCCTTCGCCGCTGCAGTCGCCGTCGTCGCCCAGGCGCACGCTCGCCGCCGCGGCGACGGCCGGCGACGAGAACGGGAAGGGGCGGGGGCGCGAGGAGGGCGGAGCGAGGGCGGGGCGCGAGGCGGGGGTAGGGGCGGGGCAGGGGCGGGGGCGGCGGCTAGGGTTTTTGCTGCCCGGGGCTCGCTTTATACCAGCCCGCACCGAAATACCTAAAATACCCCTGCGGGTTGAGATCCACTCGCCGGATGCCACCTGCGCACCGACAGAGATCCCAGCCGCAGTGGGTCGACTTGTGGGGCCGGCAAAGGCGGGGTCCAAATGCAGCCGGAGGCGGGTAACAACTGGCCATTGTATGGGGATAGCTAGTGAGAGGAGGGCCAACATCCAACGGACCAGATACACCAGATAAGAAGATCCGACGGTCAAGAATCTTAAATCGCTGTGAGAGCCCCATGGGGGTGCAACAATCATACCTTTAGATGTGCACGTTATGCCTAGAGTTTGCTGGATCAGGTGGTATTCTGTCGTGCGCACCAATGCTTTTATTCCGACCGTTTGGTTCTAGATGGAGCGGTGCGAAGCTCTGCTATGTGTTGCCAAGAGATGAGATTCTGGTCCATGGTGAAATAAGTGGCAGAGAATATCATGAATGCCAGATTGGAGGACTAGAACCGGAGGTTCGAGTCTCTGTGATGTTGAGGGACTTGCTTGGTATTCTGAGTTTCGCACTAGAAGTATGCAGGTGGGGGCGGCAACATAGGTGAAGTTTAAAGTCTTACCTTTCAGGGTGAAAATCCAATGTCTGACCTTAATTGGTTGTGCCTGGCAATGGCCTTGTGGAAGGCTTTGTTTTGAGAGATGAAAACCTAAGGTCTTTTGATCAGGCGACGATGACGCTTGTACACTGTTTTCTTTTTGGAGGCATCGCTTTTGGAGAGCCTGGAGTTCAGGTGTTGTCTTGATTATGGATATATTGTTGCTGCTAGGGCTGAAATACCGTAGTGAGACTTTTTTTATTTTTTTGGTTGTGTGTATCCGTACTACCATTTATTCCTTTTATCGAATTTTTACAAAGGGTGCTTTATTACGTAAAGGGGTTTAAGCATTACACCCCAACTCTACATAGCTAAAATGCACAGAGCAGTCCAATATAAGAACAAACATAAAAATCGCTACAAAAAATGATGACTAAAATCTCAAAAGCCAAACTAGACAAGAGGAACCGCAGTCCTACGATCTTGCAGCCACCCATGTAGGGTAATAAATTCCTTCTATGTATCCTTCAACTGTGTAGACACCTCCATAAAGTGGTCACGGTCCTCTGTGCGCTGAAGTGGCGACCATGAACGGAGCAAAGCCGTACACCGATGGATGACATGCATGAGAGAATAATTTGTATTATTATAAACCTTGTTATTCCTACATATCCAAAGCAACCATATGACGGCAATCACTTCCACCCTGATAAGTAACTTAAACCTAGAATCCATCCAGTTTAGCCAATTGCCAAAGTATTTGCAATGCTTCGCAGCGGGTATAAAGTAGAACATATCTAAATGATTAACCATATAGACCTAGCGAACTAATACCTAAAGAAAATATATTTTATTGTCTCCTCGTCGTGGTAAAAAAAACACATTTCGTACATCTATGCCAGTTGTGTTTTGCAAGCTTATTTTTAGTAAGAATAACACACCACGACAAAAATACCATGCAAAAACCTTGGTTTTCAATGGTATCTTCATCTTCCAAATGAATTTATTATTAACTATCGGCTGAATGGGCTTGATTAACGCTTTATACATGGACCCTATCGAAACTAAACCATTCTTAGTAATCCCCATCAAAATTCATCAGACCCTTTATCAGCTAGACTGAAGTAAACCGTTGTAGCAGTTCATTCCAAGATGTTTTTTTCAAGGACACGACTGGAGATGCTCTAATTCCTTGGCCACTCAATATTGCGCCCACCTGTGGGTGGGTCTACACATAGATATATCACCCCTCTTACACTTCCATTCTCGCTCCATGTAAAGGAGTAGATTCGGTAGTGCAATGTTTGAATGCAAAAGGTATATATAAGTGGTCAAATTCTCTCTAAGATTTCCATGTGGGCCATAACACACTACACACCTTCACTGGGGCCACATGGATGTCCACACATTACACAACTATATTCCCGCTTCAGATTTCAGTTTGGCAAAACTAGGCCATATCATGGACATGAATGTGGACACATGATACCCTTTGAGCAAATTTAGCAGATCAGCCACGGTTAACTGCCTGACAGTGGCGGACCTAGGGCTTCTCTCTAAGATTTCCATGTGGGAGGAAACACATTACACACCTTCACTGGGGCGACATGGATGTCCACACATTGCACAACTATATTTCCACTTCACATTTCGGTTTGGAAAAACTAGGCCATATCGTGGACATGAATGTGGACACGTGGTACCCGTTGAGCAACCTAGCAGATCTGCCACGGTTCACCGCCTGACAGTGGCGGAGATAGGGTCTGGCATGTGCCCGGGCTACAGTTGTGAATCCCTAGAGAGTATTAGAGGAGAATTAGTGCAGTCAAACAGTGACCAACGGAATTCTAGAACTATACGTGAATTTTTCCTAGGCTTCAGTGGTGAGCTAGCTTCGCCACTGCTGCGTGATCGACAAAACGACTAACACTTGGAACCAGGAGTGGGTCCATGCTTTCTTCTCTGAGGCAGCGGCTGAAGATATTCTTAGGTTTGTAGTTGTACATCGTGATAGTGTTGATTTTTCTTGCTATCCCTTCATGTGTCATGCAATAAAAACTGTATGGTTGGCTTCTAATTTTGCCCACTCGTCTAAGTTCTTTAAAACTCAGAGTGCGACTGGCAAGGGTTTGAGCTCGAGTTGGGCAGAGAATTAGAAGGATTGGAAAGAAATTTGGAGCATCTAGGCACCGGGGAAGATGAAGATTCATATCTGGCGTTTTGTACATGAATGTTTACCGAGCGGTGTTCAGCTTGTTCGGCAACACGTACCGACGGATGGCTCATGTATTTTCTATGTTATAGAGGAAAGCATTGAACATGTGATGCTCTTCTATCAGTTTGTGCAAGCTACTTGGTGGGAAATCAAATAGCGGGTACCTTTGCTACTTGCAAGCAATGGTTGTTTGATTTCCCTTGTCGCAATTCTGATATCCAAGCTATGGTGCTGGCTATTAGTTATCGGCACATATGGGAAGCACACAATGAGTAACGTAAATGAAGGCGTCAAACCAACTCTAAAGTCATACCGAAGGTAAAGTTGTAGCCTATGCTAATTTGATCAGAACCCATCTGTCTAAACTGGTGTCAAAGCAAAGGTGTGAGCGAAGTTCAGAATGCTAATATCTACGAGGCTACATGCTTTATGGGCCAGGTGTGGTAACTCAAAATCATCATGATGATTTTCTTGTAGCCTGGCAGGATCATTTGAATTGGATGAGGCATTGGCCCTTCGTGGTGTTGTTATTTTGGCTAAATAGGAAGGAATTGATAGAGTGTTTTTTGTTTTGTTTTTGTTTCAGACGTCTTATCGTTGCTGCAACGTCTATCCTCCTCAAGAAAATACATGTCCAATGTTGGCATGCTGGTAGCTGATATCAAGCTTTTGGTGCAGCACTTTTCATTGGCATCTTTCTGCCACGTGAAGCAAAATCTGAATGAGGCGGGGCATATATTAGCTAAGTCAAGTTTGTTAGTTGATTCTAACTCGTATTTTCCATTTTTTCCCGAATGGTATCTTTTGTATTGTTCTAAGTTAATCAATAAAGCGCATGTTCTCTAAAAAAACCATAAAAGTGGTCAAACTCTTAAAATAGTAGACTTTTTCATCTCTGCCACCAGCAGTGTCGTTGGGCTCATCGACGATGCTTTCTTCGTCACATGCGCCAGCGTTGTCACCCAAACCAGTTCCGTTGCGTCCTCATACATGATACGTCTCAAACGTATCTATAATTTCTTATGTTCCATGCTAGTTTTATGATAATACCTACATGTTTTGCTCACACTTTATAATGTTTTTATGCATTTTCCGGGACTAACCTATTAACAAGATGCCGAGGTGCCAGTTCCTGTTTTCTGCTGTTTTTGGTTCCAGAAAAGCTGTTCGGGCAATATTCTCGGAATTCGACGAAACAAAAGCCAAACCTCTTATTTTACCGAGACGGACCCAGAACACCGAAGGAGAGACGGAGAGGGGACAAGGGGGCTCCACACCACCTGGCGGCGCGGCCAAGAGGGGGGGGCGCCCAGCCATGGGGTGGGCCCCCAGGCACCCCCCTCGCGCCGCCCTTTCGCCTATATATTCCTCGCGACGCGAAAACCCTACATCAATCAATCATACTCCAGAAAGACTCCAGGGGCGCCGCCACCATCGCGAAACTCCATTTTGGGGGACAGAAGTCTCTGTTCCGGCACGCCGCCGGGACGGGGAATTGCCCCCGGAGTCATCTCCATCGACACCACTGCCATCTTCATCGCTGTTGCTGTCTCCCATGATGAGGAGGAAGTAGTTCTCCCCCGAGGATGAGGGTTCTACCGGTAGCTATGTGGTTCATCTCTCTCTCTCCCATGTGATCTTTATGTGATCATGAGCTTTGTATCACTATTAATCTATATGCTACTCTAGTGATGTTATTAAAGTAGTCTATTCCTCCTTCATGATGTAAAGTTGACAGTGTGTGCATCATGTAGTACTTGGCGTAGGTTATGATTGTAATCTCTTGTGGATTATGAAGTTAACTATTACTATGATAGTATTGAAGTGATCTATTCCCCCTTTCATAGCTATTGTTGATAGTGTGTATGCTATGTTAGTACTCGGTCTAAGTTGCAACGGTATTGTCTTGGATTATGATTTGATGAGGATATCCCTATGAGTGGTGTTTGTCAAGTACTTGATGAACTTTGAGCGGAGCTTTTGTAGCCACTACATGATTAGTGATTCCGGTAGGAGAGTAATTCAGAGTAGCACAAGTGAAGAGAAGTTATTTATTTATGTGATCAATGTTGAGAGTGTCCACTAGTGAAAGTATGATCCCTAGGCCTTGTTTCTAAGCATTGAAACACCGTTTCCAACAAGTTCCGTTACATGTTTGCTTGCTGCCATCTTTATTTCAGATTGCAATTACTACTTACAATCATCCATATTATTTGTATTTCACTATCTCTTCGTCGAACTAGTGCACCTATACATCTGACAAGTGTATTAGGTGTGTTGGGGACACAAGAGACTTCTTGTATCTTAATTGCAGGGTTTCTTGAGAGGGATATCTTTGACCTCTACCTCCCTGAGTTCGATAAACTTTGGGTGATTCACTTAAGGGAAACTTGCTTGCTTGTTCTACAAACCTCTCGCTCTTGGAGGCCCAACACCGTCTACGAGGAATAGAAGCGTGCGTAGACATCAAGCTATTTTATGGCGCCGTTGCCGGGGAGGTAAGGTAAAAGGTATTCACATCCTCCGACTACTAAGCTATTTCCTAGCACTGTTGCCGGTGTGTGAGTGCTCGAAGCTATTTCCTTTAGATCCTGCAATTATATCTTTTTGTTTCTTGTTTTTTTTTTAATTTTCACTAGTTAGGCATAATGGAAAACAACAAAAAAATTAGAGATCTTTATGAACTTTATATTGAATTAGTACATGATGTGTTTGAAGAGAGAATTAAAAAACCCATGGAACTTTGTTTGCAAAATAGTTGTAGCAATGTTATTAGCATGAACTCTTTGAACACTATTATTGCCAATGCTATGGAAGAATTTAAGCTTGGGGAAGCTGGTTGTGACATTTTTAGTCCCCCAAGTTTTGAGGAGAAAATTTTCTTTGATGATACTTTGCCTCCCATTTATGATGATTATAATGATAGTGGTATTTTGGTGCCACCTACTATGGAGGATAAAGTTTATTATGATTATACCATGCCAGCAATTTATGATGATTACAATGATGGTTGTGATAGTTTTACTCCCACTATTACTAATAAAATTGATTATGCTTATGTGGAGAGTAATGATACTTTTATGCATGTGAATAAGAATGCTTTATGTGATAGTTATATTGTTGAGTTTGTTCATGATGCTACTGAAAGTTATTATGAGAGAGGGAAACATGGTTATATGCATCTTAATAATATTAAGTTTCCCCTCTTTATGTTGAGAATCTTGAAGTTGCGCTTGTCTTATTTTCCTATGCTTATTGCATTATGCTTACATGACTTGTTTATTTACAAGATTCCTTTTCATAGGAAGTGGGTTACACTTAAAAGTGTTTCTTATTTGCTTTTGATGCTCTCTTTTGCTTTGATGGCGCGTGAGACACACGTCTGTTGGGAACCCCAAGAGGAAGGTGTGATGCGTACAGCAGCAAGTTTTCCCTCAGTAAGAAACCAAGGTTATCGAACCAGTAGGAGTCAAGGGCCACGTGAAGGTTGTTGGTGACGGAGTGTAGTGCGGCGCAACACCAGGGATTCCGGCGCCAACGTGGAACCTGCACGACACAATCACAATACTTTGCCCCAACTTAACAGTGAGGTTGTCAATCTCACCGGCTGGCTGTAAATAAAGGATTAAACGTATGGTGTGGAAAATGATGTTTGTTTGCGAAGAACGATGAAAGAACGGAGTTTGCGGTAGATTGTATTTCAGATGTAAAAGAATGGACCGGGGTCCACAGTTCACTAGTGGTGTCTCTCCAATAAGATAAATAGCATGTTGGGTGAACAAATTATAGTTGGGCAATTGACAAATAGAGAGGGCATAACAATGCACATACATATCATGATGACTACTATGAGATTTAATCAGGGCATTACGACAAAGTACATAGACCGCTATCCGGCATGCATCTATGCCTAAAAAGTCCACCTTCAGGTTAGCATCCGCACCCCTTCCAGTATTAAGTTGCAAACAACAGACGATTCCATTAAGTATGGTGCGTAATGTAATCAACACAAATATCCTTAGACAAAGCATTGATGTTTTATCCCTAGTGGCAACAACACATCCACAACCTTAGAACTTTCTGTCACTGTCCCAGATTAAATGGAGGCATGAAGAACCCACTGTCGAGCATAAATACTCCCTCTTGGAGTTACAAGTATCAACTTGGCCAGAGCCTCGATCTACTAGCAACAGAGAGCATGCAAGAACGTAAACAACATATATATGATAGATCAATAATCAACTTGACATAGTATTCCATATTCATCGGATCCCAACAAACACAACATGTAGCATTACAAATAGATGATCTTGATCATGATAGGCAGCTCACAAGATCTAACATGATGACACAATAGGAGAAGACAACCATCTAGCTACTGCTATGGACCCATAGTCCAAGGATGAACTACTCACACATCAGTCCGGAGGCGATCATGGTGATGAAGAGTCCTCCGGGAGATGATTCCCCTCTCCGGCGAGGTGCCGGAGGCAATCTCCTGAATCCCCCGAGATGGGATTGGCGGCGGCGTCTCTGGAACTATTTCCGTATCGTGGCTCTCGGTAATAGGGTTTTCGCGACGGAGAGTTTAAGTAGGCGGAAGGGCAGAGTCGGAGGGCTGACGAGGGGCCCACACCACAGGGCGGCGTGGGCCCCTCCCTGGCCGCGCCGGCCTGTGGTCTGGCCACCTCGTGGCCCCACTTCGTATGCTCTTCGGTCTTCTGGAAGCTCCGTGGAAAAATAAGACCCTGGGCGTTGATTTCGTCCAATTCCGAGAATATTTCCTTTGTAGGATTTCTGAAACCAAAAACAACAGAAAATAGCAACTGGCTCTTCGGCATCTCGTCAATAGGTTAGTGCCGGAAAATGCATATAAATGATGTAAAGTGTGTATAAAACATGTGAGTATTGTCATAAAAGTAGCATGGAACATAAGAAATTATGGATACGTTTGAGACATATCAAGCATCCCCAAGCTTAGTTCCTACTCGCCCGCGAGTAGGTAAACGATAACAAGGATAATTTCTGAAGTGACATGCTATCATAATCTTGATCAATACTATTGTAAAGCATATGAGATAAATGAAGTGATTCGAAGCAATGGTAAAGACAATGATTAAACAACTGAATCATATAACAAAGACTTTTCATGAATAGTACTTTCAATACAAGCATCTATAAGACTTGCATAGGAGTTAACTCATAAAGCAATAAATTCTTAGTAGAAAGCTTTGAAACAACACAAAGGAAGATATAAGTTTCAGTAGTTGCTTTCAACTTCAACATGTTTATCTCATGGATAATTGTCAACACAAAGTAATATGATGAATGCAAATAAGCAAGTATGTAGGAATCAATGCACACAGTTGACATAAGTGTTTGCTTCTAAGATAGAGAGAAGTAGGTAAACTGACTCAACATAAAGTAAAAGAATTGGCCCTTCGCAGAGGGAAGCATGGATTACTATTTTTGTGCTAGAGCTTTTCATTTTGAAAACATAGAAACAATTTTGTCAACGGTAGTAATAATTCATATGTGTTATGCATAAGACATCCTGTAAGTTGCAAGCCTCATGCATAGAGTACCAATAGTGCTCGCACCTTGTCCTAATTAGCTTGGATTTACATGGATTATCATTGCATAACATATGTTTCAACCAAGTGTCACAAAGGGGTACCTCTATGTCGCTCGTACAAAGGTCCAAGGAGATAGATCGCATTTGATTTCTCGTTTTTGATAGATCTCAACTTAGGACATCCATACCGGGACAACATAGACAACAGATAATGGACTCCTCTTTAATGCATAAGCATTCAACAACAGATAATATTCTCATAAGAGATTGAGGATTAATGTCCAAAACTGAAACTTCCACCATGATTCATGGCTTTAGTTAGCGGCCCAATATTCTTCTCTAACAATATGCATACTCAAACCATTTGATCATGATAAATCACCCTTACTTCAGACAAGACGAACATGCATAGCAACTCACATGATATTCAACAAAGGTGAAATAGTTGATGGCGTCCCCAGAAACATGGTTATCGCTCAACAAGCAACTTATAGGAAATAAGATACATAAGTACATATTCAATACCACAATAGTTTTTAAGCTATTTTCCCATGAGCTATATATTGCAAAGACAAGGAATGGAATTTTAAAGGTAGCACTCAAGTAATTTACTTTGGAATGGCAGAGAAATACCATGTAGTAGGCAGGTATGGTGGACACAAATGGCATAGTTTTTGGCTCAAGGATTTGGATGCACGAGAAGAAATCCCTCTCAATACAAGGCTTTGGCTAGCAAGGTTGTTTGAAGCAAACTCAAGTATAAACTGGTACAGCAAAACTTACATAAGAACATATTGCAAGCATTATAAGACTCTACACTGTCTCCTTGTTGTTCAAACAACTTAACCAGAAAATATCTAGACTTTAGAGAGACCAATCATGCAAACCAAATTTCAACAAGCTCTATGGTAGTTCTTCATTAATGGGTACAAAGTACATGATGCAAGAGCTTAAACATGATCTATTTGAGCACAAAAATTGCCAAGTATCAAGTTATTCAAGACATTATACCAATTACCACATGAAGCATTTTCTGTTTCCAACCATATAACAATGAACGAAGCAGTTTCAACCTTCGCCATGAACATTAAAAGTAAAGCTAAGAACACCAGTGTTCATATGAAACAGAGGAGCGTATCTCTCTCCCACACAAGGAATGCTAGGATCCGATTTTATTCAAACAAAAATAAAAATAAAAACATACAGACGCTCCAAGTAAAGCACATAAGATGTGACGGAATAAAAATATAGTTTCACTAGAGGTGACTCGATAAGTTGTCGATGAAGAAGGGGATGCCTTGGGCTTCCCCAAGCTTAGATGCTTGAGTCTTCTTGAAATATGCAGGGATGAACCACGGGGGCATCCCCAAGCTTAGAGTTTGCACTCTTCTTGATCATATTGTATCATCCTCCTCTCTTGATCCTTGAAAACTTCCTCCACACCAAACTCAAAACAAACTCATTAGAGGGTTAGTGCATAATCGAAAATTCACATATTAAGAGGTGACATAATCATTCTTAACACTTCTGGACATTGCACAAAGCTACTGAAAGTTAATGGAACAAAGAAATCCATCCAACATAGCAAAACAGGCAATCCGAAATAAAAGGCCGAATCTGTCAAAACAGAACAGTCCATAAAGACGAATTTTTCAGGGGCACTTAACTTGCTCAGATGAAAAAGCTCAAATTGAATGAAAGTTGCGTACATATCTGCGGATCAAGCACGTAAATTGGCAGATTTTTCTGAGTTACCTACAGACGGGGCTGCTAAATTTCGTGACAGCAAGAAATATGTTTCTGCGCAGTAATCCAATTCTAGTATCAACCTTACTATCAAAGACTTTAATTGGCACAACAATGCAATAAAATAAAGATAAGGAGAGGTTGCTACAGTAGTAAGAACTTCCAAGACTCAAATATGAAACAAAAGTGCAGAAGTAAAATAATGGGTTGTCTCCCATAAGCGATTTTCTTTAACGCCTTTCAGCTAGGCGCAGAAAGTGTGAATCAAGTATTATCAAGAGATGAAGCATGAACATCATAACTTTCACAATTTGTCACAATAGGTATATTAGATGCTCCATCATCCATAGTGGTACTAAGGGCTTTGTCAATTTTAGGCCTATAATAGTTTTTTCGCTTAGGCACCTTAGAGACATACATGAACTTTTGCTCCTTACCCACATAAGCTTTCTCCTTAAACTTAAGAGAAGAAAAAGTTGAACCCAAGGTTCACATAGCTTCTTCAAGTTCACTAATCCTATGGGTTTGATTATCATGAGTAGCACAAGTTTCTAAAATGGCAATTCTCTCATTAATTCCACTTAGAGTTTTATCAAGTTTATCAGTGTTATCAAGTAATATTCCCAATTTAGTCTCAACACTTGGAAGATTTTTCTCTATGGCCTCTAACTTTTTCATGAAATCTTCAAGAGAGATTTCAATTTTAGCTTCATTAACAGGTGGTATTCCAACTAGACTCTCAATAATGCAACTGGCTTCTAAAGCAGGAGTGCCTAGGAAATTACCTCCCGCAAGAGTATCAAAAACATACCTATTCCAGCTAGAGATACCAACATAAAAGTTCCTAAGTAGGATAATAGTGGAGTGTTTCTTAGTGCACTTATGATGAGCATCACTAATTCTATACCAAGCATCTTTAAAACTTTCTCCCCTTGTTGCTTAAACGAACGAACTTCAACTTCAGGATTACTCATTTTTAGCAATAGTAAATAAAGCAAACTAAATAAAGTAAATACAAGTAGCTATTTTTTTTTGTTTTTAATATAGAGAACGCAAACAAGACAGTAAATAAAGTAAAGCTCGTAACTAATTTTTTTGTATTTTTAATATAGAGAACAAACAAAGCAGTAAATAAAGTAAAGTAAAGCAAGACAAAAACAAAGTAAAGAGATTGGATGTGGGAGACTCCCCTTGCAGCGTGTCTTGATCTCCCCGGCAACGGCGCCAGAAAAATTGCTGGCAGTTGCCGTGGGAGTTTACTTGTGTTGATGAGATTGTCCCCGGCAACGGCGCTAGAAAAATTGCTTGATGGCGCGTGAGACACACGTCTGTTGGGAACCCCAAGAGGAAGGTGTGATGCATACAGCAGCAAGTTTTCCCTCAGTAAGAAACCAAGGTTATCGAACCAGTAGGAGTCAAGGGCCACGTGAAGGTTGTTGGTGACGGAGTGTAGTGCGGCGCAACACCATTGATTCCGGCGCCAACGTGGAACCTGCACAACACAATCACAATACTTTGCTCCAACTTAACAGTGAGGTTGTCAATCTCACCGGCTTGCTGTAAACAAAGGATTAAACGTATGGTGTGGAAAATGATGTTTGTTTGCGAAGAACGATGAAAGAACGAGTTTGCGATAGATTGTATTTCAGATGTAAACGAATGGACCGGGGTCCACAGTTCACTAGTGGTGTCTCTCCAATAAGATAAATAGCATGTTGGGTGAACAAATTACAGTTGGGCAATTGACAAATAGAGAGGGCATAACAATGCACATACATATCATGATGACTACTATGAGATTTAATCGGGGCATTACGACAAAGTACATAGACCGCTATCCGAGCATGCATCTATGCCTAAAAAGTTCACCTTCGGGTTAGCATCCGCACCCCTTCCGGTATTAAGTTGCAAACAACGAGACTATTGCATTAAGTATGGTGCGTAATGTAATCAACACAAATATCCTTAGACAAATCATTGATGTTTTATCCCTAGTGGCAACAGCACATCCACAACCTTAGAACTTTTCGTCACTCGTCCCGGATTAAATGGAGGCATGAACCCGGTATCGAGCATAAATACTCCCTCTTGGAGTTACAAGTATCAACTTGGCCGAGCCTCTACTAGCAACGGAGAGCATGCAAGAACATAAACAACATATATATGATAGATCAATAATCAACTTGACATAGTATTCCATATTCATCGGATCCCAACAAACACAACATGTAGCACTACAAATAGATGATCTTGATCATGATAGGCAGCTCACAAGATCTAACATGATGGCACAAGTGGAGAAGACAACCATCTAGCTACTGCTATCACTAGTAGGAAAAGCCTCATCAGTGGCGCACGAAAAATGGATTTTGTGGCGCATGGGAGGTGCGCCACAGAAACGTCGCCACAAAAATAAGGTTTCTGTGGCGCACCTGCTCATGCGCCACGGAATTAGGTTTACGTGGCGCACGTGTTCTTAGGTGCGCCACGGAAAAGCGTGCGCCACGGAAGTGGTTTTAGTGCGCCACAGAATTTGCTTGTATTATACACGATTTTGTGCTGCTTCGCTATACACATACACATGCGGTTTATAGACAGAAATACGGATACACGGATACACGGGTTATATACGAGCAACATTCGGATATAATATAAATATCATGTACATTGCACGAGATATAACATAGACATCATCATCACATTACTTAGAGCCCGATCGAGATACATATATAGTGGCAAGTGTCAAATGTTTTGCATACAACTCTTAATTCATACAAAATTCACAATTTCGAGATACAAAGTAGTCTTCATCCGGTTCCTCCTTTGCTCCGTCATCTCTACCCACCGGGCTCGCTTGCATCGGGGTCCTTCATCCAGTTCCTACTATGATGAAAATGGAAGAAAGTGAGACCAACAAGTCCGATGCACAAGAGAAATGGAATAAATGCCTCATACATTGTTGGTCAACACAAATATTAACATTCGGGGACGGTGTAAGTGAGACCAAGTCCGATGCACAAGAGATTGATATTTGTGCTATCTTACCAGGCTCACTTACGCCGCCCCCGAGTGTACGGTGACCAAACATTTTAATCATCGGCATTTTGAAAATGTCAAAGCAAATGGAATGACCAAACATTTTAATCATCGACAAGTACAAAAACACCACCAAACCAGCAACCATGGTGACATAAGTCAAGATGCACAAACACACATAGCATGCATGGAGCAGATGCTCCAAAGGGATTATTCATCACTTGGTATATAGACCAAGTGATGCTGGCAAAAGAGAGGCCAATCAAGAACCGAGTAAATCCAATAAGTGATAGATATGCCTAAACAAGCAACAACACATAGCATATCCCGACTAACCGGATGAGACAAGTCTTGGTAGCCAACTTAATCACCTAGCACCACCTAGCCTTTTAAAACCATCAGAAACGAGTCCTTTTTCTTCAAAGGATACCACGGTGGCATTCATTTACATGATCCCCTACTGTGGATATCTCTATTTTCATCAAAGCCAACAAGAAATAGATCATAAGGCATCAATTAAGGAGGCAACCAGGGACAAAGGCATCAATTGGGGTAATGTTAAAATGTTTGTCTCCATATTTGGGAGAAATTTTTAATATTGGAGTCTAGCTAATGGAAATCAAGAACTAGTCTTGATCTCCAAATGGTGATTAGAGGGAATTTATTCATCTTAAGCAACATTAGGGACAAATGGGATCATGCAAGGGACTTGGGTCATTTGGATCATAAGGCATCAATTAAGGAGGCAACCAGGGACAAAGGGAAACATTTGATGATCCATTATCATAGGCAACAAAGCAGCAACTTTTCCCCTCTAATCTAGCTAGAGTCCTTAAAAGAAATCCAAAGGGATTATATATTCATCACTTGGTAATTTGGAGAGCAAACAAGCAGTAGCCATAACACTCAATCCAATAATATAGTAATTTGGATCATAGGGCATCAATTAAGGAGGCAACCAGGGACAAAGGGAAACATTTGATGATCCAGTAAGTGCATGACACTTTGAGCTACCAAGAATAAAGGCCAACAGTGGATAAACATCTGCTCAACCATTTCTTGCACTAGAGGAAAAGTAACCAACATTGAAACTTGAACAGGTCAAGTGACACTACAATCCAATAATATAGTAGCATACC
The DNA here is from genome assembly GCF_022539505.1 of Lolium rigidum. Taxonomy (NCBI): domain Eukaryota; kingdom Viridiplantae; phylum Streptophyta; class Magnoliopsida; order Poales; family Poaceae; genus Lolium; species Lolium rigidum. The sequence goes on along the minus strand of NC_061509.1, from coordinate 159,557,971 downwards.
ATAAGCTCACAACAATCCATCAAGTAAATCTTCACAAGGATACCACGAGTAGCATAGTAGCATACCATAAGCTCACAAGAATCCATCATTTTCTTCACAAGGATACCACAGTAGCATACCATAGTAGCATTTCATGCATTTAAATGAACCAGGTAGCATCAAAACCAACCAAATGTCCAACTAGCAAGCAATACCAAGTGAGCAAGTCTTCATTACCTTGTACGAAGTTCGGACAAGGATTTATAGAACAAGTACAGAGAGGCAGAGGCAGAGGCATAGACAATTTCTATAAGCATATAGAACACTCCAATTTCTATAAGCATAGACAATTTCATTGTCACATCTTTCTATAAGCATCACTAGCAGCGAGCAGCAATGCCTATGAACACCATATACGAGTACGGTTCGGAACAATTTCATTGTCACATTGTACAGGTTCATAACAACATATAGAACACTCCAATAAGCATCACTAGCGGCAGCGGCAATGCATATGAACACCATATGAAGCAAAACGATTAGGGGCAATGCATCCAGAGCAACAGCAGCAATACATCCGGAAGCGAGCATTTCGTCGAGCACGTTGTGCTCGCGCGGGGGAGGAAGAGGGAGGGAGGGGAGGAAGAGGGAGGGAGCTCACCGACGACAACAACGGTTGTGGAGGAGCTCACCGACGACGACGGCAAGGGTGGAGGTCGCGGCGGCTCCTCCACCTTGACGCGACGGTGGCCCCTCCTCGCGGCGGCCCCTCCTCGCCGTAGCGGCAGCTTGTGCTGCAGGTGGCGGGGATGGGAGGAGCGTGGCGGCAGGGCGGCCCTCGCGTAGGAAGGCGGCGGCAACGGCGGCGGCGATGGCGACGACCATGGCGGCGCGCGGTGAGGAGAGGGGAGAGGGGTGAGGCGCGCGGTACGGATCGGAGGTGAGACGAGGCGTGGGCGGGGGAGGGCACGGGATGATATAGCTAAGTTCCCTTAGTTCCGTGGCGCACCGGAACAAGTGCGCCACGCGGAATCAACTACTTACGTGGCGCACCAAAGCAAGTGCGCCACGAAGCAATGAACTTCGTGGCGCGGCGCGCCGCGTGCGCCACGAAATACGTACACGCGATAATTGGGGGTGACAGGTTGTGGGGCCCACCAAGTTTTTGTGGCGCATGGTCGGCTGCTGCGCCACAAAATTAAGTCGTTTCGTGGCGCACCTTGCCTGGTGCGCCACAAAATAAATTTCTGTGGCGCATATATTCTGGTGCGCCACAGAACTAAGGTCCGCCTATAAGGGTTTTCCTACTAGTGTATGGACCCATAGTCCAAGGATGAACTACTCACACATCAGTCCGGAGGCGATCATGGTGATGAAGAGTCCTCCGGGAGATGATTCCCCTCTCCGGCAGGGTGCCGGAGGCGATCTCCTGAATCCCCCGAGCTGGGATTGGCGCGGCGGCGTCTGCGGAACTATTTCCGTATCGTGGCTCTCGGTAATAGGGTTTTCGCGACGGAGAGTTTAAGTAGGCGGAAGGGCAGAGTCGGAGGGCTAATGAGGGGCCCACACCACAGGGCGGCGTGGGCCCCTCCCTGGCCGCGCCGGCCTGTGGTTTGGCCACCTCGTGGCCCCACTTCGTATGCTCTTCAGTCTTCTGGAAGCTCCGTGGAAAAATAAGACCCTGGGCGTTGATTTCGTCCAATTCCGAGAATATTTCCTTTGTAGGATTTCTGAAACCAAAAACAACAGAAAACAGCAACTGGCTCTTCGGCATCTCGTCAATAGGTTAGTGCCGGAAAATGCATATAAATGATGTAAAGTGTGTATAAAACATGTGAGTATTGTCATAAAAGTAGCATGGAACATAAGAAATTATGGATACGTTTGAGACGTATCATGCTTCAACTCTTATTTCTTGCGAGTGCATCATTAAAATTACTGAGCCCATCTTAATGGCGATAAAGAAAGCACTTCTTGGGAGATAACCCATGTTTTTATTTTGCTACTGTTTTGTTGTCTATTGGAAGTTGTTACTAATGTAGCAACCTCTCCTTATCTTTATTTTATTGCATTGTTGTGCCAAGTAAAGTCTTTGATAGTAAAGTTGATACTAGATTTGGATTCCTGCGCAGGAACAGATTTTTAGCTGTCACGAATTTGAGTAGATCTCTCTGTAGGAAACTCAGAAAAATCTTCGAAAATTCATGAGTGATCATCAGATATGTACGCAACTTTCATTCAATTTGAGCTTCTTCATATGAGCATGTTAAGTGCCTCTAAAAAATTCGTCTTTACGGACTGTTCTGTTTTGACAGATTCTGTCTTTTATTTCACATTGCCTCTTTTACTGTGTTGGATGGATTTATTTGTTCCATTAACTTTCAGTAGCTTTGGGTAATGTCCAGAAGTGTTAGGAATGATTGTGTCCTCTCTGAACATGTTAATTTTTGATTATGCACTAACCCTCTAATGAGTTTGTTTTGAGTTTGGTGTGGAGGAAGTTTTCAAGGGTCAAGAGAGGAGGATGATATAATATGATCAAGAAGAGTGAAAAGTCCAAGCTTGGGGATGCCCCCGTGGTTCATCCCTGCATATTTCAAGAAGACTCAAGCATCTAAGCTTGGGGATGCCCAAGGCATTCCTTTCTTCATCGACAACTTATCAGGTCACCTCTAGTGAAACTATATTTTTATTCCGTCACATCTTATGTGCTTTACTTGGAGCGTACGTATGCTTTTATTTTTGTTTTTGTTTGAATAAACTCGGATCCTAGCATTCTTTGTGTGGGAGAAAGACACGCTCCGTTGTTTCATATGAACACTGGTGTTCTTAGCTTTACTTTTAATGTTCATGGCGAAGGTTGAAAACTGCTTCGTTCATTGCTATTTGGTTGGAAACAGAAAATTCTCCATGTGGTAATTGATATATGGTCTTGAATAATTTGATACTTGCCAATTGTTCTGAGCTCTCAAATAGATCATGTTTAAGCTCTTGCATAATGTAGATTGAACCTATTAGTGGAGAATTACTGTAGAGCTTGTTGAAATTTGGTTTGCATGATTGGTCTCTCTAAAAGTCTGATATTTTCTCGTAAAAGTGTTTGAACAACAAGGAGACAGTGTAGAGTCTTATAATGCTTGCAATATTTTCTTATGTAAGTTTTGCTGTACCGGTTCATACTTGAGTTTGCTTCAAACAACCTTGCTAGCCAAAGCCTTGTACTGAGAGGGAATGCTTCTCGTGCATCCAAAACCTTGAGCCAAAACCTATGCCATTTGTGTCCACCATAACTACCTACTATGTGGTATTTCTCTGCCATTCCAAGTAAATTGCTTGCATGCTACCTTTAAAATTCCATTCCTTGTCTTTGCAATACATAGCTCATGGGAAAATAGCATAAAAACTATTGTGGTATTGAATATGTCACGTATGTATCTTATTTCTTATAAGTTGCTTGTTGAGCGGTAACCATGTTTCTGGGGACGCCATCAACTGTTACACCTTTGTTGAATATCATGTGAGTTGCTATGCATGTTCGTCTTGTACGAAGTAAGGGTGATTTATCATGATTAAATGGTTTGAGTATGCATATTGTTAGAGAAGAACATTGGGCCGCCAACTAAAGCCATGAATCATGGTGGAAGTTTCAGTTTGGACATTAATCCTCAATCTCTTATGAGAATATTATCTGTTGTTGAATGCTTAAGCATTAAAGAGAAGTCCATTATTTGTTTTCTATGTTGTCCCGGTATGGATGTCCTTAAGTTGAGATCTATCAAAAACGAGAAATCAAATGCGATCTATCTCCTTGGACCTCTGTACAGGTGACATAGAGGTACCCCTTTGTGACACTTTGTTGAAACATATGTAATGCAATGATAATCCATGGAAATCCGAGCTAATTAGGACAAGGTGCGAGCACTATTGGTATTCTATGCACGAGGCTTGCAACTTATAGGATGTTTTATGCATAACACATATGAATTATTACTACCGTTGACAAAATTGTTTATATGTCTTCAAAATAAAAATCTCTAGCACAAGAGTAATCCCTGCTTCCCTTTGCGAAGAGCCCTTTCTTTTACTTTATGTTGAGTCTGTCTAGCTACTTCTTTCTATCTTAGAAGAAAACACTTGTGTCAACTGAGTGCATTGATTCTTACATAGTTGCTTATTTGCATTCATCATATTACTTTGTGTTGACAATTATCTATGAGATATACATGTTGAAGTTGAAAGCAACTGCTGAAACTTATATCTTCCTTTGTGTTGCTTCAAAACCTTCTATTAAGAATCTATTGCTTTATGAGTTAACTCCTATGCAAGACTTGTTGATGCTTGTCTTGAAAGTACTATTCATGAAAAGTCTTTGCTATATGATTCAGTTGTTTAGTCATTATCTTTACCATTGCTTTGAATCACTTCATTCATCTCATATGCTTTATAATAGTATTGATCAAGATTATGATGGTAGCATGTCACTTCAGAAATTATCCTTGTTATCGTTTACCTACTCGAGGGCGAGTAGGAACTAAGCTTGGGGATGCTTGATACGTCTCAAACGTATCTATACACACAATAAAAGCGGCATCTATCGTCCCAAAGAGCGCACGGATGGTACAATTGCGTGGCTTCTTAAAATATGCAGGGATGAACCACGGGGGCACCCCCAAGCTTAGAATTTTCACTCTTCTTGATCTTATTGTATCATCCTCCTCTCTTGACCCTTGAAAACTTCCTCCACACCAAACTCAAAACAAACTCATTAGAGGGTTAGTGCATAATTGAAAATTCATATATTCAGAGGTGACATAATCATTCTTAAAACTTCTGGACATTGCACAAAGCTACTGAAAGTTAATGGAACAAAGAAATCCATCAAACATAGCAAAACAGGCAATGCGAAATAAAAGGCAGAATCTGTCAAAACAGAACAATCCGTAAAGACGAATTTTTCAGGGGCACTTAACTTGCTCAGATGAAAATGCCCAAATTGAATGAAAGTTGCGTACATATCTGAGGATCACGCACGTAAATTGGCAGATTTTTCTAAATTTTGTACATAAGGGGCTGCTCAATTTTGTGATAGTAAGAAATCTGTTTCTGCGCAGTAATCCAAATCTAGTATTGACTTTACTATCAAAGACTTTACTTGGCACAACAATGCAATAAATTAAAGATAAGGAGAGGTTGCTACAGTAGTAACAACTTCCAAGACTCAAATATAAAATAAAAGTGCAGAAGTAAAATGATGGGTTGTCTCCCATAAGCGCTTTTCTTTAACGCCTTTCAGCTAGGCGCAGAAAGTGTGAATCAAGTATTATCGAGAGACGAAGCATTGACAGAGGGGTTTGGAGTTTTATCAACTATGCATTGTATCTTATCTATGTAAGTTTCAGAGGCTCCTTTTTCATTACTCTTAGGCTTGCTATTCTCATCAAACAAAGTTTCAGGAACAATCCAATCATAATTCTTTTCTAGTGCTTCATGCATTCCTAGGAGCTTACTAGGTATCGGTACTTTAATCTCCCCACCATCATTAATATTATTAGTGTACTTTATTCTATCCATGTCCATCTTTTCAAGTGTTCTTGCAAAGTCGGTATAAAAGCCAAACCTCTTATGCTTAATAAAAACTTTTCTAGCTTCTTTAGCTATATCTTCAAATTCTCTAAGAAGGACTTTTAAAACAAAATTTCTTTTTTCTCCCCTTTCCATATCAGAGAGTGTAAGAAACATATGTTGAATTATAGGATTAAGATTAACGAATCTAGTTTCTAACATGCGTACTAAAGAAGCAGCAGCAATTTCATAAGTAGGAGCAAGTTCTACCAAGTGTCTATCTTCAAAATCTTCAGCTGTACTAACATGAGTGAAAAAATCTTCTATATTATCTCTTCCAATGATAGACCCTTGTCCTACCGGTATATCTTTTAGAGTGTTCTTAGGAGGAAACATGATGAAATAAACAAAAGGTAAATAAAGTAAATGCAAGTAACTAATTTTTGTGTGTTTTCAATATAGAGAACAAGACAGTAAATAAAGTAAATCTAGCAACTAATTTTTTTTTGTATTTTTGATATAGAAAGCAAACAAAGCAGTAAATAAAGTAAAGTAAAGCAAGACAAAAACAAAGTAAAGAGATTGGATGTGGGAGACTCCCCTTGCAGCGTGTCTTGATCTCCCCGGCAACGGTGCCAGAAAACTGTCTTGATGGCGTGTAAGACACACGTCCGTTGGGAACCCCAAGAGGAAGGTGTGATGTGTACAGCGAAAAGTTTTACCTCAGTAAGAAACCAAGGTTATCGAACCAGTAGGAGTCAAGGAACACGTGAAGGTTGTTGGTGGTGTTGTGTAGTGCGGCGCAACACCAGGGATTCCGGCGCCAACGTGGAACCTGCACAACACAATCAAAGTACTTTGCCCCAACGTAACAGTGAGGTTGTCAATCTCACCGGCTTACTGTAAACAAAGGATTAGATGTATAGTGTGGAAGATGATGTTTGTTTGCGAAGAACAGTAAAGAACAAGTATTGGAGTAGATTGTATTTCAGATGTAAAGAATGGACCGGGGTCCACAGTTCACTAGTGGTGTCTCTCCGATAAGAAATAGTATGTTGGGTGAACAAATTACAGTTGGGCAATTGACAAATAAAGAAGGCATAACAATGCACATACATATATCATGATGAGTACTATGAGATTTAATCGGGGCATTACGACAAAGTACATAGACCGCTATCTAGCATGCATCTATGCCTAAAAAGTCCACCTTCGAGGTTATCATCCGAACCCCTTCCAGTATTAAGTTGCAAACAACGGACAATTGCATTAAGTATGGTGCGTAATGTAATCAATACAAATATCCTTAGACAAAGCATTGATGTTTTATCCCTAGTGGCAACAGACATATCCACAACCTTAGAACTTTCGTCACTCGTCCCGGATTCAATGGAGGCATGAACCCACTATCGAGCATAAATACTCCCTCTTGGAGTCACAAGTATCAACTTGGCCAGAGCCTCTACTAGCAACGAAGAGCATGCAAGAACATAAACAACATATACGATAGATTGATGTGATGACCCAGCGTACCACTGCATGGTGTAGTACACAAGTCGTTGACATAACACAAGTGAACCACCGTTCCACTCATATTACATCTCTCAGAGTGGTACAACAGAAACATATGCGAGTCCAAGGTATGTCTACAGAAGTACACACGAGCTATTTACATAAGATCAACACAACCTCCTACTTTACAGTGAGGTAAAACTTCAAATAAAGCTCCAGAAGAACGACTCGTAGTCTATCTTATTGCTAACTCAAGTTTAAGAGCTACTTGGCTTGCTATAGAAATCTAGCTACTTAGGTGCTAGGATTAGGGAAAGGTTCCCTTCTATTACTAGTCTAGGTTTCCATAATAGATGATGCAGAAGTTGACTCCATGGACTTCTTTGGTTGGATTCTTCATCTTGTTGCAGTTGGATCCTCTGTCTTCGAGTTCCACGGTAGTTTCTCCTTCAGTGCCTTGATCTAAGAAGGGGGTTCAAATGGGATAGAATGAGTACGAGCGTACTCAGCAAGTTCATATTAGGAAATAGGTGTATCATGCACTAGCTACAGCCATAGACCAGAAAGTCATAGGCCAATGCAAGTTTTGATAAACATTTCTTCAAAAGGTTTATTTTATTCTGAAAACTATGCCCGCCAGTCTTCACGAGTTGACTAGAACTTCGTGGAGTTCCTTTCTCGCCGCGTTCGCAGCTTCCTTCCTGAACGGGAGTGACAGATCACAATTCTTGATACCCTCCGCAGAGGTGCGTTACTTTACCCCACAAGAGATCTTAACTTTGTTGCCGGCCGAGAGTATGTCCCCGTCCACACTTCCTTGGGTGTGAGGCCCGAGTATAAGATCCAAGCCAATCACCGCCTTCTCCGCGACCCTGCAAACCCACCCTTTTTTCCGACCCTACACCCCCAGTAGACTTCTCCCGATAATACGGCTTTACTCACGGTGTACTCCGGACAATCCATCATAGATCGTAGAGCTTATCATCACTAATGGATAGGGATTTAAAAGGCTATCCCAACCTACGGCAGTGCCTCCAACACCCCGCCAGCTCTACCAATCCGTTGGCGTGCAGAAGGGAAAAGATACAGGCTGACTTCCCCAGAGCCATTATAGATCTTATGGATAACGCGATATGTACGGCGCTAGAATCAGCTGGACGGCATTGGTACTTAGTCCTAGATGAGTAGTACCCATGCAATGGAACCTCCACCATATCAACACATACCATGGTTCCATTGCCCACCACATAGTCATATTCATAATTGTAAAATAATACTTTGCTTTTCAATGCATGAGTGATAAGTATAGTACTTTGCATATAGTTTGATACAAATAATCAAATGACATGAGCAAGCGATGAACTTGCCTTTCTTGACTGCAAGATTATGCAGGCAAAAGCTTCGATATGTGATAACTCCAAATTCTGAAATACCATCATCATCCGGTAAGGACAATGTTTAAAGAACTGGCAAAGATGCTATAATGCATAGTATGAGATGCAATCATCCCGAGCGTAACCTAATCTCGATGATTTAGGATGTATGAGTTGTAAAGATTTCTTTAGGGTTGGTTGCACTTTTAGAATGGTTCTCAAACAAGGTTCTTATTAGGGTTTGGTTATATTAGCATCATAATCAAGTGATATAAGACATCATAACAATCATACACATAAAGGATAGTAGTGGAATAATATGTGAAGAACAGTTGTCAATTTTAAGTTCTACAGGACATGGTTGATGATTAATTATATTATATTTCAAAAGAATAACTTTTGAAGAACATGTTGTTTAAGAAATAAGAAGTATTTCAAATAAGAACTATGGCTTCTATGGTTTGATTGACATTTGTACTTCAAAAGAATAACTTTTGAAGAACAGGTTAAATAAGAATATGAACTACTATACATAGGAGCTATGGCTTTCTAGGGTTTACTATTGGATTCATTTAGTTCTCTAATAGGAACTAGTTGGGTTCTTAAATAGAATTGGTCTATATGTAACAAGTATTAGCAGGTTTATTACTATGGTTTCTCCTAAGCATCATATCAAAGGATGGTTATCAAGGTGTTGCTATGAGTTAGGGTTTACTATGACTTCATATTTGCTTTACCAAATAATCTCTAATAGTTTCTAAGCTAAGTGGTTTATCATTTCCTAAGTAAGGTTTAGTTGGATAGGAACATGTGATGTGATTTGCTACACAAAGTTGATACTAGGGTTTATCATTATGGTTCTACTAGGGTTTAATGATTGAGGTTGATCTTAATGGTATGGTATATAGGAGTGGTGATCAATGGTACTAATTCAATTAACAAGTTAGGGTTTATACCTAGGTGACACTAGGGAATCATATAGTTTTAATTAAGAATAGGGACATGAAATGATAATCTCATGTGACTTGGTTTTATGCTAGTGGATCATAAGCATGCATTCATTTGTTTCTTACTAGGGTTTTATAGGTATAGGTGAAGTGGATATGATCACATGGGCTAAACCCCTAGGGTTTTAGGATTGCAACTATTAAGGATGAACACATAAAATAATGGGATCAAGGTCTTACTTAAATTAAAACTAGGGTTTCTAAATTATGGTACAACTCTTGAACTAATAATTAACAATGGAGGTGTGATCACTAATTACTTTTAAACATAATTAATAATGATATTAGAATTTTATTAATTTTAAAGATTCACTAATTCAGATAATCACTATTTAGGGTTTAATTAAAAACTAGGGTTTAACAATTGTTATTAGGTTTTTAAAATACTTAACTTGGTAACTAAAGATGTTTAAATAAACAAGTTTTGAATTACCAAAAAAATATTAGCCTTTAGTATTTTCTTACTTAATTATCAATTAAAGCAATTGAAAGATAGTAATTTGCAAATTAGGGTTTATGAAATACCACTAATATTTAAGTGGATGCAATTATGATAAAGAAAATTAATCTTAACATTTTACTTAGTTACTGAATAGTTAAAATTTAATTTTTAAACTTCACTAATTATTTAATTCAAATTGTGTTTTAAATAAATTGAAAAGGCATAATTATCAAAGTTAAAAATAAGTGAATTTTTATTTTGACACACATTTTTGTTTTATATTTTATTTGAATAGAGTTTATTTTTGTGAGCATTTTGATATATTATTCATATTTTTCTGAGTTGAAATGAATTTTATATGGTTTTACAAAGTTTCAGCAATTTACTGGTTTTTAAATTAAACAACAAATGCTAATTGTACCGAGACAGATCTAGCCCTACTCGCTGACTGGTGGGGTACGTGTCCACGCTGGCTGCCACACAAGCAAGGACCGGTCAAATTTGACCAGGACCTTTGACCTCACCGGCGGTTAAACGCCGGCGGTCTGCACCTGGTGGCGCCGCCGATTTACGGCCATCCGGGAGACGCGATTAGGGTTTTCGGAACCTCCTCGACATGCTGAGGCTAGTGGTGGTGATGGTTTCATGAGGGGATCACCGGAACCATGTCGGAAAACATGTCCCGCGGCGGTGCTCTCCGGCGAACTATCGACCGAAGGCTACAGAGGGTTCTAGGAAGCGAGATCTAGCTCTACAGAGGTGTATGCTCACCCTGAACATGATGGCGTGGTCGGCTCCGGCGATGGTCGACGGAGACGACGGTGATTGGCGATCTCCCGACGAACTGCTGCGGAAGGGAACGTCGAAATTGAGCCGATTCCTTGCTCCCCTTGATGCTCTGCTCCTCCAGGGTGCTCCTTGAGTCCAGGCGCTCCTCCTGGACCACGCGCCGGAGGCTGGGGTGGCCTCCTCCGTCGGCTTCGTCTTCGACTCCGGCGACAGAGAGTGGATGCGTGTGAGAGATAGAAGGTGTTTGAGCAGCAATGGAGTGGCGGAGGTGAACAAAGCGTGCACGGAGGTGCTCTCCACCTATTTATAGGCCAAGGGAAGCCATGTGGCCTCGACACGGTGACGGCCATGGTCGGAGAGGTGGCGGTCTCTGGAAGCTTCTAGCTGGCACGGATGTTCTCGTCCGCGGATAAGCTCGGACGCGATTCGAGTTGGGCGCGGTTCTGAGAGGTCTGGCGACGTCCGGGCATGCTTATCGACGAGGAGGTCGTGGCCTACTGGCTCCGCCGCGCTGTCGAGCTCGGAGACGACGACGGCGAAGTCATTTCTCCACGCACGATTCTTAAAGCAAGCGAAACGGTATTTGGACGTGGGCTGGACTGCTCATGGGCCTTGGCATGGGCTGCTGCTGGGTTGGCTTCGGGCTGCTGCGGTCCAGGTAAGGTAAGTCCTCTCTCTCTTCTCTTTTCTATTTATTTTCTGTTTTATTTTCTGATTTGAATTGCTAGTTGAATTCAAATTTGAATTTGTTCTATTTTGCAGGTTCTAAAATATTTGATTGTCAATATAACTTGATGATAATGCCTACTGCATAGTCTTGTTGTTTAAACAAATATTTAGTTAGGACTTAATTGATATCTTGTGAGGCTTGAGTAAAGTATTAATGGTTTAGTTATTTATTTCAATTCCCTTTTTAATTTAGGAACAAAATCCATTTAAATGGTTTGAAATTTAGAACATGTGAATGGTAAAAATATTATTAGGTTAAACTAGTGTGCTTAACAATATTGATTGTTCATATCTATTTTCATTATGGTTGAAGTTTCAATTAAATGGTGTTGTGAATAGAATGAGTTTATGATTTCATGTGGGTTCTTAGGGTTTAAGAAGATGATTGAATAAACTCTATAATTACTAATCTTGCTTAGCAACTTCTAACTTGGATTACTTAGGATAATTCCAAAGCTCACCATTGGTCAATTCACTTGCTAAGGTGATGGTTCAAACTATGATATATTTTCCTCTTTGGTTAACTAAATAATTACTTGGGATACCAAATAGAATTGGATATTGGTTTTACTCTTCTCACCATATGACATTTAGTTCTAAAGTATATATGGATTGGCTTATTACTTGTGATCCAAGATACACAAGTTAGGACATACTATTTTATGTAGATTGGTTTCATATGACAAGGTTTAGGGTTTTGGTAATGCTTCACTAGTTGAAGTATAAATGGGCATGAGGCATGGCAGGGTTTAACTACTAGTGATATACTTATTATTTTATGTGATAGATGAGATCTAGTGATCATATGATTTAACTTATCATCTATATCTACAAGTTATGATCATGCATTAGACAAGATCCACTTATTCCTCACTAATCCATCTTTAATATTCCTCTCATCACACTCATCCTAGATTCTTAGGTTTTATAATGAATACCAAGTTGTGATGATTATGGAATTGGTTTCCTAAGGTATTGCTATTAGAATAGGGTTCTCACCTCCAAGATTAAATATTGACTTGAACAACAAAGATTAATACTACTCTAGTATTCTTGTATAAACATGGCTATGGTTAATATTATAACTTCTCTCACTTCTCAATGTCTTGGAATATCCTAACACTACAAGAAAAGTTGCCATGGCCGACGAAGTTGAAGTCGCGCCGTGGTTGCTGGTGTACCATGGCCGACGATTTTGGGTCTGTCCGTTGTGCATGTCAAAACGTTTTTTTTCTCGTTTTTGAGGCCACCTAGCCCGACGAAAACGGCCAAAACGTGGCATATGGTGGCCCGGGACGTGGTGCATCTCGAATTCTCGGGTTCGCCGGCCGAGTCAACGCAAATCCGCACCGCCGAGGGATGTAGGGCCCAGATGGCAGCCTCTCTGGCATTGTTTTTTTTATCGATCGCGCCATCTCGTTCAACGCTCTCCGATCGAGCCGTTTACGATGCAGGATCATGGGTCCCGCATGTCATCCTCTATGAACCAAAATTCTTTCTATTCTTGGATTTTTTTTGACCCCCTGATTTCTGGCTACTTCCTTTTTCTTTTGATCCCTTGCCGCCTCTCAAACGGTGATACCGCTGCTGCTAAATGGGACCCGCATGTCATCCTCTATGTACTATAAAACTTTCTTTTCTTGGATTTTTTTGGCACCTCAAATTTGGTCACTTGCCTTTTTCTTTCGATCCCCTGCCACCTCTCAAACGGTGATACCGCTGCTGCTAAATGGGACCCGCATGTCATCCTCTATGTACTATAAAACTTTCTTTTCTTGGATTTTTTTGGCACCTCAAATTTGGTCACTTGCCTTTTCTTTCGATCCCCTGCCGCCTCTCAAACGGTGATACCGCTGCTGCTAAATGGGACCCGCATGTCATCCTCTATGTACTATAAAACTTTCTTTTCTTGGATTTTTTTGGCACCTCATATTTTGTCACTTACCTTTTTCTTTCGATCCCCTGCCGCCTCTCAAACGGTGAGACCGCTGCTGCTAAATGGGACCCGCATGTCATCCTCTATGTACTATAAAATTTCTTTTCTTGGATTTTTTTGGCCCCTCATATTTGGTCACTTGCCTTTTTCTTTCGATCCCCGTCGCTTCTCAAACGGTGATACCGTCGCTTCTAAATGGGACCCGCATGTCATCCTCTATGTACACTCAAGTTTCTTTTCTTGAATTGTTTTTGGCTCCCGATATTTGGTCACTTGCCTTTTTCTTTCGATCTCATGCCATGTTTGAAACGTTGAGGAACCCGTCGGCTCATGGGACCCGCATGTCATCCTCTATGTGCTATAAAAGTTTATTTTCTTGGGTTTTTTTTCACCCTCTGATTTTTGGCTATTTTCTTTTTCTTTTGATCCCCTGCCGCCTTGGAAACGTTGAGTAAGCTGCTGACTCATGGGACCCGCATGTCATCCTCTATGTACAATCAACTTTCTTTTTCTTTTGATCTCAAGCCGCATTTGAAACGTTGAGACCGTCTGCTGCTAATTGGGACCCGCATGTCATCCTCTATGTACAATAAAGTTTCTTTTCTTGGATTATCTTTGGCTCCCGATATTTTGCCACTTGCCTTTTTCTTTCATCTTATGTCTGCCTTTGAAACGTTGAGTAAAGCTGCTGGTTCATGGGTCCCGCATGTCATCCTCTACGAACAATAAAAGTTTCCTTTCTTGGAGTTATTTTTGACCCCTAATTTCTGGCTATTTGCCTTTTTCTTTTGATCTCATGCCCCCTTTGAAACGATGACGACGCAGCTGGCAGGTCGGTCCCACATGTCATCCTCTGTGAACAATAAAAGTTTCCTTTGATGGATTTATTTTGAACCCCTAATTAATTTCGGGATATTTCCTTTTTGCCGCCTTGGAATCGTTGAGGATGCTGCTGCCTCATGGGTCCCGCATGTCATCCTCTCAGAACGGTAAATGTTTCTTTTCTTGGATTTTGTTGACCAAACGATTTTTGGCTTATTTTTTCTTTCGATCTCCTGCAGCCTTTAAAACATTCAGGGCGCTGCTGGCTCACGGGTCCCACATGTCAACCTCTATGAACAATAAACGCTGAGGATGCTGCATCCTCATGGGTCCCGCATGTCATCCTCTCAGAACGAAAATGTTTCTTTTCTTGTATTTTTTACCAACATATTTTTGGTTTATTTTTTCTTTCCATCCCCTGCCGCCTTTAAAACGTTGACGACGCTGCTGGCTCATGGGTCCCTGATGTCTACGGGAGCTTCTATTCTTGTAGACAGTGTTGGGCCTCCAAGAGCAGAGGTTTGTAGAACAGCAGCAAGTTTCCCTTAAGTGGATACCCAAGGTTTATCGAACTCAGGGAGGAAGAGGTCAAAGATATCCCTCTCATGCAACCCCGCAACCACAAAGCAAGAAGTCTCTTGTGTCCCCAACACACCAAATAGGTGCACTAGTTCGGCGAAGAGATAGTGAAATACAGGTGGTATAAATAAGTATGAGCAGTAGCAACGGTGCCGTAAAAGTGCTTGGCGTGTAGTTGATGGTGGTGGTATTGCAGCAGTAGTAACACGATAGAAACAAGAAACAAGCAGTAGTAACTCAGCAGTAGTAACGCAGCAGTAGTAAACAAGCAATAGTAACTCAGCAGTATTTAGGAACAAGGCCTAGGGATTACACTTTCACTAGTGGACACTCTCAACATTGATCACATAACAGAATAGATAAATGCATACTCTACACTTTTGTTGGATGATGAACATATTGCGTAGGATTACACGAACCCTCAATGCCGGAGTTAACAAGCTCCACAATAATGCTCATGTTTAAGTAACCTTTAGTGTAAGATAGATCAACGCTACTAAACCAAGTACTAGCATAGCATGCACACTGTCACCTTCATGCATATGTAGGAGGAATAGATCACATCAATATTATCATAGCAATAGTTAACTCCATAATCTACAAGAGATCATGATCATAGCATAAACCAAGTACTAACACGGTGCACGCACTGTCACCTTTGCACACATGCAGGAGGAATAAACTACTTTAATAACACATCACTAGAGTAGCACATAGATAAATTGTGATACAACATGCTGCAATCATAAAGAGATATAAATAAGCACCTCACTATGCCATTCAATGAGTAAGTATTCTGTGAAATATGGCCTAAGGGACCCACACGGTGCACACACTGTCACCTTTACACACGTGGGACGAGGAGTCTCCGGAGATCACATAAGTAAAACTCACTTGACTAGCATAATGACATCTAGATTACAAGCATCATCATATGAATCCCAATCATGTAGGGCAGCTCATGAGATTATTGTATTGAAGCACATAGGAGAGAGATGAACCACATAGCTACCGGTACAGCCCCGAGCCTCGATGGAGAACTACTCCCTCCTCATGGGAGCAGCAGCGGTGATGAAGATGGCGGTGGAGATGGCAGCGGTGTCGATGGAGAAGCCTTCCGGGGCACTTCCCCGCTCCGGCAGGGTGCCGGAACAGAGATCCTGTCCCCCAGATCTTGGCTTCGCGATGGCGGCGGCTCTGGCAGGTTTCTGTGGGTTTCGTCAATTGGTATCGGGTTTTCTGATCCTGGGGCTTTATATAGGCGAAGAGGCGGCGCCAGGGGGTCGAAGGGCTGGCCAAACCCTAGGGGGGCGCGGGCCACCCCTAGGCCGCGCCGGGGTATGGTGTGGTGGGCTCGTGCCCCCCTCCGGTCCCTCTCGTGTGTTCTGGATGCTTCCGGGGATTCTAAGATCTTTGGCGTTGATTTCGTCCGATTCCGAGAATATTTCGTTACTAGGATTTCCGAAACCAAAATGACAGTAAAACGAGAACCGGCACTTCGGCATCTTGTTAATAGGTTAGTTCCGGAAAATGCACGAATATGACATAAAGTGTGCATATAACATGTAGATAACATCAATAATGTGGCATGGAACACAAGAAATTATCGATACGTTGGAGACGTATCGGCATCCCCAAGCTTAGTTCTCGCTCGTCCCGAGCGAGTAAAACGATAACAAAGATAATTTCTCGGAGTGACATGCCATCATAAACTTGATCATACTATTTGTAAAGCATATGTAGTGAATGCAGCGATCAAAACAATGTATATGACATGGGTAAACAACTGAATCATAAAGCAAAGACTTTTCATGAATAGCACTTCAAGACAAGCATCAATAAGTCTTGCATAAGAGTTAACTCATAAAGCAATAATTCAAAGTAGAGACATTGAAGCAACACAATGGAAGATGAAGTTTCAGCGGTTGCTTTCAACTTATAACATGTATATCTCATGGATAATTGTCAATGCAAAGCAATATAACAAATGCAATATGCAAATATGTAAGAATCAATGCACAGTTCACACAAGTGTTTGCTTCTTGAGGTGGAGAGAAATAGGTGAACTGACTCAACATAAAAGTAAAAGAATGGTCCTTCAAAGAGGAAAGCATCGATTGCTATATTTGTGCTAGAGCTTTGATTTTGAAAACATATAGAGAGCATAAAAATAAAGTTCCGAGAGGTGTATGTTGTTGTCAACGAATGGTAGTGGGCACTCTAACCCCCTTGCCAGACAAACCTTCAAAGAGCGGCTCCCATTTTATTTTATTTTTGGATGGCACTCCTTCCAACCTTTCTTTCACAAACCATGGCTAACCGAATCCTCGGGTGCCCGCCAACAATCTCATACCATGAAGGAGTACCTTTTTATTTTAGTTTTATTATGATGACACTCCTCCCA